>NC_045432.1:5081274-5381274 GCF_902635505.1 Sarcophilus harrisii
CACCTTGGTTTGCGGTGAGTGGAGCGCAGGAGGCTGTGGGACGCTTTGTTCTTCTCGCCCAAGCCCCTGCCTCCCGGCAGCTTTGCACCCAAAACCACAGGGTGGAGAAGCGAGAAGGCCCATGTGGTTGCTGTTATGACTCTGCCACCTTCCCCCAAGTAGTGGTTCTGCTCAAGAGAAACCAGGCCGGTCCCCGGCCCCAGCCCCAGCCTCATCCCGGGCAGGCAGTAGGCACTTCTTAAGCTCCTACTGTATGCTAGGCCCTGTGCCGAGTGCTGAGGATAGAAAGAGAGGCAAAAGGCAGCCCCTGGCCTCAAGCGTGGCGCTGTGTAGTAAGGGAGAAAATGTGCAGAACCCCTTTGTCCAAGATATCTCTGGGAGTTCTTGGACCCGGGTGGGTCGAGTAGAGTCGTCGATGCTCACGCCTAAACCCAGTACTTTGCATTGGGGTGGCGAGGTGGGAGTACGGAGAGGGGTGGGGACGGGGTCCTCACGCTGGGGAAAAAAAAGCCAGAATTCTCCTGGCAAGGACCCCAGTAAGAGGCAATAAGGTTTGGGTTCCACAGATGGTGAAGGAGGACCAGTGGACATGAAGCAGCTTATATGCTCTATTGGGGTCGGGGCCCAATTACTGCCCAGTGACTGGGAGAACAGAGGAGGCTAGAAAAAGCCCTGGGTATGGCCTCAGATACTTCCTGGCTACGTGACCCTAGGCAGGACGCTTCACCTGGCCTGACTCAGTTTCTTCAACCGCAAAACAAAGCTAGCAACAGCTAGCCGACATTCCTTGCCACGCAGTTTGCTGTCCGGTCATTTCGACCGTCCGAGTCTTTGTGGCCGTTGGGGGTTTTCTTGCCAGATAATGGAGTAGTTTGCCATTTCCCTCTCCAGCTCATTTTGCAGAGGAGGAAGCTGGGGCCATCAGGGTGAAGTGACCTGCTCAGGGTCACACAGCTAGGAAGTGTCTGAGGCCGGATCAGAACTCGGAAAGAGACGACTCTCTGACTCTAGGTCTGGCGCCCTATCCCCTTTGGCACCCTCTGACTGCCTCCCGGCACACAGTATGCACCATATAAATGCTTCTTCCTTCCTCCCCGTCTGATTCTCCAGGGAGCAATTGTAAAGAAAAATGGAGGGGAGCACTAAGAAGCAAGAAGCAAAGGTGGCAAATGAGCCAACTGATTCCACCCTCGAAAAACAGCCAGCCCCAACCCCCCCACAAGGGGAATCGGAAGCCGATAGTTCCGAGGAAGAAGTTCCCCAAGAGCTGAAAGTGTGGGGCTACGGAGGGGCCGAAGGGGGGGGCTGCTGGCTGCAGGAGGAGGCCTTGAGCATTCCTGGATCGGCGGAGGAGGATGAGGAGAGTGAGGCTATCCAAGCCATGGCGCTCGGGGTGGAATTACAGTGCAGGCTCCAGCTCCACCTGGATCAGCTGGAGGCCAAGGCCAAATCCAGGGCCAGGGCCAGGGCCAGGGCCAGGGCCAGGGCCGCGATGGCTGCCAGACGGGGCAGCCCGGAACGCGCCCTGGGAGCTTCGGCAAGTCCGGCAGCCGCGGCCCGCCCTCAGCCCTTGGTGGTCCGGGGCAGTCGGGGGGAGCCCCACATCCGAGCTCAAGAGACGGAGGCCTCCCTGGGGCAGGCCCCTGAGGAAGTCAAACCAGGTGTGAAGGGAGGCCGAGATCCATTCGGGGCTCCCGTTCGGAAAACGGGAAAGGGCCCCAGAGGAAAGGAAGCTGCTGCTAAAGCTCGGGAAGGTCCGCCGGCCTCTAATCCTCCTAGTATCTGCCAGAGAAGAGAGAACTACCCAAATCTGGAGCTGAAAGGCTCGGTGAGTGACCCCAGGCGGGCCCTTCCCCACACCCTAAAACGAGCAGGTGACCTGCCCCCCAATCCCGTCGCTGGTATTGGGACTTGGGAGAACACGATCCCTTTTCTGCTTCCCCCTCCCCACCCTATTGCTCTCTGCCCTGTCTCCCTTGGCCCATCCTTCTCAGACTTCAAGAAGTATCTACTCCACAGGTCCCAGAAGGAGCCATCACCCTGGGGCACACACGTGGTAAGACTGCTCAAGAGAGGGGCCAGCGAGGGTGTGTGTGTGTGTGTGTGTGTGTGTATGTGAGAGGGGCAAGTGACTGTGTGTGTGAGTGTGAGTGTATGTATGTGTGAGAGTGTGTGAATGTGTGTGTGTGTGTACATGAGAGGGGTGAGTGAGTGTGTGTGTGTGAAAGAGAAACAAGACAGTGTATGTGTGTATGAGGGTGAAAGTGTGAGAGAGACAGTGTGTGTGTGTGTGTGTGTGTGTGTGTGTGTGTGTATGTATGAGGGTGAGTGTATGAGTGAGAATGTGTGTGTGAGAGAGACAGTGTTTGTGAGTGTATGAGTGAGTGTGTGAGAGAGACAGAGAGTGTGTGTGTATATGAGGGTGAGAGTGTGAGAGAGAGAGAGAGTGTGTGTATGAGAGAGACAGTGTGTTTGTGAATGTGTGTGAGAAAGACAGTGTGTGTGTGTGTATGAGGGTGAGTGTATGAGTGAGAATGTGTGTGAAAGAGTGTGTGTGAGTGTATGTGTGTGAAAAAGTGTGTGTCTGAGAAAGACAGTGTGTGGGTGTGTGTATGTATGTGAGAGAGTGTTTGTGAGTGTGTGGGTGTGTGTGAGGGGCAAATAAGTGAATGTGTGTATGTGTGCGTGAGAGTGAGTGTGTGTATATGTGTATGTGAGAGGGTCAAGTGAATGTGTGTGAGAGTATGAGTGTATGTGTGTGTGAGAAACACAGTGTGTGTGTGTATGAGAGTGAGTGTATGGGAGTGAGAATGTGTGTGTGAAAGAGACAGAGTGTGTGTGAGTGTATGTGTGTGTGAGAAAGAGACAGTGTGTGGGGGGTGTATGTGTGTGAGAGTGTGAGTGTGTGTGTGAGAGAGTGTGTGGGTATGTGTGTGTGAGAGTGTATGAGTGAGTGTGTGTGTATGAAAGAGACGGAGTGTGTATGTAAGTGTATGTGTGTGTGAGAAACAAAGTGTATTGTGTGGGGGGATGTGTGTATGTGTGTGAGAGAGACAGAGTGTGTGTGGCTGAGTGTGAGAGAGTGTGAGTGAGTGAGACAGTGTGTGAGTGTGTGTGTGACATAGAGTGTGTGGGAGGTTTATAGCAGTGGGGTAGAAAGAGAAGGGGGTGGATGTGTGTTGGGAGAAAAAGTGATTGTGGGGGGTGTATGTGTGTGAGAGAAGAGTGTGTGTTGGAGGTGAGAGAGTGGAGGAGTGAGACAGTGTGGAGTGTGTGTGTGGACATAGAGTGTGTGTGGAGGATGGAGGAGGTGTGGGAAAGAGACGGAGGAGTAAGGTGTGTGTGGAGAAACAAAGTGATTGTGTGGGGAGTGTGTGTGTGTGAGGAGAAGTGTGTGTGGTGAGGTGGAGAGGGGAGTGAGTGAGAAGTGTGGAGTGTGTGTGAGAAGAGTGTGTGGGGTGGGTGATGGAGGAGAGAGGGGTGTGTGGAGAGAAACAGTGTGTGTGGGTGAGTATGTGAGAGACAGAGTGTGTGTGTGAGAGTGTGTAGATGTGTGTGTGTGAGAGAGACAGTGTGTGTGTGTGTGTGTGTGGGTGAGAGAGAGTGTGACTGTGTGAGTGTGTGTCCCTCCATCCCCACCTCTACAGGCAGAAACTGACTCAGTGTTCCCGGCTCCCCTGGGTGGCATAAATAGCTCCACCCCGTGCGCCAAAAGGAGGCTGTTTCCTTATGAGGCCTGGAATTCCAGCTTCGCCGTTCCCCGGGGGCCGCCAGACCCGGGCACGTGGATGGGCCCCACGTTCCCGGGGACCCCCGGCCTTCTGGGGGGAGATGGGGGGCGCTTCCCCTGGGGCCTGGCCCCTCCCCCGTTGAGCCCCACCCCTGCCCTCCCCCCACAGAGAGCCACGTTCTCAGGGACCCCAGTAGCCAGAAGCCGGGAGAGACCCCAAGTCCGCTCGGGGAGCAGCTGGAGAGGTGAGACCAGGGAGCCCTTCCGCCCGCCCACCACGTGCCTTCCTCATCTGCTCTTTGCTTCATCTCTCAATGAAAAACCCAAGTTGCGCTTGGACAAGACCTCAGCCCGAAGCCCGGCCGAGCTCCCCGGGCCTCCATTCCCCCTCTTTCAAAGAAGACGATGACCGTTGGGATCTTTCCAGCTCAGTGTCTGCTCCTCATTCTCGGCCTCTTTCCGCCCCTCAGACCCTGCCGCGTGACCTTAGAAAGCCCCTTCCCCTCCCCCCTGTCCCCCTGCCTAACTGTCTCATCTGTCTCTCTCGGACATGCTCCGAACACAGGTTGCCCGTATTTCCCAGCTAGCATCGGGGTTCCTCTCCCCTCACCTCCAGCACGGAGCCCTAGTGTATGGCAGGTGCCCCCCGCCAGGAAGGCCAATGGGGGGGGGGGGGTTTGGCCCCTGCCCCCGGGTTCTCCTGCCCCTGGGTTCAGATGTGTTTGTGTGCGCTCGCGTGACCCCAGGCAAGTCCCTTCTCTTGAAGCCTCAGTTTCCTCCTTTGCCCCCGGCGAATGGAGGGGGCTGGGCATCCACACCCTGGAAGCTCTTTTCCAGCCCTTGCCTCGCGTGTCTGTGCGCGAGTTCGGGCCCACGGCCGTCCCCCGCCGTCGTCAGCACGGCCACTTCTGCCGCCTCGGCCGCACCCCGCAGACTCTCGTGGTGTCCCATACGTGCGGCCCCCTCCCCCACCCCCGGCACCCGGCCCACACTCCTCCAGAAGCAGAGGAGGCCTCTGTCTACCCCTCTCCACCTTGCGGCCCGTCTGAGCCAGAGACGTCTGCCGGTGGCAGGAAGGAAGAGTCCCAAGCTCCCGGTGAGCGGTCCCGGCCGAGGGAAGGGAGAGAGCGGGGGGACGGGTGACTGCAGAGATCTCCCGGCCTCCCTGCCCGTGCCGGGGGGCTGCGGAGGGGCACCAGAAACACCTACTTCCTGTCGCCCCTCCTTCCAGGCAAGTCTCCCGCTCCAGGGCCTCCAGCAGAAGAAAATACAAAGGAAGAGCCTCTAGCGGGAACTGAAGGCCTCGTTCCCACGAGTCCCCACGCAGGTAAGACTGTGACTTTTCCCTTCATCTGGGTCAGGGAAAACGAGAGACCGAGGTGGAAAGGGCCTCGGAGATTAGCCCCTCCCTCCCGTGGAGAAACTGAGGCACAGAGCCAAGGATTGACTTGTTACAGGCCTTGCCTCTTATTCAGAGCTACAAGCCCCGTTAGAATCTAAGTACCCTAAATCTCCAGCCCAAGTAACGAGCACGGAGACTCGGGCGGCAGGAACCTCTAGATGCTAGTGCTACAGATCCAGGGGCTGGCCCAGAAACAACAGCACCAAGCAGGGCAAACGTGCATCCCGGGGATCGCGAGCACACTAGGGAAGGTCCCGGCTTGGGGACGGGGGCCTCACTCAGCCTTGCTCACTCGCTCGGCCCCTTCCAACTTAGGGAGAGAGGAACCCTGGAGCTTCAGTCCACAGTTCCCTCCCCCACCCCCGCTTCTCGGGACGGGACGTCACAGCCTCCAACACAACCAACTCTCACTGAGCTTGGGAGGATTAGGGACTCTGAGCACACCCTCCCCCCAATTTCTGACAGCAGGGTAATGGAGCCAAACTTCCAGCCAGAGATTCACCCCACTGTACCCAAAGCCAGGAAAAAACACTGAGGGAGGAAGAAAGTCTTCTCTTCTCTGTGTGGGTGATGAGGAATAGCTCAGGTCAGGGAGGCCGGGGGCTTAGGGGGAGGCGCAGCGGGCTTCAGGAAATCAGGGCGTGCTTAAGGATCAGGAAGACACCCAGAAGCCTTCTTCGGCTTGGCTGGTACCACACCCTTGTCCCCCAGGCCTGGACACAGGGGGCTGGTCTGGATGGAAATATTGTGAAATAAGGCAGAAGGAGGAAGTAAGCCGGAGACAGAGAAGGAAGGAGACAGAGAGAGAAAGGAAAATGAGAGAGAGAAAAGAAAGAAACAAAGAAAAAGACAGAGAAAGAAAAAGAAAGAAAAAAAAGAGAGAGAGAAAACAGGAGGGAGGGAGACAGAGAAAGGAAAATGAGAGAGAAAACGGAAGGAGACAGAGGGAGAAAGGAAAATGAGAAACAAAGAAAATGAAAGTGTACGAGAGAAAACAGAAGGAGGAAGGGAAACAAAACAGGGAGAAAAGAAAATGAGAGAGAGAGAAAACAGAAGGAGGGAGGGAGACGGAGAAAGGAAAATGAGAGAAAAAGAATGAGAGGAAGAGGGAGAACAGGCAGGTTTTTGGCCAGTGTGTGCAGTGATTTCAGAGGCCAAGAATGAGGCCTATTTCCTTCCCTTTGTTTCTCGGAGTAGCCTTTTCCCAGGTCCCAATGCAGAGGGGGAATGAGGCTGGTCAATACAATAATTGCTTGGAAAACAGGCAGGCACGGGGAGGCCCGTCCGGGACAGCTTCCTGGTATTATGGAGACTCGGGGTTGGAGGCTGCTGCTGCTTAGACTAAAGAGGGGAAAAGAGGCACAAAAGAGACACTTTCCTCAAGTTGCTGTAGGACCTGCAGGGCCGGCCTCAGTGGGCCCGGGGTGTGGACGCCACTCTAGTCTCTTCCTTCAGATAAGCCGGGCTTCCCCAGAAGCCCGTGCTGATTTTCTCCCGATGGAGCCAGAAGCTAAAGTCTTCCTCCACGGCTGGTGCTGGGAAACATTTGAGTAAAACACGGCCCGTCAGAGCCAGAAGGGATCTGGGGGACCCTTGTCCTATAGAGGAGAAGGACCGGGGGGCGGGATAGAGCTCAGTCCCAGAGTGGGAAAAGGTGCCGCAGTTAGTGACAGGTCAGGAGAGCAAGCCTACTAACCACCCAGCTCCCCTCGTTTGGGTGCTGCAGCAAGCGCCAGGGGGGTACCCTGGGCCTCGGTCTCCATGAAGAGAAGCCTCCAGAAGCGAAGCAGTCCCTGCCTCAGTGAGCTCATGTGGTGCTGGAGGAGATGGAAGAAGGAGTGAAAAAGCAAGAGACGCAGGGTGCCGGGCTGGGCCCTGCCACGGGGCCCAGTGGGGAATGGCTTCCTGGAAAAGGGAGGCAGCCCCGGGGCTGCTCAGTGAAGATGATCCGTAAGGTGCACGGGAGTCGCTCGGGACCCTCTTCTCCCCCAGGCCCCACTTGAGCTGCTAGGTCAGAGCCTTACGTCTCCTGTTGGAACCACACCCCGCCAGACGCCCGGCCGGCCGTTGGGCCTTAGGAGTCTCTTGAGGGAGGGGCCCCTGCTCAGAGGCCCTGGTCCCCGGTTTTGGAATCCTTAAGTCCAAGCAGTTCCCTGGGGTCTCCGGAGGACCTAGAGCCGGTGGGGTGCTGGAAGGTTGGGATCTGCCACCCTTTAGGCTCCTCTCTCCGCCTTGTCACCGAGATCTCGGTTACGTCCCCCCTACTTGCTGGGGCCGTCTCCCCAGTTACCCCGTCTCCCTTAAGCTCCCTCCCATCCCTAAGTCTTGAACCTGGGGAGCCAGGCTGGGCCCCCAGGGAGGGGGGGGGGCGACCTCGGCCACGGTTTGTCTCTGTAGCTCCTCGGTGCCCGGCATGGAAGAGAGATTCAAAAAAGGTTTCTATGGGCCTCCTTTTGGGCTGAGGGATGGGGAAGGGAAAAAAGAATGGGGTCCCGGGTGAGCCCTCCCCCCCGGAAGGCGAAAGGGACGGGCCCGGCCCCTCTTCCCGGAGGAGGCGGGGTTTTGGGTGGGGAACTCCCCACCCGCCTCTGGGGCCCCCCTTTTGGACCTTGCCCCGGGGGACCCTGTTGGCCGGGGGGGGCCCTCCCAAGCCCCCCCCCCCCTTTCCCCCGGGGCCCCCGGGGGCCCCCTCCAGGCTTTGGGGGCCTTTAGGGGGCCCCACCCGGGTTCCCCGGTGCCCCGAAGTTGGGGGCCCCCCTGGCGGCCCCCCTAAAATTCCTAGGGCCTTGAACGAAAAAACCCCCAGAAAACGACCGCCGTTTTCCGGTATCCCGGTGGGCCCCGAGGTTTGGTTTTTTTTTTTTTTGGGGGCCGGCGGGGGGTTGGGGGGCGGGGGTCCTCCCGAGGGTCCCAGGGCCGGGGCCCCAAACACCCTGGGGCCCCAATTATTTCTAGGGGTTTTCTCGGGAACAAGAAGGGGAGGTCCCCTGGGACCGGGGCTCCTCCCTCCCCCCATTGTTCCTTTTTCGGGAGGCCCGCCCCGACCCCAAACTGGGGCTTTTCCCCACGGCTTGGGACGCCGGGGCCCGGGCCCCCCCCCCCCGGGGGGGTTCCCCCCTGGGGGCCCCTTGGGCTGGAACCCCATTCCCCGGGGCGGGGCCCCCCCCGGCCCCCTCCCCCCTTTCCTTTCTCCCTGCCCCCCCCGGGTTCCTTAAATTTTCCCCCGGCCGGTACCCAGGGGCCGACCAAGGGTGGCCCCGGGAGGGCCTCCCGCAGCCCCCCGCCCCCCCACGGGGCCCGGCCCCCCGGGGGGCCCCCCCCCCCGGGGTCCCCCCCCGGGGCCCCCCCCCCCCGGGGGGGCCCCCCCCGGGCCCCCGGGCTCCCCCCCCCCCCGCCCGCCTCGGGGGGGGGCCCCCGGGGCCCCCCCCCCCGGCCTGGGAGGGCCCCCCCCCCCCCACCCCCCGGCCCCCGGTGGGGCAAGCCCCTGGCGGAGGCCCCGGGGCCCGGGGCCAAAAGGGGGGGGGGGGGGGGCCCCCGCCCCCGCTCCCCCCCCGGGCCGGGGCCCCCTCAAAAGGGCCCCCCAAACCCCCCCTTTCAGGTCTTTTAGCCCCCCCCCAAAAAGGGGGGGGGGGGGGGCAGGGCAGGGGGCCCGGCGGGAGGGAAAGGGGGGGGGGGGGGGGGGGGGGGGGGGGGGGGCAAAGGGGGGGGGAAGAAGGGAGGAAGGGGGGGGAGGGGAAAGGGGAAAGGGAGGGGGGGGAAAAGGGGGGGGGGAAAGGGGAAGGGGAAAACGGGGAGGGGGGGAAAAGGGAAGGAAAAAGAGGAAAAAAAGGGGGAAAGGGGAAGAAGGGGGGGGAAGGAAAAAGGGGAAAAAGGAGAAGGAAGGGAAAAAAAAAAAGAGGGAAAAAAGGGAAAAGGGGGGGGGGGAAAAAAGGGGGAAGGCAGAAAGGAAAGGGGGGAGGGGGAAGGAAAGGGGGAAGAAAGGGGAAAAGGGGGAAGGGAAGGGGGGGGGGGGAATCTTTTGGTTGGGGGGGGGGGGGGGCCCCCACGGGGCCATGTTGGGGAAATGTCCCCCGGGAGCCTCCTTGGCCAGACGGGCCGCGCCCCTGGTCCCACAGCTCCCCTGCGGCTGCTCCGGAGAGCGCGGCCGGGGCGGCCGGGAGGGGCGTTGGCGGCCGCGGCGAGGGGCCTCCCGGCTGATCTGGGCCGGTCCCGGCTTTTTAGCGGACGCCACTGTCCTCGCCCCCCCCCCCCTCCCCCCGTTAGGCACAGCCCCAGCAGGAGGTGTTGCGCCCCGGTGGAGGATGGGGGAGACCCGCCCCGCCCCGGGCTGCCAGCCCCTGTGACCGTCCCCACCACCTGGCGGGCTCCCCTTCTCCAGCTGGGGAGGGGCCGCCCTGCGCCGTCGGGCCGGCCCGAGCCTGGGGCGGAGGTCGGACAGGGGCCGCCTCCTCCCTCCGCCCCACTTGGGGCTCAAGGAGAAGCGGCCCGGCGTCGGCCCAGGAAGGGGGAGGGGGAGAAGGAGCCCCGTGGCCTTCACGCTGGCCCTCGGAGACTGCGGCCCGGGCCGGGGAGGCGGGCGGGCCGCGCGCCAAGAGAGGGGCGTGGGGCCGAGGCCGCGTCCGACTCCTCAGCCTCCATTCCAAATAAGGGAAAATATGAAAGGGCTGGATTTCGGCTTCCCGGGACGGGGGAGCTTCTGAGGCGTGGGATGGGGCGTCCCCTAGCGTCCAGACGCCCGCATTGCAATCTCCAGCCGTCTGGGGGAGAATCCCAGCATCCCTAGCGCGAGAGGACAGTGGAGGCTAGTTCCTCGGGGCCCCCTCCTTTTAACTGATGTCCCGGGGGTTTGAAAGCAGAGTGGCCCGGCAGCAAGGGCCGGGGCCAGGTCTCCCAAAAACCAGCCGCCGGGGGCCCCAGGGGGCCGGGAAGAGCGCCGCTCCTGGCCGGCGGGGCGCCCGCCCCGGCCGGGACCCGGCCCTGGAAACCAGAATGGCGGAGCTTAGCCGCCCCTCCCCAGGCGGGAGGCGGGGAGGGACTAATCCTCTCCCCCAGAAGAGCTCCCCCGGGGCTCGGAGCCCCAGCGGCCTTTGCGGGCTGTCACCCGGAGCCCCCCGCGAGGGAGAGAGACATGGGAGGGGGGGGGCAGAAGCCGCCCCCTCCCCAGAGGGCCACGGCAGACACTAGGGAGACCGAGTGTGAGAACGGGCCAGTTGGGAATTAAAAATAGGCCTCGGGTAATTCACAAAGGGAGCCGAGGGAGAGTTGCCCGTATTTGGCCAGGCCCCGCAAGACCACCCGGGCCCTTCTGCCCCCCTGTTGGTGGGAGGGGAAGGGAGGGGGGAAGTTGGGAAGAGGCCAGGCCTGACGCAGGATTTCCTGGCAGATGGATCAATGATGGGGCTTAAGGGTCATTCAGTGAGAGCTGGCACTGCTCTGGGGTGAGCCGAAGAGGAGGGAACGCAGGCGCATTTGGGGGACAGAGATGGGGCAGCCGGGAGGTGCAGCTCAGTGTCCGGCTTCAAAAGAACCCCCAACCCTGCCCTTCACATTGGTTCCCATCCCTCCTTCACTCTTTCTCTTCCTGCTCCTATCCCTTCTCTCACCTCTTTAGTTCCCTTCTTTTCCGGTTTCCCCCTTTTTCCCTTGGCCCCTTTTTAGCCCCTGATTTTTCCTTTGTTTCCGCCATCCACTTCCGGTTCCTTTGTTTTTAGCCCGAATCCCTTTGACCGATTGGCCGATTTCCCGATTGCCCGAGTTCCCTTCCCTGGGTTTTGCCCCTTTTGACCCCCCGGAGGCCCTGATTTCCCTTTCCCTTGACCCCGGCCGACCTTTGCCCCCCTTTTTTTTTTTTTCCTTTTCCCCCATTTGGCCCCTCCCCTCCCCCTCTTCCCCGTTTCTTCCCCCCTCCCCCTCTTTTTTCCCCCCTTCCCCCCCCCCCTTTTCCCTCCTCCCTCCCCCCCTTTTTTCCCTCTTCCCTTTCCCGCCCCCTCCCCTTTTTTCCCCCCCGGTTTTTTTCGGGCCTGGGAACTGCCCCATCTTCCCTGGGCTGCCCTTTCCTCTTTGGTTTTCCCTTGCCCGGAATTTAAAAAATGGAGCCCCCCCCCTTTGGGCCTGTTTCCCTAGGTGAGGGAAGGGGATTCCCCAACCTTCCCCCCCCCCCCTTGGACCCTTCCCCCCTTTGGAAGCGGGCCTTTGGGGGGATGGGCTAAGAAGGGTGGGAGGGGGGCCCCCCATTTCTCCCCTTTCCCTGGGGGGGAGGGGCAGGGTGGAGGGGGGCCTGAAGCTAACAAGCCGGATTTAGCCAAAAGTGCCCCCGTCTCTAATCAAGCTTCTGGCAGGGAGGGAGAGAGGGAGGGAGGGAGATGGCCCGATCTTTCCCGATCTGGGGGTGGGGAGCAGTATTTTCCCAGGGGAAGACTGAAGGAGGAGTGCCCTCCTCTCCTTCGGCGCCCCTTCCCTCTTCAGGGGGGTCAGAAAAGAAGGGAAAGGTCAGCAGATTGCCCCCCCACCTCTTCTTCGGCCAGGTAGGGAGCGGTCCTGGGGCGGCCGATCCACCGCCTTTCTGGGCAGACAGTGAAGGCGTTGGGGAAGATGTCGGCCTGAAGTCATGGGGGGAGGGGAGGGCGGGGAGCGGAGCTCTTCCCCCGGGGAGCGCCTCAGTGGCCCCCGGGCGCTTTCCTCCCTTTAACAAATGGAGAAACTGAGGCTCTCCATCTTCGAGCGGAAAGGAAAGCTTTTACTGCCCGGGTCTCCGGATGCCCGGCAGGCCCCGGTGTTAGAGAAACCGCGAACGCGAGTGGGCGCGGAAGGGAAGGGCAAAGGTTAGCCGACGGGGCTCGCGGCCGCTGAGGGCCAACCGCCGGCCCCGAGAGCCCGGCCACTGGCGGGGTGGCTTTGGGCCGGTCCGTTCCGTTCGAGGCCGCGGGGGCAGGGAGAGGTGAACGAGCTTCCTCGGCCTCGTCCCACCCGTAAAATGCTTGGTCATGAGGGGTGGGGTTTGGACGGAGGGGCCCGAAGAAGCGGGAGGTGGGGTCGGGGAGGGAAGGTTCCCCCTCCTCCGCGCCCCCCTCCCCCATCTAAGCCCCCGGACCGGGAAACGGGGATGCGTTTGAAGCGCCTGCAGGGGGAGGTTGGGCTCGGGCTGAGCTTGGGAATGAGTGAGATCGGGGCGGCCGAGGGGGGAGGGGGGGAGGCAGGAGCCGAATGGGAAGCATGTCCGGGGTTCCGCGCTGGGTGGAGTGGGGAATGGGGGGCCTGCGGGGAAGAGGGGAGAGGCGGGGGGTGGGGGGTGGAGGGAGAGGGGAAGAAGGGTGGAGGGGCGGTCCCGGCCCCCTCATCCCCTCCCCTCCGCCCCCTTCTCCCTCTCGGCCCGCCCCCGCCCCTTCCCATTTAAAGGGCCGGATCGCTCAGCCGCCCCACGGCCGTGTCTTTTTCCCCCCAGCTCGTCCGGCTCTAGGTGCCTGCGTCTTTAATTAAGGAGGGCCGCCCCCTCGCCGGGCTCCAGCACCGCCCCCAGCCTCTGCAGGCTTTCAAAATGAGTAGCTCCCACCCGCGGCCCGGCCACAGCCACAGCCCCGGCAGCGCGGCTTCGGCAGCGGTAGCGGGCGGCGGCGGCGGCGGCGACAAGGACAAGGACGCCGAGATGCCGGCCACCGAGAAGGACCTGGCCGAGGACGCGCCCTGGAAGAAGATCCAGCAGAACACGTTCACGCGCTGGTGCAACGAGCACCTCAAGTGCGTGAGCAAGCGCATCGGCAACCTGCAGACGGACCTGAGCGACGGGCTGCGGCTGATCGCGCTGCTCGAGGTGCTCAGCCAGAAGAAGATGCACCGCAAGCACAACCAGCGGCCCACCTTCCGCCAGATGCAGCTCGAGAACGTGTCCGTGGCGCTCGAGTTCCTGGACCGCGAGAGCATCAAGCTCGTGTCCATCGGTGAGCGGCGCGGGCCGCGCGGAGCGGGCGCGGGAGGGAGAGGGGGGGCAGGCCGGGCGGGGCACTGCGGTCCGCGGCGCGGGCGGGCGGGGCACCGCGGGCTGGGCATCCGAGGCGCGGGCCGGGTTCCCAACCCCTCCTCGGGAGACCCCCTCGGAACTGTGACTCAGCCCGTCTCAGACCTTCTTGCCCACACATGTTCCCCGGGCCTGGCATGAACCAAAGCAACGGTGCCAGGGCCCACAGCTGGTCTAACCTGTCGGAGTGCGGGGCCCCAGGATGTCACCCCCAGCTACTTCTCCGCCCCTCCCTGCACTTCCGTTAAAGGACTGAGCCAGCGGCGGGAGGGGGGGAGGGGAGAGGGGAGCCGTTTCCACATTTGTGTCTGGGGTCGGTGGCTGCTCCCTAAACAAAGGAGGAGCCCGGCGGGAGGCGCCGCTGCCCTGGCGCTGAAGGAATGCTGCCGGGGCTGTTAACTGTTTGTGGAGCGGAAGCGTGGGGGGGGGGGGCTGAGGCAGCGTGGGGGCCCCGGGGTGGAGCGGAAGCGTGGGGGGGCTTCTGCCGGGGCGTTGCCCCCTCCCTTCTAGCCGTCATCTAGCACCTTTCTGCTGGGGAAGGGCCGGGCGCTTCCTGGCTAGGGGTGGGTGTGGCAGAGGTAGAGCCGCCAGGCCAGGCAGGGACTTCCCCGGCAGTTGGTCCAAACTGTGGCTCCCCTTCCCTTCCTTAGGGGGCAGCTGGGCCTCAGCCGCTTGTCCCGGGGCTAAAGAGAAAACGCCCCGGGCTGGGCCCTGCCTGGCACCTTCTCTGCGGGCACCGGACAGTGACAGCGCGCTCCTCCTGCCGCTCCGGGCCTGGCACACCTCCCTCCCTCCCCAGCTTTCGCTCTCCGTCCTCCTGTCCCTTGGAGCTGTCCCGGGAGGCTCTCCCCCATTTCCTCCAGCCCGAGGTTCCCCGAGAGCCCTCGGCCAACTTTCTCTGTCGCCTGTCTCTCCCACACTCACGCTCCCCACCCGGATTCCCGCATTTTCCGCTTCTCCCCAGAACAATCCCTGACGCGGCCCTTCCATCCTCTAGCTTGGAGGAGAGCTGACTTGTGTGGGGAGATCCTGGGGCAAGGGGAGGTAGGAGTCTCAACAGAGGGAGCTCTCATGCGCCTGGGAAGGAGGGGGTCAGAGTAGAGTGAGTAATCATGGAAGGTGGCCCCGTGTAGGTGAGCTAAGCCGGGGGGGGGGGGTTTTTTTGGGGGCTGGGACGCCCAGGGGTGCCTCGGTTATGGGTGAGGGGGCCACAATAAGAAAAAGGAAGAAACCCGGGGTTGCAGTAAAGACCTCACTAACTGGGAAGGGACCCCTTTTTGTGGTGAACAGCCGGGGGACAGTGTCTCCCAAGTTCCCAGCTTTATCGAAACCGTAATCTGGCTCCAGGGGGGGAAACAAATGGGCCCCAAAGGGAAAACCCCTGTCTGGGGGCTGTCATTGCCGGTTTTGAGCGTCTTCCTATTCCCAATCACAACCCCTATCCTTTGCAAAGGGGGGGTGGGGCCGGGTTTGGGGAAGCGGGACCCCCCAGGGCGCTGGTTCCCTCCCCCCCCTTTTCCAGCACCGCGCTGGTTTGCCCGCCCCTTGCCCCAAACCTTTTTTCTCCACGGGGCCTGCTGCACCTTTCCCTTCTCCGGGGCCCTTTCCTTTTCCCCCCCCCACCCCCCCCCCACCCTTGGCCTTGGGAGCCCAGCGGGGTTGGGTACCAGGCCCCACCCTGTTTCCTGTGTTGAGGGGGAAGGGAGCAGATTGGTAAAAGCCGGCCCGCACCCGCCCGCTGGTCCATGTCCCAGCACCCGCCCCACTCATCCATGTCCCAGCACCCGCCCGCTCGTCCATGCCCCGTTTCGGTTGCTCCGACCTGTCTTGGCTCAGCACCCCAGGGAGCTTGCTGGGCCTGGAAGGCCTCCCCTCCCTGAGCCTTGGGGCTTTTCTCCCAAGCGAGCAGCCTGGGATGCCCCCCCCTCCCCAGAAAAGCTGGCTCTCTGGAGGAGCAGCCCAGCTGCGCCGCAGCCACCCCGCTTTTCCAGGAGCCGGCCCCTCACCCCTTCCTTCCCCCACACTGCCCTCTGCTCCAAGGAGGCGGAATTTCGGGGGCAGGAAGGGACTGACTCACCTTCCCCCTCCACACCTCCTCCCTCATTGTATCTGGGCTCTGGAGGGGGTGGGGCAGTTGTGCCCCGAAGTCAGGGAAGAAGGGAGGGTGGGTGGAGAGAGAGTGGGTAGATGGAGGAAGGAAGGCAGGATATGGGAGGGGAGGTGGGCCCTGCCCCACTAGGGGGGTTTGCTCTTCCTTCTCCCGCCCCTGATTCCTAGAGCTTTGCCCATATAAGGCTAAAAAATGTTGGAAAGCAGTGTGATTAGCAGGCTGGGGCCCAGGGCCGAGGGGGAGGGGTGTGTCACCCCAGCAGAGGGGGGCGGGGCCCAGCTGGGAGATGGGGGGAGAGGGGAGGGCCAGCCAGGCCTGAGCTGGTAGTGAGGCCGTGGGAAAGGCCCCTCTGGGAAGGGCCCAGGGCCTGAGGAGAAGCTGGGGGGCACAGATGGCTAAATTCTACTGCTGAAGCATGGGGAAGCCTCAGAGCCACATGGGCACCCAGGGCGGGCCCCTTCCTTTCCAGGGGGGTGGGGGGTGGGGGTGAGGGCTCCATCTTCCTTTTTGCATCTCTGCTGTGCAAGTAGAGAAAAACTGTCAGATCCCCTACACACACACACACACACACACATGCACACACACGCGCACACGATCATTGTTGTGACTGGAAAACGAGGGTGTGTCCCGGCACTCCCTGAGATAGGGCTTTCACTGGAAGTTGTGACGGCCTCCCTTATGTGAAGGATGCTGCCATCCTGACCCCGGCCTTCCTCAGTGCCTCTGCCCACCTGCCTTTGGCAGATACGGCCCCTGGACCAGCAGAAGGTGTGCTAGAAGAGGTGGCAGCTTAAGCTCTTGCCACTGCCAGCTGGGGGGCGGGCACATCTTGCTTATAATTGGCATTCTAGCTGCCACTGGCTAGTCTCCCCTCCCCTCCCAGTCAACTACTTTGAAATGGGTGAGAAGGAATCCCAGGGATAGGACTGAATTTGAAGGAGGGATCACAGGGATGGGGCTGAATTTGAAAAGCAGGCAAAACCACAGGGCAGCCATCAGGGCAAGCGCTTCCTTGCCCTCTTTGAGGTTTTCTCCCCGGGAGAAACTCCTTCCTTTTGGTGCTGGTGAGAGCTTCCAGATAGCAGTGGGCAGGAATGGGGAGGGCCGTACCCCTTAGTCAGGTCTGGGCGTGTTAAAGGTTCTGTTGCTTCTGGGGAACCGGCTGGCAAGGGCCAGGAAAGGGAAGGGGCAGCGAACTCTAGGGCTGGAGAAGAATAAACTAAGTGCTAAATGCCTGGGATAGAAAGGAAATAGGCCTTTCCAATTTAGGAGGCCTAGAACCTGACTTATAGCCCCAGGCCTGCCTCAGTGTGACCTCAGGCACCTTCCTCTCTGAGCCTGGCTTAGAGCATGTGTAAATAAGGAGCCTGAGGTGTTCTCTGAGGCTCGGCAGCCCCAATATTTTGTAAGCCCCTTATATGGAGAAGTCTCAGCAGACTTTGCCTTCTCTCGGCTTGGTACCCTCCCCACCCCCATTCCAGCTGACTCAGAAGACAAGCATTCTTCCTGCATGTTTGATTTTGGGGACTGGAAAGGCATCTCCTAGATAGGAGCCGGAGAATCCAGCCCCTCGGATGGGCCCAGGGAGGTGTCCTGGGACCCACTTTGCCGAGCTCTGTACGAAAGGAGCTTTCGGCCTTGGGTAAAGTCGGCAGCATCTTTGCCTCTGTGGAAGTCCCTTTGGGGTTCCTGGTAGGTGGGCCGAGGGACTCTCCTCAAGATGGAAGCCACAGTCGGGTTTCGGCTGGGCTACCTTAGAGGTCTCGGCCTCGGAAGGGTCTCCTGGGTAGGGAGGGTAAGGCTGGTGATCTGAGCTCCTTCGGCCCCCACCCCCCCCACAGTCCCCTCTCTTGTCCCGTGAAAGTACGGAAATGCATCGGCAGACGGGGTTGCGTTTCATCTGCTCCTAACTTCACAGATGGGCCCGTGGAGGTCCACAGATGGGAAGTTTCAGGGGCAGTGCTAGGGCAAGAATCACAGAAACTTCTGGGACCCCCTGGTCTTTCAGCCCGACCTCTGGGCACCAGAAGGTCCTGACTGCAGCCTGCTTAACGTGGGGCTACCCACCCCCATGCCCGAGCCGGCTGGTGAGGGAGGCGCCCCACAGGCAGGGCCCATTTCTCTTGGAGACCGCTGGGTATTTGCCCCAAACGGAGAGCCCCTTATCCCCCCCCCCCCGCTTTGGCCCTGTGGGCCGTGTGTGAGCCAGAACGTGAGCTTCCTTTTCCAGTTTTCCTCTGCTCTCTAACTTTTCTCCTCAGCTCTGCTGCTCATTCCTTTCCTAGGCTGATCTCCCTCCCCCCCCCCCCCCCAGTTGCAGGCCCGGCTCAGCTCTGTGGGGCAAGGCCCCCTGAAAGGCGGGTACGTGGGGGGGGGGCTGCTTGTTCCCCGAGGCCAGCCGAGAGCTGCGCTGATTGGGGCGCGGGGGATTGCCATGGTGATTAGGGTGGCCGCCGGCCAGGCCTTTCGGGTGGGTCTCGGAATATCCTGGACCGTTTCCCCAGGCCGGGCCTGCCAGGTTTTCCCGGGCCTGTTCCTTCTCCTGGCTTTGGGCCCGCCATCCGGTCCGGTCTCTGTGCTTCAGGGCTGGTCTTTTGGCTTCGGGCCCCCAGATCAGAGATTTTATCACGTGGCACATGTTCTTCCCCGAGTTCTTTGGGGTGAACTGTGCTCGTTCCCGTTCCTTTTCCTCTCTGCCCCCCTTCATTTCCTCCCTCTGGCCTCACAGGCCCAGCGATGGGAGACACAGCATCTAATCTATTTTTGCCCGGGCCTCGGGAGCCCAAAATAGAGCAGCAGGGAGGGAACCGATTCCTGGCAGCCTCGGCTTCTTCTCGCTCCCTCCCCAAGGCTGGCCGGGGCTTGTTCTAGGGGCTCTCGAGCTCTCCGGGGCAAGAGGGCCTGTTCCCGGCCCCTCCCTGTGAAAGCCCCCCCTCTCCCGGGGAATGGCTTCATCTCACCCCATCCCCAACTCGGGCCAGCGCCATCTCGGTTCAACAGCAGAGCCGGAGCCACCACTGAAGGGGTGGGGGTGGGACCAAGAAGGGATTTGTAGCCTCTGCTAATTGCTCCCGGCCTTGCCTGTGGTGGGAAAGGTGGGGGATGAAACAACGGTTCGGGTTCTCGAGGCAGCAGAGCCGAGTCTGCCACTTTGCCAGGACCCGAAGGCGGCGGGGGCCACACCCCGCTGCCTTCCATGGTCTCCTTTTCCCCTTCGTGAAATGGGGGGGGCCGCGCTCCCCCGGAGGGGCCCCTTCCGGGGCCGAGGTGACTCGGGGCTCATTAGCTGTGCCCAGGCTGTCTTTGCGGGGCCCCTTCCTCCCCTCCATTAATTTTTGCTGACTCTTGAGTTCTATTATCTCTGCCCCGTTCCTCCACCGGCCGTGTAATGTGCCTGGCAGAGCGCCAACCAGCTCGCCAGAGTTTGGGGGATAGAGAGTGGGGGAGGGGGGTTCCAGTTCCTTCTTGCCCATGGCCACAGCTCCCCTCCCTCCCCTTCCTTTCACTTGATCCTTATAACCTTGTGAGGTGTTTTGTCCAGATGAGAAAATGGGGGCCCGGCGGTTAATGACTTGGACAGGGTCACTTAGCTAGTGAGTGGCAAGGAAGATTTGAGCTCTTTTTTCCTAATTGCTGGCCTAGTGTTTCAGCCGCTTCTCCCTCCCCAAGTCATGAGCCTTCTGGGCTAAGTTTCTGGGGAGAGGCCAGGGTGTTGCCGAGTGCTAGAAACTCAGAGGCTTTCTCAGGACCTCAGGTCTAATCCTGGCTGGCCTCCTCACCTCCTGGGAGGCTTTTCCTGCCTCTGCCCTGGGTGTCCCCCTCCCCCTTCTGCTCCGGAGGGATTCCTACCCTCCAACCCTCGAGGGAAGGGACGGTGACTTTGGGCCTGTCCGGCACTTAGCCTGGCACCCAGTTGGTGCTTAATCGGTGCTTGTTGGCAGACCCTTGAGGGTTTGGCCTGAAGCGGAGGCCCCACAGCCTGGTGGACAGCCAGGACTCGGCAGAGGCTGAGCAGACGTCTTTCTTCCCACCCCGTGCCCTGTAGACAGCAAGGCCATTGTCGATGGCAACCTGAAGCTGATTTTGGGTCTGATTTGGACCCTGATTCTGCACTATTCCATCTCGATGCCGATGTGGGACGAGGAGGAGGATGAGGAGGCCAAGAAGCAGACGCCCAAGCAGCGGCTCCTGGGCTGGATCCAGAATAAGCTCCCCCAGCTGCCCATCACCAACTTCAGTAGGGATTGGCAGAGCGGCCGCGCCCTCGGTGCCCTCGTGGACAGCTGCGCCCCAGGTGAGAGCCGGGCCCCGCTTCCTCCTCCAGACCCCTGGTGCTGAGCGAGGAGGCCCCATTCCTCATGGGGCTCCCGCCGCCTTGGATTGGCACAAGCTCCTCCCTTGCCTGGACGCTCTTCTTCGTGGTCTCCACCTCTAAAGTCCTTTCCTCCCCTCGAGGCTCAAGTCGCCCCCGGCCTCCCGCAGAGGAGACCTTGGCTGGGCAGGGGTCGATCTCCCCAGAGTCCGGCCCAGTGTCCGCTGTCGGAGCTTCCCCGACGGCGGGCCCACACGGTCTGAGCTCCTGAGGACGGAGGGAGGGTTGGCTTATTCGGCGGGCTTTCTCTCCCGTCCGCTGCAGGCCTGTGCCCCGACTGGGACTCCTGGGACGCCAGCAAGCCCGTGAACAACGCCAGGGAAGCCATGCAGCAGGCCGACGACTGGCTGGGCATTCCGCAGGTACGATCTTTGCCAGTGTCGGTGTTTTCCCCGTTCCCGGGGAGCTGCGTGGCTGAGCCAGAGCTGAGAGGGACCTCGGAGGCCAGCCGATCTGAGCGTCTGATTTTACAGGGGGGAAACTGAGGCCCAGAGTTGGAGGAATTTAACCATAGGTCCTGTGACTCTGGGCCAAGTGCCCTTTCCGCTGGGCCCCTCGTCCCAATCTCCCTCTGTGGGTCCTCGACTCTAGACTCTGGTTATAAGTGGGGGTGGCTGGAAGATTATGTCAAGTTGGCGTGGCCTCCCCCCGATCTTCTGCAGGTGATCACTCCTGAGGAGATTGTGGACCCCAATGTCGATGAGCATTCGGTCATGACCTACCTGTCCCAGTTTCCCAAGGCCAAGCTGAAGCCTGGGGCCCCGCTGCGCCCCAAGCTCAACCCAAAGAAAGCCAGAGCCTACGGGCCGGGTGAGGAACCGAACGGAAGAGGGTGGCCTCTTGCGGAGGGCGGAGATTGGCACTTTGGCGGGGGGCAGAAGGGCACGTACAATGAGGTGAACAGCTAAGGGGTCCGAGAAGGGGAGGCGAGCACCAGCTGCGTAGGCAGGCCCTGGCTTGGTTCTTGGTGCTGCCCTGCTCCTGCCCACCCCTTTTTGGTGAAGGGGTCTGGGCAGTAGCCAGCCGGCACACACCGTCCCCAGAATCCTCAGGGAAACGGATTGAGCCACTGGATGGGAGAAGGTGGGCGTGGGTAGGGGACCGGGCAAGGGCCTCCACAGGCTGGTGACGTGGGTCATTGTGGAGCCCCTTGGCTCGGCCATGACGCAGGCAAAGTTGGGAGCCAACCTTGTGCTATGCTGACTTCACCTCACCGTCTCCCATGTAGGAATCGAGCCCACCGGTAATATGGTGAAGAAACGGGCGGAGTTCACCGTGGAGACAATAAGTGCCGGCCAGGGGGAGGTCCTGGTGTACGTGGAGGACCCTGCTGGGCACCGGGAAGAGGTAGGTGCTCACCCTGCCCCTGCCCCCTCTGGGCTTGGGAGGGATGAGACTTGGAGACCCACATGGGGAATAGAAGGAGTCCAGGGAGGTTACCAGAGGGAAGATCAGCCCGAGAGAGCCGGGTGAGCTCCGTCCCGGCCTCGTGCCCGGCAAGGTGACCGAGACCCCTCGTCCACCATTACAGGCCAAGGTGATCGCCAACAATGACAAGAACCGCACCTTCTCTGTCTGGTACATCCCTGAGGTCACAGGGACCCACAAGGTGAGACACAACCTGGGGCCGGAGGGCGGGAGGGAAGGTGGAGCTCTCCAGCCTCGCTTCTTGACTCCGAGTCTCCTCGCATCCCGCTCGTCTAGGTCACGGTTCTCTTTGCTGGCCAGCACATCGCCAAGAGCCCCTTTGAGGTGTATGTGGACAAGTCCCAGGGAGACTCCAGCAAGGTCACGGCCCAAGGCCCCGGCCTGGAGCCCACTGGCAACATCGCCAACAAGACCACCTACTTTGAGATCTTCACTGCCGGTGAGGCCGACCTCCTTCCTCTTCCCCATCCTCCACCTTCCCCCTCCCAGAACCGGCCCTGTAAGCCAAGGCCAAGCCCTTTGTTTTATGGAGAAGTGGTTGGATGGGATTTGATGCCAAACCCCTTGCTTTTTCCTCGGTGCCATGCTCTTACCTCCTCACTAACCACTCCTGTGGGAGAGGAGCCTTAGTCTGGAGCTTAAAAAGAATCCCCAACTAAAGCGGTGGTGAGCTAAGAGTATGGGCTGCCCCATCCTGGCTTCCCCCGGCCCCGGGAGCACGTCCCCGGCCCCTCGTAAGAGGCCAGTACTGTCTTTGGACCGGGTCGGCTCTAAACTCTCATCCTTTGCCCCGCTATTTGAAGCTTTGGGCCGCTTCAGGCCGGCAGGTGTGAGCGTAGAGCACACACCTCCGCTGTGAATTGCCCGCCCTCATCTGGTCGGAGACGGGAGAGACCCAAGGAAAGTTGGGCTTTTCAGCTTGTGACGTTTGTCCTCAGTCTGACGTTTGTTCCCACTCTGGGAAGTCCCTATCCTGGATGGGGGTGGTGTGGCCGGGTGAGGGAGGAGGGAGGGGGGCCACGTGGGGATCCTCTAGTTCCGTTTCCCTGGCAGGCGCTGGTGTCGGAGAGGTGGAGGTAGTGATCCAAGATCCCACGGGGAAGAAGGGCACCGTGGAGCAGCAGCTGGAGGACAAGGGCAACAGCACGTACAGATGTAGCTACAAGCCCACCCTGGAGGGAGTCTACACCATCTACGTCACCTTTGCCGGGATCCCCATTCCCCGGAGCCCATACACTGTCACCGTTGGGCAAGGTGAGTTCCTCCGATGCACGTCGTGCTCCCCACAAGGCCGGTCACCCTGTGCCGGGGATCCCGGGAGACTGACCGCCGTCCCAGGCACCGCTGCTCTGGCTGCCCTCATATCCCTCATCCCCGACCGCCCCATCCTGGAGAGGTCGGCACCATGGCGGGTGGGCCACGAGATCACTCTTCTTCTCCTCTTATTCACGGCTGCCTTGGGTCCCCCCTCCCTCTTTCCCTCTCCTCTTTTCCGTCCATCGCCTGTCTTTTCACTATTCTCGGCAAACTTGCTCTCCCTCCGTGGTTTGTTTCCTCTCTTCCGTCTGTCTCTTCATGCTTCCGTCTTCTCTGAAGACCTGGCTCCGGCTGCCTGGGAATCTCTGCTGAGCTCTGATCTCACCAAAGGGTGGACGGTACTTGAGCCCGCTTATTTCGGGGGGAGGGGGTAATGTTGGAAGGAGGAGGGCGGGGGGAGGGGGGGGCTCCCAGCACGTTACCACAGTATCCCAGCTCTGGTAGTGCCGTAAGAAGCCGGAGCTCACACTCGCCATGAATTCCAGTCACCACTAGCTTGGCTTGGTCACTCCCTTTGGTGGGGCCCCCGTGCCGTGAGGGCATTGCACTTGACGATTGGTTGTTCTGGCACAGGATTACCACTTTCTCTTGCCTGATTCTTTGGGAAAAGAGGGTCCCGGGTCCAGGCTTTGGCAGGCGAGAACATAGTGTCAGAGCCGAGGCCTCGCCTTTGACCTTGGGCTACCTGGACTCGGGGTGTCTTTGCGGTTCCTCCGGTTCTCCAAATAGTGAAACCTCCCTTCTCTCCCCAGCCTGCAACCCCAGTGCCTGCCGGGCTGTGGGCCGAGGTTTGCAGCCCAAAGGTGTTCGAGTGAAAGAGACGGCCGACTTCAAAGTCTACACCAAAGGGGCGGGCAGTGGCGAGCTCAAGGTCGTCGTGAAGGGTCCCAGTAAGTCCGGTGCCAGATTGGGACTGGGGGGTATAGAGCTCGTGTCAGACACAACAGAGAAGAGTCTTGGGATGAGCTCACTGAAGACTTGTTGAAGGAGCACAGGATGTGCAGGTTTACCTCGGCATCCGTCTCTCAGAGGTAGACCACAGGCATTGTGGGACACCGGAGTTATATGATCTTTGAACAGCTGTCACGTGGAAGACAGACTGATTTTATTTGGTCTTAAAGGGCAGAGCCTTCCACACTAGGGGCTCCCTTAGAGCCGACGGCGGCTTACAGAGCCCACGCAAAAGGGAATGAACTCCCATCACAGAAGGCCCTGTCACTGGGCAGCCGGGTCGGCATGGGCTGGGGGCGGGCCCATCTGGGGTAGGAGGCCTCAGGCCACGTTCAGGTGGATGCTGAATTTACGAAGCCCCTTTCCCGCCCCTGGATGGGCCCGGATCTCTCCTCTCATCCCCACTCTCTTATGACCAAGGGTGCACATTTGCTGCGGCCGAGGCTGGGGAAACATCCTTGTCTTCTTCTGCCTGTTCCCTCCGTCTTCCGCAACACCACAGTGTTCGGATGTTTTCTGTCCCCGTCCCCCCCGTAGTTGTGTTATATTTGGATTGGGGGTTTATTTCCGGTCCTTCCTGTTGTTCTCCCCACCCCTGCTGGGAGCCAGAGCGGCTTCCAGTGAGTGGATGCTTCCGGTTAAAAGGACTGGTTTGTGAGTCCTTGTCCCCTCTGCCTGGCACTGAGAGTCCCTTTTGATCGATGACTCTGAACTAAGTGTTGTAGAAGGTCCCGGGGAAAGTAAGGTGCCTGCTTAGCCCTCCCTCTGGGGTTTACAGTCATGGTGGGGATAGGGGAAAGTCAGGACACCAACATAGATGACCCGTGTCGGACATCGCCTGTCTACGTCTGAGAGATGCAAAGCCATTTGCCATGTGAGGCTTGAAGTGGCTCTGGAAGGATTTCCTTTCCCAGAAAAAATTGGGGCTACTTTTAAGAATGAGACAAAGATAGCTGGGGGTGTGAGGAAAGCCCCCTTCCAGTATGTACACATCTGGAGGGCAAAGCACAGTCTCACAATTGAATTGAATTGTGGCCTGTGGGCCACAATTGAAGGGGGGAGAACAGTATTAGGAAAGAAGGCGGTGGGGGCAGCTAGGTAGTGCAGTGAATAGAGCCCTGCTCCTGCAGCAAGGAGGACCTGAGTTCAAACCTGGCCTTAACACTTCCTAGCTATGTGACCCTGAAGAAGTCACTTAACCCCAGTTGGCTCACAAAAGAAAAAAAAGGTTTATATATATATATATAAAATAAGAAGGCTGGGGCAGACTGGGGGGCAGACACGCAATGGACAAGCAGTTTTATCAAAACATCTTCTGGAGGCATCAGAATGGAAACCTCTGGAGAGCTAGGAAGAAGCCACTCGGCAATTTCCCAGATACTACCTGGGGCCTCTTCGGGAGGGAACACTGGGAAATGGGCTTCTTGAAATACTTTTTCACCTGTACTCTTCTCCCTTCCCCCCACAGAGGGTGAAGAACGGGTGAAACAGAAAGATCTCGGAGATGGCGTTTATGGCTTTGAGTATTATCCCCCCGTCCCCGGCAACTACACAGTCACCATCACCTGGGGCGGTCAGAACATCTCCCGGAGGTGAGGAAGGCTCCCTTTCCACTTCCAGTTGGGGGTGGGCCACCGACAGAATGGAAACCAAGCCATAGGCGGGAAGCCCCACAGCCCAAGAAATGATCCCCATATGGCGGGGCATTTTGTATACATCGTCTCCTTCGAGTTTTACTCCAAGCCTGGCAAATGGGGAAACCGAAGTTTGGGATGGCAGAGTGACTGCCCAGATTACAGAGCTAGCAAGTGTCAGAGGAGAGATCCCAAGCTAAAGTTTCCCGACTCGAAGATCAGCGGATGATCTTTTACACCCGACTGTGTCCCTCACATCTGGCCACAGTTTCTGCCCTTGTCACCCGGTGGCACGGCCATTCCCTTCCTCGAGCCTCAGTGTCCTCTTTGAAATAAAGTCTTCCCTGCTCATCTAGGGGGATGGGAGTAGGGGAGGGGGAGGAATTCGGTGCTTTTCTCAGAGTGCTGTGTATGTGTGTCCTCTCGATAGTCCCTTCGAAGTAAAGGTGGGCACGGAGTGTGGCAACCAGAAGGTTCGGGCCTGGGGCCCTGGCCTGGAGGGCGGTGTGGTCGGCAAGTCGGCCGACTTCGTGGTCGAGGCCATCGGGGATGACGTTGGTACCCTGGGTATGTCAGAAGGCACCTTCTTGGGGTGTGGGCAAAGAGGCCAGAAAATCACATGGACTCATGACAGGATGGTCTCCAGTCTAGCAGGGAATCGGGCACATCATATTTCTCTACTCGGTCCAGTGACTTCCCAATGGAGTGGGCAGGGTCCGGTGCCGGGTTCAGAGAAAGAAGAAATGATTGGAGTCGGGGTGAGGGTGGGGTGGGAGAGTGAAAGACATGGCTTCAGATCCTGGCTCACTTGCTCTTTCTTGAGCAAGAGACTCGGGCTCTTGAAGGTCCCTTGGCATAATGAGAACTCGGAAGTAGTCTGCCTTGGGAGGCCTTTTGGGAGAAAGGCAGATCCACTGCTACTCCCTCCAGCCTCTCATTCAGTCGACGTGCTGTCAATCCCCCAGGATTCTCAGTGGAAGGCCCCTCACAGGCAAAGATTGAGTGTGATGACCGGGGTGATGGTTCC
Organism: Sarcophilus harrisii; assembly: GCF_902635505.1. Lineage (NCBI taxonomy): Eukaryota > Metazoa > Chordata > Mammalia > Dasyuromorphia > Dasyuridae > Sarcophilus > Sarcophilus harrisii. The sequence continues at coordinate 5,107,257 of NC_045432.1, forward strand.
TGTGACGTGCGCTATTGGCCACAGGAGGCTGGGGAGTACGCGGTCCACGTGCTCTGCAACAACGAAGACATCAAACTCAGTCCATTCATGGCCGACATCAAGACCGCGCCCAAGGACTTTTACCCAGAAAAGGTGAGGAAGGGCTGGGCCCCGAGAAGATGCCCGAGGCCAGTGCTGGGGACCGATGTTGCCCTGCAGCACGTGGGCATGGCCCGTGGCCTTTTGACTGCTGGGCTTCTCCTTACTCATCCGTCGCCCCCACCTGAAACTGCGCATGTGACGCAATCGTTTTGTCCTTTCTGGGCTCTCGGAAGAGCTCAAAGCTAGAGGGAGCTCGCTGCTTTGGAGAGAGTCCCAGACCGGTGGCCAGCTCAGTGGTCAGCTAGCAGTGCTCTCAGGCTGCTCCAGTTGCCCTTTTTGGTTGTATTACCCCTTTCCTTTCAGGAGGGAGGCACCGCTCCCTCTGTGTTGTTATTGGGGCATAGGGAGGTCAGTGCAAGGAGGTGGGATTGAGTTCGCCGAGCTTTACCCTACTGCATGAGGAGGACAGATTTTGGCTTGCCCGATGTGGGCCCGAAGAGTGACTGGAGATCCCTGGTTAAGTGGCTAGAGGAGACAGACTTCAGCGAGCCCCTCGTCCCTACGCCTGCCGGCTGGCTCTGGGCTGGCCCGTCGGGGGCAGGGCTCTGGGTCTGATGTCTCTGGGGCTTGGCTTTAGGTGAAAGCTCGAGGGCCGGGTCTGGAGAAGACCGGCGTGGCCATCAATAAGCCGGCCGAGTTCACCGTGGATGCCAAGAACGGGGGCAAGGCCCCTCTCAAAGTCCAAGTGCAGGTGAGACGGGGTTGAGAAGCATGGGGCTGCCGCAGGAGCCTCAAAACAGACTGGCTGAGCTCAGTTGCTTCTCCTCCCCTTTCAGGACAGCGAGGGCTTCCCTGTGGATGTCACCGTGAAAGACAATGGCAACAACACCTTCAGCTGCTCCTATGTCCCCAAGAAAGCAGTCAAGCACACGGCTATGATCTCTTGGGGAGGAGTCAACATCCCTAACAGCCCCTACCGGGTAAGCCTCCCTCCCCCATCTCTGCCCAGGCTGCAACTGGGGGCCTCAGCTGATGAAAAGAAACTAGGGAGGGTCGCTGACTTGGCAAGATCATGCAGGGGACAGCTGTGTTGTGTCCCAAGAGTCTGGGTTTAGAGCCAGAAGGGGCCGGAGTCCAGCCCCCTCCTATCCAGGTATTTGAGCTGGGGTCCTCTCCCACTCTGCTCCTGCTCCGCTGTAGTTCCCCTTTCACAGATGGGAAGCTCAGGCCCAGAAGACCAACAGTTTCCTCAGCTTTGTCTGCCAGTATAGACGTTCCCGGCTGGAGCTTGCCAGTTCCTCTTGGGGCCGAGCCACTTGGATTTTTTTGTCTCGGCAGTGGCTACGTCACTGGTTCCTGTTGAGCTTGTGCCCATCCAGGAGCCTCACACACTCTATTTTTTCTCCTCTGAGCCCCATTACAAGGGAACCCTGTGAACGTCAAGCTCTTAGTTTGTGCCGGGTCTTTAATGGCAGTCTCTACCCTTCCTCTTGGGGGTTGGCAACAAGTTAGAAGCAGATGAGTAAATGGAAGATAAACTGATGAGGGGGGAGTGCTCATCCCCAGGATAGGGGTGAGGAGGACCCAAAGAGGTCCTTGGGAAGCATCAGCGGGGTCACAGGAAGACGGTTAAGGATTTAAAGGAGAGTAGCCTAGATGAAGAAGGCGCATTCCTGCCTCCCTCTCTCTCCCTTCCCCCACCCCATGTCCACCTAGCGGCCAAAACAGTTTTCCTATATAAGGAATAAACAAGCCTGACTCCTTCTGCCCCTGGTTCAAAAATCCTCCATGAGGGGCTGTCTTCTGGAGACCCCCAGCTTGGTGAAATTGGCAGTTCAGGCTCTCGGGAGATGTATCCCGTAACCTATCTTCCAAGATTAATTTTCCCATGACTCTCCTCACCGACTCTACATTGTGACCAAATTGGCTTAGTGCCTGGAGGACACAGTCACCTCCCACCCTCATGTGTGCACAGGTGTTTCCCCCACCTGCCCCATGCATGGAGTGTGCCCCTATCTTTCTTCTTCCTCCCCTTCTTCATCTGAATTGCTTATCTTCCCCCTCTGTCTCCTTCTGTCTTTGTAGGTAAATGTGGGAGCAGGGAGCCATCCTAATAAGGTAAAAGTCTATGGGCCAGGAGTGGCCAAGACCGGTCTCAAGGCCCACGAGCCAACCTATTTCACTGTGGACTGCACTGAAGCTGGGCAGGGTGAGTGAGCTTGGGGATGGGGTGGGAAAGTAGCTTGGAGGCTTGTTGGGGAGCTATTGTAAGAATGAAGTAATTGGGAGCAGGGTGGAGTAGCTGGACTTCTTCCCCTTTGAAGATTTCCTTGTTCATCACTCTGACCTTCAATTGGGTCTCTCAGGGACAAAAGTAAAGGGCCAGAGGGAATGCCATGAGAAGCTTCTGTTCTCTAAGGCTCCATATTTCCCTAGACCTGAGGGAAAGTAAGCCTGAAGGGGAAGCCCTGGCTTCTGCCTCTTTGGCCCAGGTTACCAAATGAGAGGGAATTCAGAGTCGTTTCTAGTGTGGCCTCGGTCTAACCGGAGGCCAGGGGACAGGGCTGGCCGATACCGTTCTAATCTTCTCCCTCGCCTCATTCCAGGTGATGTCAGCATTGGCATCAAGTGTGCCCCAGGAGTGGTGGGGCCAGCTGAGGCGGATATTGACTTTGACATCATTCGAAATGACAATGACACCTTCACAGTCAAGTACACCCCTCGGGGGGCAGGCAGCTACACCATCATGGTTCTGTTTGCCAACCAGGTAAGAGATACCAGTGGCCTCGAGCTCACATCTAAGCAGCCTTTCCAGATTTTTCTCTCCCTCTTCCCTCTATCTGGCCCCACTCGTTGAATGCATTATTTTTTTCTCCTTTTTAAACTTTTTCGAATCTCCTCTCACACCCCACCCCAAGTAAAACTCCAGATACAAACCGACCCTATCTGACAGAGTATGTGCCATTCTGTACCAGCGGTCCTCTCCTCTCTCCCCCTCCCCCCCGCCGAGAGGAAAGATTCGATTTCTGTTTGCCAAAAACCCCTCCTTTTCTCCTGTGTTCTTGCAAGAAACGAATTCGTTACCGAACTGTAGTTCTTTACCTACATCTGTGTAGCTCTGTCCTCGAAACCCCCAAAGAGTGGCTTCTTTTTGCTTTCCTAAATCTGAACCTGTGGGCAGGGGAGGCAGAGACTCCAGGGGGGCCCCTGGAGACCTGAGGGAGGTTCTTACCACTCCACATCTTGTTCCTTTCTAGGCCACACCCACCAGCCCCATTCGAATCAAGGTGGACCCTGCCCACGATGCCAGCAAAGTGAAGGCTGAAGGCCCCGGACTGAGCAGGAATGGTGAGTGGCTGGGGTAGGCGGGATCTGGCAGTCCCGGGAGGGAAGGACCGGTCCCACCAGTCTCTGCCTCCTGCCCCCTCGGCTGTGTCCCCTGGGCAGGGCATCCGCCAGCATGTTGATGTTAGCTCGGCTAACGGGAAGGGATGGAAGGAAGGCAGCCCTGGGGCAGAGGAGGGGATCGTGTCCCCAAGAATCCCATCTAAGGAATAGTACTAAGGGAGTTGCAGCCGTCCCGGCCGTCCCGTGACACTGCTTCTCTCATCAGGCGTGGAACTTGGCAAACCCACCCACTTCACTGTCAACGCCAAGCCGGCGGGAAAAGCCAAGCTGGATGTCCAGTTCACAGGCCCAGCCAAGGGAGAAGCTGTTCGGGATTTCGATGTCATTGATCACCATGACAACACTTATACTGTCAAATACGTCCCTTTGCAGCAGGTAAGCCCTGTGTGCTCTGGCCCAAGGGCCTCTGGGGATGGCAGGCCAGCTCTCAGTCCCGCCCTTAACCACCCGAAGGATGTGTGGCCAGACCGAATCCTAAGCAGTCGTTTTAGTTGTTTTCACATTTGCTTTTGGATTCCAAACTCGACCAATTTCAGCAAAGGTGAATGAGGACTGTAAGCAATTAATTGCCTAAGTGCTCAATTGAGCGCACTTATTAGGCACTGTGCTGTGCAACGAGGCGGCGGTAACAGAACAGTCCTTGACTGGGAGCCGAGACCCCCAAGACTGTGTGGGAAAGGAGCCCCTTAAGGGCTTCCTACTTGGTTTTGTCCAAGGTGGGAGGCCAAGAGAGAGAACATAATTGGCCCGAGATCAGCTCGTGAGTGATGGGCAGAGCAAGGGCCAATACGCAAACCTCTTGGTTTTGTGCCGTGTTTCCCAGCAGGTCATGGGGCTTCTGACATAAGAAATAGAGAAGTCCCCTTTCCCCCTCAGAGCTTAGCAGACAGGAACTAAGGGCTGAGTATTGCCATCTCCCTTCCTCCAATCCAGGGCAACATGGGTGTGAACGTGACCTATGGAGGGGACCATATCCCCAAGAGTCCCTTCTCTGTGGGTGTGGTCCAAACCTTGGACCTCAGCAAGATCAAGGTGTCCGGCTTAGGAGACAGTGAGTACTCGAGGAGGGCTGGCCGGCCGGTCCTTTACCCCCACCCGAGGATTCCCATCCTCCGAAACCTTGCTCTCTCAGGCGCTGCATGTGTGTACTTTGGGGGGAGGCTGGGCTTCCTTCCCCTTCCCCTCCCATGGTCACAGGTGGGCATTGGGGGGGGGGGGGGGAGGGAGTCGCAGCTCTGCTCCCGAGCTTTGTTTGGCATGCGTGTGTGTTGCCGGGCGTGGGTGTCATCGTGCGCACGCAGACATCCCAGTCACACGGTGACTGTTCCCCGCAGAAGTGGAAGTCGGCAAAGACCAGGAATTCACAGTCAAGGCCAAGGGAGCAGGGGGCCAGGGCAAGGTGGCGTCTAAGATCACGGGCCCTTCTGGCAAGGCGGTCCCCTGCAAGGTGGAGCCAGGCCTGAACGCAGACAACAGTGTGGTCAAGTTCATCCCCCGAGAAGAGGGCCCCTATGAAGTGGAGGTGACCTATGACGGCGTTCCCGTCCCCGGGAGCCCTTTCCCGGTGGAGGCCGTGCCACCGACCAATCCCACTAAGGTACTGAGCTCAATTGACGAAAGGGCCTCTGGGAAGCCACGTGGCACCGCGCTTTGCTGGCATAATAGGTCTCAAACTCCCAGGACCCTACTAAGTGCCAAGACCTGGACACATAAAGGAAGCAAAAGCCAGTCCCTGCCCTTGAGGAGGTCACATTCTAATGGGGTGATAGCTTGTGAATAGATACACACCCAGTGAATGAAAGGTCACGGCAAGGGAAAGGCAAGGCCTCCTGTGGAAGGTGGGGTGGGAGTAGAGGCTGGAGGCTGGGGAAGGAGCAGAGGATTCTGGAGAGGACAGCCCCCCCCCCGTGGACCAGAAGAGCAGGCTTGTCTGTGTAGGTAATACAGGGAGACTGGAGAGGTAGAAGAAGGTGGGTAGGGAATGCCCGATGGAAGTGCTTCCATCCGATCCCGGAGATGATCGCACGCCACTGGCATTGGGTGAGCTGGGCAGCCTAAGGGCGGACGGTCTGGACTGGGGAAGATGGGAATGGCAGGCAGACCCCCCCCCCCCAGCCCCCAACTGCCAGGAGGCTGTTGCCACAATCCAGAGGGTGGCAGGGTCAGGAGAGAGAACGGGGTGCATCCAAGAGGTGCTACGGAGGTGAGACAGCTGGGCATTGGCAGCAGCTTCAACCTGAGGGGGTGACACTGAGATTTTGAGCCTGAGCCACTGGGGCGTCATCGTCTTTGACAGTGACATGAAAGGGTTCATTCTGGGGCAAGCTCAATTCTGGACTCATTGGTTTTGAGATACCTACGTGACCCTTAGGAAGTAGCACAGGGAGTGGAGTGCTGGGCCAGAGGTCAGGAGGACCCGAGTTCAAATCCAGCCTCAGACACTTTCTAGCTGTTGTGATTTCTAGGCAAATCGCTTCACCCTATTTGCCTCAATTTCCTCATCTGTAAAATTAAAGCAGAAAAGGCCAACCCCTCCAGTATCCCCGCCAAGAAAACCCCAAAGGGGGTCATGGAGAGGCAGACAGAACCGAAAAACAACATGATATCCACTCCAAGGTGTTCCTTAGGTAGTTGGGGACAATCAGTGTGAAGGAGAGAGGTGAGGACTGGAAAAAGGTAGGTCTGAGAATCATCAGATTAGTGATGATTAAACCTATGGGAGCCCATGAGCTCCCCAACGGAAGGAGGTCAGAGGGAGGAGAGAAGAGGACCCAGAATAGAAGCTGGGCGACATTTACAGGTAGAGGGTGTGATCTGGAAGAGGATCCAGAAGGAGCAGTCGGAGAAGTAGGAGGAAAACTAGGAGAGGGGATGTCCCCAAGCCTTGGAGAGAAGGGGGTTTCCAGAAGGGGGGAAGCAGGCCAAGTGTCCGAGTCCGCAGAATCGGGAAAAGGCTTTGGGATTTGCCAACCAAGAGGTTATTGGGAACTTTGGGGAGGGTGGCTTTGGTGGAATGGCGATTGTAGAGCATCAGCAAGAGACAGTAGACGGCCCTTCCCAGAGAGCTGAACTGCCAAAGAGAGGACAGTTAGCCAGGATGGACGATTCAAGCCGAGGTTTTGGAGAATGGGGGAGACCCCGGTGTCTTCATAGGCAACACTATGACTGACTACTTCTAGTCTCCCCCAGCATCAGTCCCGTTAGCCGGTCCTTACTGAGCCAGAGCACCCCCCTTTTCCTCCAATAACCCCAAGGTTCCCGGGCTGTTTGGGGAGCATGGAGGTTACAGGTCTGTAGGAGTAATACCCCAGCACCTTGCAGATAAGAGAGCAGCCCCTTTCTCTCATGATAGATCATGGTGGTGGAGGTTCATTTAGGACTTCTGCAGGCCCACGTGGGGCCCTTCTATGCCATACTTGCCATACTCGATTCCATTTATGGCTGAGGAGGTGGGCCTAAAGAGTCAGCTGCTCTTCCAGATTAGGGCCAGGCCTAGAGGCGGCCCTCTTCCGGCCACGTTCTCACCACCGGTGAAGGTTGTGCAGTGTTGTGGGGCCAGCTTCCCGCCCTGCCTCACCCTTCCCTGCCTCACTCCCCCTTTCCCCTTTGCTTCCGTGTAGGTGAAAGCCTTCGGACCTGGACTGAAGGGAGGCAGCGCCGGCTCCCCGGCCCCCTTCACAATCGATACCAAGGGCGCAGGCACAGGAGGCCTCGGGCTGACGGTCGAGGGGCCGTGTGAAGCCAAAATCGAGTGTCTGGACAATGGGGATGGCACCTGTTCCGTGTCCTACCTGCCCACAGAACCCGGGGATTACAACATCAACATACTCTTTGCCGACACCCACATCCCAGGCTCCCCCTTCAAGGCCCACGTGGCCCCCTGTTTTGACCCCTCCAAGGTCAAGTGCTCCGGGCCTGGGCTGGAGCGTGCCACAGCGGGTGAAGCGGGTCAGTTTCACGTGGACTGCTCCAATGCTGGGAGTGCGGAGCTCACCATCGAAATCAGCTCGGACGCGGGCATGCAGGCGGAGGTGCACATCCAAGACAACGGGGACGGCACCTACACTATCACCTACATCCCTCTCTACCCCGGGGTCTACACCATCACCATCAAATACGGCGGCCAGATGGTCCCCAACTTTCCCAGCAAGCTCCTGGTGGAGCCAGCAGTCGACACTACCGGTGTCAAGTGCTACGGGCCCGGTGTGGAGGGCAAAGGTGAGCCCGTGTCCCTGGACAGCTTGCTGCCCTCCCTCCCGGGGTCGGCCCAGGAAGCTGATTTGCCAGGTTAGGGCCAGCTGGGGAGTGTCCAGAGGAGAACAGAGTATGCTGAAAGGCAGCGGTTCCTGAAGGAAGGCCCTAAAGGGGGCAGGGCAGGTTGGGGCACTTGACGGCTGTTTTTGAAGGGAAGAGGCTTTTGAGGAAGAGGCTTGAGCCATGCAGACAGAGCCCAGGAGCCAAGGCAGGTGGGGAGGGAGCAGCGCTTAGTTCTGGAGAGCCCCGGCCCAGTTCAGTATCAGGACAGTCCCAGCACGGACTGGGCTCCTCTTCAGCGCAGGTTTTCACCCCCTGGGCCTCTTCTGCATTGGAACAGAAATTAGGCCAGTCTAGAAGATAGTTATCAAGGTTCTGGGCCCTTAAGCTGGCCCTCGTCTGCTTTGCACCCATCGGTTCTTGGGTTCTTGTTCTGGGAGCTGCCGGAGACCTTGACTGCCCGCCGGTGCCCCCGACATCGTGTCGAGCCAGGACCTCTGAGTCCAAGCCTATTTTTCCCAATTACATCTAAATCAATTTTTAACGTTCATTTTCACAAATTTTGAGCTTCAAATATTCCTTCCTCCCCGCTCTCCTCTGTCCTTCTAAAATGCCAAGCACTTTGATATGGGTTATGTGCGTGCGACTACAGAAAACCTCTCCCCACCAGTTATATGGGGAAAGAAGAAATAGACCAAAGGAAACGATAGTGCTACAGCCCCCTGTGCGCGCCGAGTCCATTCCGTCTCTGCTGTGGGTGCATTTTCCATCCCGTCCGACTCCAGACCCGGCTTAGCCGCTGGCAAGTTGGGGAACGGACGTTGCGGATCCGCTTGGATCTGAGCTTTCCACCTGCTCCCTCATCTGGAGGAACTTAGACTACCTTGGTTTCTGTTCCATTACGGTTGGGAATTGAGACATGGAGACACGGAGTGTAGACTCAGACCCTCCGGTGGGCTTGATGGGGCAAAGGTTGGACTTAGAAACTTGGAGGGAAGTAGGTGAACTTGAGAATCTCATCCTTCCCAGTGAGGGAACCCCTTGGCCCATGTTAGTGGGCGCATTAGCCCAGGCAGCTGAGCCCTGCCCACTCTTGCCATCTCAGTTCCGTAACCTAGAGCTCCTCGCTTAGGCCTGGAAGTCGGGAGGTCTAGCCGCTCTTAATATTGCCCTGCCCATTGACCAGGGCACAACCCTGCCTTACTTTTCCCCAGTGGCAGTGCTCAGGGCATAAGGGACACCTACGTGCTTAAAAGAGGGACTTTCCCACCACAGCTGCTGAGCGATGGACAACAGTGGGCGGGCATGTAACCCTGGACCGCCCCCCTCTATCCGGCCAGGGCCCTCCGCCTCCCCTTGCACGATCCACTTCACCTCCGTGGCAGGAGTGATGGGACCGGCTCTGTTTGTTTTTAACCTCAGTGAAAGCTGCCTCAGGGCAAGGCGAGAGATGGCGGCTCCCTGCTTCTGACACAGAGAGAGCTTGAGGGCCCCAGTAGCCCTCCCCTAACGGTTCCTCACTCTTTTTCAGGGGTGTTCCGAGAGGCCACCACGGAGTTCAGCGTGGACGCTCGGGCCCTCACCAAGGCTGGGGGTCCCCACATCAAGACACGTGTCGCTAATCCATCAGGCAACCTGACTGATGCTTACATCCAGGACAACGGAGATGGAACCTACAAAGTTGAATATACACCTTATGAGGAAGGTAAAGTGAGAGGGTCTGTGAGTCCCTCTGGGAAAGGGACAAGACGAGGCGGTGCAGCTTTCTCCAAAAGGGCCCGGGGCCCGAGCGATGGAGGTTTCTCCAGACTCACCCGCTGCTTCCTTCTCCCCTTGACTCAGGGGTCCATTCAGTAGATGTGACCTATGATGGCAGCCCTGTACCCAGCAGCCCCTTCCGAGTGTCTGTGACCGAGGGCTGTGACCCATCCCGAGTACGTGTCCACGGGCCAGGCATCCAGAGTGGTACCACCAACCAGCCCAACAAATTCACTGTGGAGACCAGGTACGGGGCACAGTCCCGGTGGGCCTGGACGGTGGAGGTGGGGAAGAGGCTGTGGTCCTGTGGAAGGTAGACACTGTTTCTTTGGGGGCCTCCAGGGGCGCAGGCACAGGGGGCCTCGGGCTGGCCGTGGAAGGCCCATCGGAGGCCAAAATGTCCTGCATGGACAATAAGGATGGCAGCTGCTCCGTGGAGTACGTGCCTTATGAGGCAGGCACCTACAACCTCAACGTCACCTATGGTGGCCACCAAGTGCCAGGTAATAGGAGCTACGTTTAAAGCGCGTGTCTGAAAAACTCTGGGGCATTGGGGTCTCACGAGTACAGCGTGGGGGGATGGGGCTTCCGGGCCCACCTCAGACCTTGTGGCGGCTACGTGGTTCATTTAAGAGGGGCCTAGATAAACTGGAGAGCCGGCCACTAGAGATGGGCAGAGAACGGCCACAGTCTGGGCATACGTAAGGCACTTGGGTAGAAGAGGGCAAAGAAGATTTAAGTGCAAATGGGACTGCCATCTTGAGTTCTTTCAAGAGCTGACTTAAATGGTTCCTGGAAGCTCAAAAGCTAAATTAGGGCCTTTCTGATGCCAGTGGGAGCCCTGGAGGCCTTCTGACCCAGAGATTCTGGGCGTCTGCCACACTCTGTGGGGAGGAGGAGGGAGGTCAGCTGGGGCACGGAAGCGAGGGACCTAGTCTTGCCATCCGGCCCTGGGTTCTGATGCCTTCCCTCACCCTTTCTGGGCCTCTCGCCATGCCCCCAACAGGCAGCCCCTTCAAGGTTCCTGTGCATGACGTCACCGACTCCTCCAAGGTGAAGTGCTCAGGGCCCGGACTGAGCCCTGGGGTGGTCCGAGCCAACGTCCCTCAGTCCTTCCAGGTCGACACCAGTAAGGCGGGCGTAGCCCCGCTCCAGGTCAAGGTGCAGGGGCCGAAGGGTAAGTGACTAAGCAGCCACCTTCTTGGTGGAGGCGGGGGTTGCATAGTGCCCACTGCCACGGTACGGGAAGGGCTCCAAGGCAGGGGCTTAAGTGACCGGGTGTCATAAGGAAGGAAGCCAGCATTTATTAAGTTCTTACCAGGTGCCGGTGCTCTGCTTTGTAAATAGTACTTCATTGCTCACCAGAACAACCCTGAGAGCCCCGATGCATTTTTTGCAGATGAGGGAACTGAGGCAGAGAAGGGTTATGACTTGTCCAGGAACCCGGCTAGTAAGTGTCTGAGCCAGAATGAAATTCAGGTGTTTGTGACTTCAGGCTCAGCACTCTATCCTCCGTGCCATCCAACCGCCTCCCAAATGCATGGGGGGCCCTGAGTTGGGAGGGTACGGTGATGAAAGGCTTAATGTTCGGACGGTCAGTGAGTTAGCAAGCGGACAGCGCTTGAGAAGGAGAGAAGGACTCCTGCCCTGAAGAAGGTGCCCACAGGGGGGCTTTTAGAAAAGTACAGGGTGAGGTTGGCCAGAAATGAGCAGGCTGGGAGGCTCAGGCCAAATGGAGGTGGTTTCAGCTTCAGGAAGGGAGGGGCAGGCCTGCTTGGGTCACGCGAGCTGTGGGGCCTGACGAAGCCGGAAAGGGTGTTTTGAGCAGGGGACCAGATGTGTGCCGGGCACCGCTGCCCAGCTGGCATTTGGCCCCAAATCGGAATGGAAGTGATATGGAGTTCGGGGTGAGTGGGGTGTCTTCTCCCTACCTGACGGCCACTACGTCCTCTTCTGACCCCACAGGGGTAGTGGAGCCTGTGGATGTGGTAGACAATGCAGACGGCACAAAGACGGTCAACTATGTGCCCAGCCGGGAGGGCCCCTACAGCATCTCGGTGCTCTATGGGGATGAAGAGGTTCCTCGAAGGTAAGTGCCCTACGGTGGGGAGGGAGCCAGCCACCTTTAGGAAGCAGGAAAGTCTGGCTTGGCGGATGAGAGGGGCAAAGAAATGCCACCTTTCCTAGCGGGGGTCTTGGGGATAAGAGGGTACGGTGCCCGATTGGCAATAGGGAGAACTGTTGAGAAGGGTCATCTAGGAAGTATGGCCCAGAGGAGCATGGGAAATGCCTCCCTCTCATTCTGTGAGTTGGGTGTGCTCGTTGGCTACTGTCAAGGTCATTGGATGTAGGAGAAGGGGGGAGGGTCCCTGGAATGTAAGTTTGTACAGGTTGGGATGGTAGGTCTTCTCTTCTCAGCCCCATCTAGGAGGTCGTGCCCCTCACGTGAGTTTTGTTTTGTTTCCCTCCCCACCTCAACCTGCTAGTCCCTTCAAGGTCAAGGTTCTGCCCACCCATGATGCCAGCAAGGTGAAGGCCAGCGGCCCCGGGCTCAACACCACGGGCGTGCCCGCCAGCCTGCCTGTAGAATTCACTATTGACGCCAAGGATGCGGGCGAAGGCCTGCTTGCTGTCCAGATCACGGTGGGTTGGTCGGCTTCGGGGGAGGCAGTGTTCCCGGCTAATTGCAAAAGCCAAAAGCCAGCCTGCGAAAGGTGAAGGGAAGCCCTTCCTGGAGGAGGGGGAGCGTAGCCCCACCTTGGGATTCACGTACCAAGTGTTGCTTAGCAACCACTCCCGGGGGCCCAGAACTGGCTCTGACTAAAAGCCAGAGGAGTGGCGGGCCCAGTGTTGCCCCTTGCCTGCAAAAGGGTGAGCGGTGCACCCCTGCCCGGCAGGAGGCCACTCATGAGCAAAACGCTTCTGAAGTAAGTGGCTACACGATAGCGGAGCATGCTGGCTGTGTGGCAGGAAGGCTCTTCGTGCCAAGGGCCCGCCAAGGGGGCAAGGCACTGAGGAGGACCTGGAGGGGCTCGGGCGGGAGTAGCGGTGAGGCCTTGGCCTTGCCCTCAGAGAGCTGTCTGGGGAGTCACAAAGAGATGGGGGTAGAAGGGCAGCCTGGGGCGAACGGAGCCAAACTTTGGAGGAGGAAGGAGGAGGTCTCATCTTCATCCAGCCCGCCCCAGAAGTTCTTGGGCTCGCTGCCCTGCTCCCTGTGCGCTGCCTGCTGGGGCCGGTCGTGTCCCAGAGGCTGGCTGGCCTAGGTGGGAGTGGGGAGCAGTCCTGCCAGCTAGGCTCAGGGCAGGGGAGCTCCTCGGGCCAGGGACTTGTGTCCTGGGGCCCCATTGTCCAAGGTTCAGGAGAGCCAGGTTCACAGAGGCGCATGCTCAGAAAGGAACTCGCTGAGTTCGTGAAACACGGTGATCCCAATTTTGCCACAAGTCGTGGGGCTCGGCTTAATCCCTGACTCCAAGTCAGGGATTGTTCTCGACTCCAAGAACACCCGAGTTCCAATGTGGGTCTGAGCTTAAGCACGCGGGTCCCTCGGCCATAAAAGAAACGGGCTGGACCACGGTCCTCCCAAGTCCTCTGGGGCCTCTAGCTTTCTTGGGCTCAGAATCCTGTGGGCTCTTGGGTAACGTCCCCCACGCGGTGGTAGGTTCGGGGAGTCCCCTCTCATACTGGTTTCCTTCCTTTATGGCAGGACCCCGAAGGGAAACCCAAGAAGACCACGATCCAGGACAACCAGGACGGCACCTACACCGTGTCCTACGTCCCCGACATGACGGGCAGATACACGATTCTCATCAAGTATGGGGGTGATGAGATTCCCTTGTCCCCGTACCGTGTCCGGGCCCTGCCCATGGGGGACGCCAGCAAGTGCACGGTGACAGGTGAGAGTGGCTGGTGGGGGAGGGGCCTCGTGCCCCCCCCGGGGGGAGGGGTTGGCGGGCCCCCTCCCCCCCAAGCCGAGGTCGGGTCAGCAGCCCTGCAGACACTCGCTTTCTTACGGACACCCCTCGTTTCACCGCTGCTCACCGCCCCCCAGTTGTCTGTGTGTGCGGACGCGTGTGTGCGCGTGCGTGTGTGGGTATGCAGGTGGCATTGGCACCTGGTGTGACCTGGTTTTCTCACTTGACCTTTCTCCTTGCTCTCTGCCCTTTCACCTCAGTGTCAATCGGAGGTCACGGGCTAGGTAAGCTGCTTGCTGGTGCATACCCCAAATTTGTCCCCGTCCAGAGGGACAGGTTCCTTTCCCGCTTGTCCCGGCTCCCCTCAAACCGTTCACAGCTGCGGCCAGTCTGGGCGGTGCTGGGGGGGCAAGGACAGGGTAGACTCTGGGGTGGGGGGAGCCCCCTCGGGCGAGGCGCTCCCTCGAGGCTCCCCCCTCGGCCCTCGGGTTCTCTAGGGAGCGGCTGTGAGCTGTTTGGGTCGGGGGCATCCACAGGGACCATCTTTGCCAGGGAGCCTCGGGGTCTGGGGATCTCGGCACAAACGCTGCCCCTTTTCCCAGGGAAGCTGGGCCTGGTGCCTGGCTCTGTATGCCCTGCCCCCGTCACCTCCTCCAGGGGCAGCTGTCTGCCCCCATCCCTCCCTTCCTCTCTTCCTTGCTAGCTGAGGAAACCCCGCCTCCCCCTCCCCAAGGGCCCCGACCCAAGGACTGAGGGTGTGTGCCGTTTGCCCTGCCCCGCCCAGAGCGGGCCTCCGTCCCCTTCCCAGCCTTGGCCGGATCCGCAGACTCCTCTCCCCACCTCCAGGGGGTGCATGGCAGGGGGGGGAGGGGGCGTTGCTGGGGAGGTGGCTCCGCCGGCATGGCAGAAGACAGTGTTCTGCATCTTCTCGCACCCCCCCGCCCCCTGTTCCCGGCCCACTAACCCATTGCTCCTCCAAGCCCGAGCAGTGACGTTGCTTCGTGTGACCCGGGGGCCCCGACTTTGGGGAGAGCGGAGAGGGGGGCCCGAGGTGACCCTCGCAAAGGGGGCCGGAGGTTTATGAGGGAGGGAACTCCGCAGTTGGGCCTTGAAGGCCGGGCCAGCCAAAGGCCAAGATGGGGGGCTGTAGTTGCACACGTTCTGGCTCCCGGGGAGGGGAGAGAAAAGGCCCAGGAAGGTGGGGGCCACATTGTGCTTGTGTCCCCGGGGCCCGGCCCGGTCCGGCGCCCCTCTCGCGATGGGTGTCATGTAGGCCTGTCAGGGTTGGTGCCATGTACGTGGTCGGTGTATCGCTTTTAGTGGGGTACTCACAGAAGAGGGCCAGGGAGGCTGGGAGAATGGCCTCAGCGGGGGCAAGGTGGCACAGGGGGCGGGTGCCGCAGGAAGCTGGAGGGGCGGAAGCCAGACCACTGAGGAAGAGCCTCAGGCGGCTGTCCCTCATGTCGGGAACCCAAGGGCGCTGCTGAGGAAACCCAGGGGTTTGAGCAGTGAGGAAGGGGAGGGCGGCAGCCGCTCCAGGGCAGGCGGCTGGTGCACAGAGCGCATTGAGCTCTGGGTACCAGGGGATGTTTAGATGTAAGATTGGCTACTGGTGGGCCGGGACGAAGCTTGTGTACCTGAGAGCGGAGGAGACTTTAGTGGAGACGGCCCGAGAATCAGCCGGGCCCCCCAAGCGGAGGTGGGGCGAGCTAAAGCGCCCCTTGCGGCCCTCTTGCCGTGAGCGCACCCACTGTGTGTGAGCACAGTGGGTGCTGTCTCTGATAGGTCTAGTGGGATCTCACTGGCCACCGTTGGGTCCTTGGTAAAGGGGACAGGAGCTCTGTCTCACCTCCTCAGGCAGGGGACCCATTGGCCGGCCTCCCTTCTCATACGTACAGTCACCCAGATTGTAGACACTCGGGGCTGGCGCCCCAATTCTATCCGCCAGTCGTCGGGGGGCAAGATAACCCCCGGGGAGCAGAGCGAGGGTGGCACGGAAACTGCTCGGGCCTAGACCTTCCCGTGTAACGAGGAGATGAGCCCCGGGGCGCCCCAGCCTTCGGTCCTTTGCTCTCAAACGTCACTGCCAGGCCCCGCTGCTTTAGGCTGCGGTGGGACCCGCTAGGCGGCTGCTGTTACTGCTGCTTCACCCCCTCCCAGCGTGCACTACCCCACCCAGCCGTCGCCACTACTGCTGCGCTAACCCCGCTGAGCCCCAAACATCTCACTGAACTCCCCCCGACCGCACTCGCGTGCGCGCACGCTTCACCCGGGTCCCGCCTGGCTCCCGCGCCCTGCCCTGTGTCTGGCTGCGCTGGCATCTCCCACGGGGTGAGCGTTCTCAGTCGTCAGGAAACTCAGGACTTCCCGCGGAACCTCGGCGCCCCGCGCGCTGCTGCCGGGGCCGGGGTTTCTCGGTTCCTTCCGCAAATCCTGGGAGGAGGGATGAGGCCACCGCGCTGCCAGGGCATGTGCCTGTCCTTAAGTGGAGACGGGCTGACGATGCACACTCACTGCTACCACTGAGCCAGAGACTGCCCCTCCCACAGCCCCCCGGCACCCCAGAGGGCTCCCCCACCTTTGGGACGCTGATCGGCAGCCGGGCCTCGGCCGCTCTGAGCGAGGAAGGCGGGTCCACTGGATCGGGGTGGCCCCCGACACTATAGACAAGGAGCTACTTTTCCTGCCCACTGAGAAACTCCTCCCCCCCCCCCTTGGGACAGATGGGGGCTCCCTTGGCTGTGCTTGGGGAGTCGTGGGGGGGAGGGGGACCGCAGGCTCAGCCGAAGGCCCGGGCTCACCATCCCGCCCCTGCCCCACACCAGGCACCGGCATCGGCCCCACCATCCAGATCGGCGAGGAGACGGTGATCACTGTGGACGCCAAGGCCGCCGGCAAAGGCAAGGTTACATGCACGGTGTGTACCCCTGACGGCACGGAGGTGGACGTGGATGTGGTGGAGAACGAAGATGGGACTTTCGACATCTTCTACACGGCCCCCCAGCCGGGCAAATACATCATCTGCGTCCGCTTCGGGGGCGAGCACATTCCCAACAGCCCCTTCCAGGTCATGGTGAGTTGGGCCTCTGTGCCGGGCTCCCCGGCTATCCACATGTTTGAGATTTTGGGGTCCCCGGTCATTCCCGAGGCAGGGGACAAAAGCCCCGGTTTCTGGGGAAGATTTTCCCACCCTGCCACCCTCATCCCTTTACCGACTACAAGAAAGCGAGAGGTGGAACGAGTAACGCACGGGAGACAATGCCGGCATCCTCGACGCCTCGGTTCCTGGGGCCCTTCCCTGGTCTGGGCCTGACTTTTTTCAAATGCCACGAGAGCTCCGATCTGCCTCACGGTCCCGTGTGAGGGTGGGGCCGGGGGTGTCTCTACCCCAAAGTCACCAGCTGGGCTCTGTTCACACGGTGCACCCACCCGCGTGAGTCCTTTGTCTGCCGAGATTCAAGCCGGGGAGTCTGTTCCACGGCCTCCCCCGGGTGAGAGTGCACCAGCCAAGCCCTTCCCCGCTGGCTGGCCCAGAGCCCCTTTTTTAGCTCTTTTGGGGCAGTGGGGGCAAGAAGCCAGATCAGGCGGGACGAGCCATTCCCTCTGGTTTCCAAAAGGGGGCCTGTCCAGCCCTTTCTCGCACCCCGTGCCGCATGCCCTCTAGAGGCCCAGGTGTTTTGCAGCTTAGATGCTGAGATGGGCCTGCTCCCATTATCCTAGCTGAGCACACTGAAGCCACAGGCATCGGCAGCCTGGCTCTCGCTCCCTGGTTCAGGCGTTCCGGAAGAAGGGCATCCTGGGTGGCTCCAGCTGGTCTGCCTGCTAATGGCCTTCTTTCTCCCTCTAGGCCTTGGACGGGGATCAGCCCAGCACTCAGCAGATGCGGGCCCAGCAGTTGGCAGCTCCGTATTCATATGCACCAGGCGTCCAGCAACCTTGGGTACGAGTCCATTCGCTCTCCTCTAAAACAGAACCAGAGGCTGCTCTCGGCCAAAGGACCCGGATCCATTAGAACGTGGGTCTTTGGCCGTTCCATAGTGGAATGGTCAGAGCACAGGGTGGCGAAGAAGCACCCTGGCCTCCATCTTGAGCCTTCTTTCTGTGTTCCTACTCGGCTGCTCCCTCACAGGGCCCCAGGGGTCACCCAGCCACCTGTGGTGGGTCCATGGTTTTCCCACTGGAAAAACATTCAGTCATAAGGAGCCTGGTATAAACGCTGGGTGCTGAGGGTGCAAAGACCAAGGTCCCCAAAAGCTTATGATATACTAGGCCAAGTCTCTGAGGTCTGAGAGCCTGCCTTCCCACCAAGGACCGAGGCAGGAAGAAATCCCAGTACGGAGAAAGAGGTCCCTCTGACTGAGTGCACCTCATTCCTCCTCCCTCTCCTCAGCCTAGCCCCGGTTCACTCATGGCTACCACCCCTAACCTGAAGCATCTTTATCTCTGCTTTTGCTTCACAGACAGCAGAACGGCCGATGGTGGGCGTGAATGGGCTCGATGTCGCTGGCCTGCGGCCTTTTGACCTGGTCATCCCCTTCACCATCAAAAAGGGAGAGATCACAGGTGAGGAGGAAAGCCGGGGGAGAGGGGAGCTGGAGGCCCGCCACGGCTCCTCGTCACGGGCGCCGAGCAAGGCCTCCTCCGGCCGCCTCTGAGTCTCTGGTCCCCGCAGGAGAGGTCCGCATGCCGTCGGGCCAGGTGGCGAAGCCCTCCATCACGGACAACAAAGACGGCACCGTGACCGTGCGCTACGCCCCCACCGAGGCGGGCCTCCACGAGATGGACATACGCTACGACAGCATGCACATCCCAGGTGAGCCCGACCGCTGCCTGTTTGCCGCCAGTGACTCTTGACATGGGAAGCCTTGGAGAAGCCTGGCTAAGCTGGGTCGCACCGCTTGGGCGGGGGTGGGAGGCAGCTAAGCGGGCCCAGCCCTGGGGTTAGAGCCCCAGGGTAGGCTCCGGCTTCCAGGGCACCAAACGGCCCACCTGGCTGAGCCCTAACCCTACCTGCAGGAAGCCCGCTGCAGTTCTACGTGGACTATGTCAACAGTGGCCATGTCACCGCCTACGGTCCGGGCCTGACTCACGGACTAGTGAACAAACCAGCCATCTTCACTGTCAATACCAAGGATGCAGGGGAAGGTAAGGAGATGGGGCTCCCCTCTAAAGCTAAAGGAGTAGGCTTTGGGTTTGCCCGCTACCTTCTCTTCCTGGTTTGGGAGGTTGTGGAGCAGTTCCAGAAGGTGGATAGAGGGGCCACGGCCAGCCTCCGATACGGGAAGAGCCTGCATCTGACCCCAACTAGAGCGGGTTCCATCGGGGAGGGAGTGTCCACACTGTAGGTTCCTACAGATCTAGGACAGGCCCTGTGATGAACCTGTGTCAGGGTTCCCCCACCAGTCAGTGACAGGGCTGCCAGTGGACCCAAAAGTGTTGTCAAGAGTCACATCGCATGACTACAGGTGTGGAAGGCAGTGGGCCCAGTGGGGCCAGAGGAACTGAATCAACCCCTTAGGTTTACAGTCAACTTGGGTGGGGCCTTCTGCCTGCCAAATTGAGTAGGAATTCTCAACCAAAACACGGATGGAGGGGAGACCTGAGTAGGCCGGGTAGGAGGGGAAAAGCCGTCCTCTGGGAATTGAGAGCTGCCCACTAAGGACCTGCCCGGTCTCCTCCCCATCCAGTCCTCACCTTGTAGTCCAGCCTCCGCCAATAAGCTCGACAGGCTCTCCACCCAAACTCCCTTGCTGGCCTTTTCTCCTTACACTCCCCCACGCTTTGTCCCAATGCCAGATCTGTCTCCGTCCCCAACATGTGTCACCCTCCCCCTCTCGATTCGTTTCTGGGATGGCCGGGTCCATCCCCTCTTTCACATTCCTGCAGGTGGGGCTCACCACTCTCACAGAGGCCATCTTTCTGTGCCGGCTCCCTGTTATTGGGGCTTTGCTTTATGGCTCCCCCTTGTTTTCCTGTCACTTAGGTTTCCCGGCTCAGGTTTCCCCAGGTGTCCCTTCTGCCCCTTCCGGGGAGCCTGCCCTTTATAACGAAGAAGAATTGTCTTCCTGACTCTGCTCGCCTCTTTCCCTCCACTTCCTTTCATGGTGTTTATCACCTCTTAGAAGAAGACACGCCCCAACGTGTCATTGTATTCCCATACCGCAGTCTGCCGAGCCATCCCTCGAACGACCGGGCGTCTCCTTGGTTTCCATCTGTAGACGGTCACTTCAGTCCTTAGAGTGGGTGTCCAGCCATGGCCCCCCCTAGGCCTAGGGGTGAGGGCAGGGCCACTTGACTCCTTCCCCCACACAATCGCAGAAAGTTTGGCCCTGTTGTTTGTGCTCAGGCCACCAACTTCGACTCTTCACGTGGTGGCCCCCCTGCCAGTTTGCTGGAGGGGCTCCCTCCAGGAGTGTCATTCAGCTCCTCAAACTCTTTGGGGAACAGACTTTTGGCAGGATCCGTTGCTTCTACGGATGGTTTGTGGTCGGAGCTTATCTCGTTAGTCCCCTCAGAGTTTTTTAAATCGGCCCCTTGTCGGCCATTTGGCACGAAGGTCCCCCCACCCCGTCTCCCATCCCTCTCTCAGCCTAGTCACGGTAACTGTGTTCACTGCAAAGCTATTTGATTGAAGTTAATTGAAACGGACGTGGTTTTTTTCACCGCCACCCACCCTTGGGTGTTTGCATTTACCTCTCGACCACACCTGGGAAAGGGCCCGGCTCTCCCTTTTCAGTTTTTATTCAGAGAAGTGCAGTGATCTGGTGAACTGAGAGCTGGCCTTGTGACACCTGGGATTGAGCTCTGCTTCAAGCATACCCTGACCACTGTGTAAACTGAGGCGAGCCCTCAGCACTCTGGGCAGCTCCCTGAGGCTCTGCATTGCACATGTTGGGGATGGAGAGATGCGCCGTGGCCCTCTCCCCTCCCAAGAAGCTCCTTCTTTCACTGACCCCATCTGAGCCCAGTCTCTAACCCAAGCTCATGGTCTGCAACATCCAGATGCAGGCGGCGTATGGGGTGGGATGGACGTGTGGTCCCGGCAGTCCGCTGGGCTGCTCTCTGCTTTTCCCAGTGATTCTTACTAAATAGGGAGGACTCTTTCCCGACAGCCCCGGGCTCATTTCTCGGAACCTCCACAGACACAGCCCCGGGACAGTGGCTGTAGCCCCATTACTTCTTCCTGGGCGGTAGCGTGCCCTCCTCCCCTTCCTTTCTTAACACGTATTCCCTGCTGCCGCCTCCTCCTCCTGACAATGCGAGCTCCTCAAGGAAAGGAACCCGTTGTGTGTCCCCAGTGCTGACGTGTACACATGTACACCTGTAGACTGTGTGGGGGTGTGCGTGCGGGTGTGTGTGCGTGTGACATGGAGGTGCTGAACAAAAACCGATCATTTGGATCAAGCCTCAGGGAGTCCCTGGGAGCCTCCCCCCCCTTGGAGCCTCCGGGCTCACGCTGTGCCTTCTCCAGGGGGCTTGTCCTTGGCCATCGAGGGCCCTTCAAAGGCCGACATCAGCTGCACAGACAACCAGGATGGCACCTGCACCGTCTCATACCTCCCGGTCCTCCCAGGGGACTACAGTATCCTGGTGAAGTATAATGACAAGCACATCCCCGGCAGCCCCTTCACAGCCAAGATCACAGGTATGGGGCTCTTGGGGCAGGCGGGACAATCTTCTCGGCCCCATCTCGGCTCCTAGACCAGTTGTTAGATTCCGGTAAAAGTGTGAGACCTAAGGGCGCGGGCAAGGAAGTGGCAGTGCGCAGGAACGCTCCCACACCGCCTCCGGGCCGGCTCTTCCCCAGCACAGCCACAGCACCGAGTCTCCAGCGTGTGTCCCGTTCCCCCCCACCCCCCACAACCGATCGAGGAGAACATCGCAGGGGAGGGAAGAGCTCTGGATTTTGTTCGCCTCCCAGCGTGGTCACTCTCCCCACAGGTGACGATTCCATGCGTATGTCCCACCTGAAGGTGGGCTCGGCTGCCGACATTCCCCTCAACATCACGGAGACCGACATCAGCCAGCTCACGGCAACGGTTGTGCCCCCGTCGGGCCGAGAGGAGCCCTGCCTGCTCAAGAGATTGCGCAACGGCCACGTTGGTTAGAAAGCTCCCATTTGCCCTCCTCTAACCCTAGGAACAAAGGGAGAAAGTCCCGGGGTGCCAGTTTACTGCCAAGTGCAATGAAAGACTTAGTGGTAACTCCAGCCGTCCCAGTCCCAAACCCAAACCGGCTGCCCAATGGGAAGTAGTGATCGCTCTGGTACCACTGGCGTTCAAGAAGGTGCCCACCTACCGGGGATGGCACGCCTACTGGCATCTGTCAGACCTCAGAGATACCAAGTCAGGCTCTGAAAAGGGCTTCGTGGGCAGGCCCAGAACCAAAGGCTAAATCAAACACAGTGAAACGGAAGAGGGAGGAAAGGAAGGTCTTCAGCTTGCTTTCGGAGCAACCAGGGCCATAGGGTTGGGGCCAAGGAGAGAAATGTAGGACAGAAGGTGAAGACGAGGGGCAGGCGCTGACTCGCAGGGAAAAGCTCAGGGACTCCACCGGTTTAGTGTAGTCAACGGGCAGTCAGGTGGGACCATGGGCTACGTTCACGGCTGCTCAGAAGGGAGTGGAGACCGTCCCTCATTGGTCGGGCCCGACTGGAACCATTGGAGGTTCGGCTAAGAGGGAGATTGCTAAGCTGGAGTCTAGAAGGTGACAACCAGGATGATGAGGCCGGTGTTCCAGCAGTGGAGGGGGACGGTCCCAACAGCTGGAGGAGGAGAGGGGGGTGGGGGAAGACAGAGAGACAGATGGGTAGGGGATGAGGGGCAGGACTCCTCCGAGGGAGCTGCACAGTGACTCGCAGCCTAGTGGGGCTTAAGTGTTCTTCCCCGGATGCCCAGTCTTGTTCACCGGGCTCTGTCGTGCCCGTCACAGGGATCTCGTTCGTGCCCAAAGAGATAGGAGAGCACCTCGTGAATGTCAAGAAGCACGGGCAACATGTCCCCAACAGCCCCATCACGGTGATGATCAGTCAGTCGGAGATCGGGGACGCCAGCCGGGTGCACGTCTCCGGCCAGGGCCTCCACGAAGGCCGGACCTTTGAACCAGCCGAGTTCATCATTGATACCCGGGATGCAGGTGACTGACCGCCCGGGCGGGGGGAGAGGGGAGGAGGGAGAGCCAGGCCGGACGAGTGGGCTGGACCTCGTCTTGCTCTGTCTGGCCAGGCTACGGAGGGCTCAGCTTGTCCATTGAGGGTCCCAGCAAAGTTGACATCAATACTGAGGACTTAGAAGATGGTACCTGCAAGGTCACCTACTGCCCCACAGAACCTGGAAACTACATCATCAACATCAAGTTTGCTGACCAGCATGTCCCAGGTGAGTGGCGGGCCCTTAGGGATGGGGCCTGGCCCCAGCCTGAGCCATGTAGGAAAATGGGGGGGGGGGGGGGGGAAAGCCAGAGAGGAAGAGGGAGAAAGAGACAGAAACATGCTATCCAGGACCTTTCTGATGTTCCCCGTGAGTGTGCATGTGCGCACATGCTGCTCCGAAGCAGCCCGGCCAAGGGAGGCAAGCTGGCTTCCTTCCTGGCACGTTGGCGTGACAGAGCCCATGCTACGCCCAGTGAGCCTTGTCCCGTGTCCCTTGCCCCCGGCTAGGATGGTAGGTATGGCAATGGGACCCCGCTCATGGGGAGCAGGCTGATAACCCTGCTTTTTCGGAGGAGAGGGCACGTAATACATGGTTGAATCCTACCTTCTGCAGGCAGTCCCTTCTCCGTCAAAGTGACCGGTGAGGGGCGCATAAAGGAGAGCATCACTCGGAGACGGAGAGCCCCCTCGGTCGCCAACGTCGGCAGTCACTGTGACCTCAGCTTGAAAATCCCCGGTAGGTGTACCTGAGGTGGCACTGGCTGTGGCTTCCCTGCCCGGGCCCTCCCATGATCCCCAGGCCGTAAGTCACTCCAAAGCTAGAAGAATCCAATCGGAAACAAAAGCTTGAAGCCCTTCTGGTCTAGGAGGCGGGGCAGGGACAAGGAAGGAAGTTGCTTCCTGTGGGATCACAGCGTGTCACAAGAAGGGTCTTGGGGGGGGGGGGGGGGGGGGGGGGGGGGGGGGGGGGGAACGTATTTTTCCCATCTCTTTCTCCCCCGCTCCTGTTTCCATTCTGGTCCAGGTGTGAATCAGATAGCCGTGAGCTTCCAGGGCCAGGAGGCACTTGGAACAAAGGCAGGGAAGGCACAGGCCTCTGAAGCCAAGGGATTAGAAGGGTTCGGGTCTCCTGAAATAATTACCCGGCCCGGCCCGCATCCCATTTTCCTTCCTCGCCCACATCCCATTTTCCTTCCTTGCCCACCATCCGTCAGCATCTCTTCTCTTTGCCCACAGAAATCAGCGTCCGAGATATGACGGCCCAGGTAACCAGCCCTTCGGGCAAGCCCCACGAAGCCGAGATCCTGGAGGGAGAGAACAACACCTACTGTATCCGCTTTGTGCCTACCGAGATGGGGGTGCACACGGTCATCGTCAAGTACAAGGGGCAACATGTGCCTGGCAGCCCCTTCCAGTTTACAGTGGGGCCCCTGGGAGAAGGGGGTGCCCACAAAGTCCGTGCTGGTGGACCTGGCCTGGAGAGGGCAGAAGCCGGAGTACCAGGTAAGGCACGCCCTTGCCCCCACGGCCTCCCTCCTCCCTTGCTCGCTGTGGGAATTTGGGACCGCTTCCTTCACGTGGCTCGTTAACCATCCCCGGGTCGAGAGGGTGACTTGGCTGTGCTCCCTTGCCTTCGGGGAGCCTGCCGCACACCCCTGGGAGACACGGAGAGAGAGAAGTGAGGGCCAAGTTGGGGCATCTGTACTGGGATGGGGGGAGCGGGACAGACTGCTTCATTCCAACTTGCACGCCCAAAGTCGGGTGGGACCTGGGCAATGGCCTGGACCGGAGGTCGTTGCCAGCTGGGAGACCCGCTGGTCACTCAGAGGTAGAGGATCGAAGAGGCAGCCTGGGGCCGTGCTAGATGGAGGCCCATAATTGCAGTCTCCTACTCCCGAGCCCGAAGGCCGGTTTGGAGCCCGATGGTCCCGGGCCAGCCATTTCACCTCTCTGTACTAAGGGCCTGCCTTCCCGCCGTGATGCCCACCTCCAGAGGTTGCCATGGGGACACACTGAGACAGCCACATTGAGGCACTTGGCAAACTCTCGAGATGCCACTGTGTCAGGGTTGGCTGTCGTCGGGCCGGCCCGGTGTGTCGACTCCTCTGGAACTTGGGGTCCCCCAAAGGCACACGGCTCGGTCGTGGCAGAAGCAAACCTTAAGTGCGGGACCCTGCCAAATCCGAGCCCAGCCCTGTATTGCCCGTCCATTGGTGCCCTTCTGGAGAGCGTGGGTGCCGAGCTGGAGCTGAGCTCAAACCCCTCACACGCGCACATGTGTTTCCCTCTCCTTCCGCAGCGGAGTTCAGCATCTGGACGAGGGAGGCCGGCGCTGGTGGCCTCGCCATTGCTGTTGAAGGCCCTAGCAAGGCTGAGATCTCCTTTGAGGACCGCAAGGATGGCTCCTGTGGCGTCTCCTATGTGGTCCAAGAGCCCGGTAGGTGGGGGGTGGGAGGGCAGGCCGTGCCATGGCGGGCCACGTGTCATGGTGGACCACGGCTCGTGTGGAGCTTGATGGGGCCGCAGTCCTTCCTGTGCCCCCACAGAGAGTTCCCCACAGGAGCGGTCGGCCTCGCCCCGGTTGCCGTTGGACAGACTCATAACTGATTCTTGAGCAGCTGGAGAGGTGGACTCCCCGGCCCAGCCGCCATGCTCTTCGGTGGCTGGGGCCTGTGGGGGAGGGGCCACAGGACACCCCCCCCCCCTCCCCGGGGAAAGACGTAGAGCCAGCCCCGTCCTTAGGAGCCCCTTGATGTCAGGGGCCCCCACCTTTGGGGAGCCCCTGGTCTGAGGAGAGAGACATGGCCCCTGTCCTTGGGGGAACCCCCCGATCTGAGGGGGGAGACGTGGCCCCTACTCTTGGGGAACCCCCAATCTGAAGGGGGAGACAAGAAGCCCCACGTGTGAAGGGGACAAGGCCCCCTCTTGGCTCTGGGGAGCCCCCTCCATCTGAAGAGGGTGACAAGGCCCCCCGGCTCTGGGGAGCCCCCCAACTGAAGGGGAGACAAAGCCCCCCTGATTCTAGGGAGCCCCCCCACCTGAAGGAGGAGACGAAGTTCTTTCCTCAGCTCTGGGGAGTTCCCCCGTTTCGAGGGGAGACAAACATGCGTTAGAGATAGCACCGAGGCCCTTGGTGCCGGGGAGCCGCTCTGTGCCCCCTGACGTGGCCACTTTGTGGTGGCGCGCCGCTGCCCTGCGGGCCAACCTCTGCTCTTGGAACCGGGGAGGAGCAAGTGGTGGATGGGTATTGGGCTAGCCCCAGCTAAAGGGGGGCGCCTCCGTTGGTGAACGTTGCCTCCATTCCCGAGGGGTTACCTCCGTTTATGAGGAAGCACCG
Organism: Sarcophilus harrisii; assembly: GCF_902635505.1. Classification (NCBI taxonomy): domain Eukaryota; kingdom Metazoa; phylum Chordata; class Mammalia; order Dasyuromorphia; family Dasyuridae; genus Sarcophilus; species Sarcophilus harrisii. Next base: position 5,133,157 of record NC_045432.1, read on the forward strand.
GTAGCGCCAGCCCCCCTAGAGCTGGGCCTGACCGGTCAGGGCATGGGCCGGGGCTGGGTGGGGGTCAGCAGAGCTTCCCCGAGGGGGGGCACGGCCAGGCCGCTCTAGAGTCTGGCCCCTAACGCCTCGTTTTTCCCGCCCAGGCGACTACGAGGTCTCGGTGAAGTTCAACGACGACCACATCCCCGACAGCCCCTTCGTGGTGCCCGTGGCTTCCCCGTCTGGCGATGCCCGGCGCCTTACTGTTTCTAGCCTTCAGGTGAGGCACTGAGAGAAACCCTTCCCCTGCAGGGCCCAGCCCCCCTGGGCAGGACGCGGGCAGCGCCAGGCCGGACCCTGCCGCGGGGGAGAGCTTAGGACGAAGGCCCGGAGTCCGGACCGCCCCCGGGCCAGGAGTGGGGAGCGTCGGCAAGCCGAGCGCCCCGTCCGGGCCGGCGGGGAAGGACGCGGGAGCCCCTGGCCTGGCCGTGCCCCTCCCTGCCCAGGGCTGGCGCCCGCCCCTGCTCACCACTGGGGGTTTTTCTCGTGTCTCAGATCTAAAGGCTTTTAACAGATCTCGGTGCCTTTTGTGTACCAGGGCTGAGGTTTAAAGAGGGAGAGCCCAGCAAGGCTGCGTGGTGGTCATGAGTGTCCTTCCCCCCACTCTTCCGTGTGAGTGTGAGCCACGTGTGGGCGTGAGCCACGTGTGGCTGTGGCTTCTGCTTGCCTCTCCCAGGGCCCCTTGCTCTCCCTCTTTAAACTGAATTTGCTGCCGAGTGGGTAAGTTGGACAAGGCCTTGGAGCCGCTCTTCCTGCCTCTCTGCTCACCCCCCTTCCCCTTCCGTCCCTCTGTGCCATCCCCTTCTGTCTGCCCCCAAACCAACCTGACCCCCTGATGGGCTCTAACCACCTGTGCTGTGATTCCAGGAGTCAGGTTTAAAGGTCAACCAGCCAGCCTCTTTTGCAGTCAGCCTGAATGGGGCCACGGGCGTCATTGATGCCAAGGTCCACAGCCCCTCGGGGGCCCTGGAGGAATGCTACGTCACCGAGATTGACCAAGGTGAGGTCCAGTGGCCCCGGGCCAGGCGGGGCAGGGACGGAGAGCGGGAGGACCGAGCCTTCCCGTCTGCCTCATCTGGCGTCGGAGCTAGGTTGTCACACACGGGAGACACTTTCCAAAGGCCCGGAGAACGGGAGCCGCCCCGGCACGTGGTGCCGGCTCTGGAGACAGAGGCACGGTCACCGCTTTAGAAAGACTCCCCTCCAAATGAGTACAGACCCCGAGGCCGCTCCCGTTGTGCGTAACGGCGCTCCCGGCCGGGTCTTCCTCGGCTCCGTGTGGGGGCGAGGGGACCCCGTGTTCCCAAGCGGAAGAGCAGTGGACACTTGTTGGTGGTCCATTGGGCAGATTTCACAAGACAGCCTAGGAGTGAGGCCCCGCGGGCAGGTGGTGACCCCGCGGTTGGCCAGTGAGGTGGCAGGAAGGGGGGTCACACCATGGCTATTGGGTGAACAAGCAGGGTCACAGCTGTCCCTCAGACAGGCCTTGCACCGGCTGGTGTGTCCCTGGCAGAGGAGGGGTGGGGGTCACTGGCGTCTCCCCGTTCTCTCACCTCCCCTCTCCCCACCAGATAAGTATGCCGTGCGCTTCATCCCCCGAGAGAACGGCATCTACCTGATCGATGTCAAATTCAACGGCTCCCACATCCCCGGCAGCCCCTTCAAGATCCGCGTGGGAGAGCCGGGGCAAGGAGGGGATCCAGGCATGGTATCCGCCTATGGGGCGGGCCTCGAAGGTGGGGTCACAGGTAGGTCTGAAGTGAGGAAGGACAAAGGGAAGGTCACGGGAGGAACCAGATGATGGCACAGTGCGGCCCTATGGGGCCCAGCAGCTGGCTGGGGGAGAGCTAGGTCTTCTTTCTCGGAAGAAATCCCTCTCCACCTTCTGCCGTTAGAGGGTCACCAGTATTCGTCTCAAGGGATGCTTATTGTAGCCAGAAAGAATCACTGGCCTGAAAACTCGCTGGGCCTTCGGGCTCCATTGAACAAGCTGACGTTCGACAGGAATCAGTGTTTACCCTTGGCCCGAAAGTAGAGCCTTGGCCAAGCTGAGGCTGCTTCCGGAGGCCGAGCAGGCTCACGACAGGCCCCCCCAGCCGGGGAACGGGAGGCCTTGCCCGCGCTCAGCCAGGTGCCGATGTCAAAGACCACCCCGGGCCGCACCCACGGCTTGCCGGGATCAAGTGGGCACCTTGCCGCAATGCCGTCGAGAGGATTGTGTTTGCTTTGGCGTCCCAGAGGACACTGATAAGCCAGTGGCCTCCCGGCCTTGTCCTAAACTCAGGATTGGTCCCAGGAGCAGCCGAGGGGCCACTTTGGGGTGATGTCAAGGGTCAGCAATCTAACAGCGAGTCTCAAGGTGGCCTAGGGAGCTAGTGGGCGGCAGCCAAGGCTAGGTGGCCGTTTGGGCCAGACATAGCGGACCTTCGTGGTATAGGCTGGCTTGTGCTGCCCTCCCAGCCCCTCTGCTCCAGTGCCTCAGGGATGTGGTGAAGGTCTAAGGACGGTGCCCCTTGGTCTCCTGGGATCCCCAGGCAGGCAGGTGGGCTCCTTACTGGTCACTGATGTGAGACACGGCGTGGATTTATTGGTAGCTAACCGGGGGCCAACTCCCGCTTTAAGGTCCACGGGCAACGCAGCAAGTGAGAAAGCTTCGCTAGCCCATAGCACTTGCCAAACCCTTTTTCCCAACAGCATGAGGAGGTAGGTGTGTCATCCCCGTGGTGGGGAGACTGGGCGGGGTCTCCAGACCCCAGCTTGGCCCACCTGAGATCAAGCTCCATCTTCTGGCCTCTCCCACCGTGACCCCTTGAAGCATGTCTTGTGCATGGACACTTTATAAGCAGCTTCAGACCCCCCACTCCTGCCACATGTGGCTGGGGAAGGAATGGGGACAGAGAAATGCCGATCCAGCGGCAGTTCGTTCTAGATCAGAGCCCTGACGGGGAACCTGCCGGCCTCCCACCAAGTTACCTTCCGTCACCAATCCGCTTTGCCGTCACACATCTGGCCCTGTCACCCGGGTCTCGGTGTGCGCCACAGGCAGAACCCTCACTTTGTGGCCGTGACCTTTCCTTCACCTTGAGTGGCTGCTCCAGCTGTCTCTAGAGACCTCGAACCCGGCTTCGCCTTAGATACGACCCCATTGGTCATTTGTCGTTCTCCCTCAGCAGTGTTGGGACGGGTCTGTCTTGACCCTTCGTTCACTCTGGAAGCTCAAAGGGAAAATAACCAACATTGGGGTTCAGACTCATTTCTTACACTTTTTAAGGTTCCCCATTTTCCTGTCTTGGTCACAAAGCTCAGCAGAGGCTCTTCCGACCCAGCGCCATCACCCGCCGGATCTTCAGGCCCATCCCCTTCCTCTGCGTTGTCTCACATGTCGAGCCAGATCTGGGGAGAACGAGGTTCGGGGAACCTCCTTTCTCCCTTTCCTTTTGGGACAACCTTCTTCTTCCCTCACCACTAGGGAGCCCAGCGGAGTTCATCATCAACACCAGCGGCGCCGGAGCTGGTGCCTTATCTGTCACCATCGATGGCCCCTCCAAGGTGAAAATGGATTGTCAGGAGTGCTCCGAGGGCTACCGGGTGACCTACACGCCCATGGCGCCTGGCAGTTACCTCATCTCCATCAAGTATGGAGGCCCCTACCACATCGTGGGCAGCCCTTTCAAGGCCAAAGTCACAGGTGCGGACTCCGATTCCCCCCGCCCCCAGCCTTGGATCCCCTCTTTTTTCTCGCATTCTCACATGCCATCTGCCCCATAGGTCCCCGACTGGTCAGCAGCCACAGTCTCCACGAGACGTCATCGGTGTTTGTCGACTCGGTAACCAAAGGTGAAGCGCCCCTGCAGTCCCGGGCCCTGCCCAAGCTCCATTCCGATGCCAGCAAGGTGGTGGCCAAGGGCCTGGGGCTCAGCAAGGCCTTTGTGGGCCAGAAGAACTCTTTCACTGTGGACTGCAGCAAAGCAGGCATGCGTGGGGAGTGGGCCAGCAACTTGGGGAAAAGGGATTCTGGGACTGGGAGCGGAAATCGGGGTCCAAAATGACTCCCTGGGCGAGGTGCTTTCCCTTCTTGTGGGGCCCAGAAAGTAGAAGAACTTTAAGGGGAAGCAGGGGATTCGAACAGTAGGTATTTAATCAGTGCTTCTTGACAAGAGTGGGAACCTAGTCTTCTGGGGTTACCTGGGGCACTGTCAAGAAGCATTAACTAAGCACCTACTGTGTGTGCTACACTGATCCAAAGCAAAGGAGCCCCAGCCCTGAAGGAGCTTACATTAAGGGGGGAGACCACGTGTAGGCGGCCCCTCACCAGGGCTGAATGCACAGTGAGCAGAGGGAAGGTTCTGACATAAAAGGAGTGGGAGAAGGCCGCCCGCACGACGTGCCGGCTTAGTCGGGCCTTAAAAGCAAGCCAGGGAGGTCAGGACTTGGAGCAGAGGAGGGAAAGTGTTCCAGACCTGGAGGACAGTTGGAGAGAACACCTGGAGCTGAGAGGGAGAGAGGGCCTTCCCAGGATGGAGCCCTGAGGGACAGTTACAGGGCCAGATCTGCAGGGACAGCCAGAAAAGGAGACGGAAGGGGCGGAGAGGAAGGGGGTAGGGGAATGCGGGGGGGGGGGACTCCAGACCAGTTTTTTATCCAGGCCGATCCTTTCAGGGAAATGATTCGCTATTCCCAGACAGAAGGGAGAATTGGGGGGGGGGGGGGGGGGGGGAACGGTGAGCATTTATGGGACACCTATTGTGTGCCAGGGGCTGTGCTGAGTTTTACGATTGTTATCTCATTTGAGCCTCTCAACAGCCCTGGCAGAAGGTGCTCCGGGCACATGGGAGGTGACCCGCATAGTGAGACCAACTAAGGCCAGATCTTCGCAACTCCTTCCCTGAGCTCTGCTCATCGTGGCCCTCCCTAAGTTCCCAGGAGGGAAGCATTCGTGATCCCTTGTGTGTGTTTATCACGGCCACCTCCCTCCACCACGGCCGGGCCGGCCGATTTCAGCCCTGTGCCTTCTGGTCTGGAAAGCCGGCTCGTTGAGGGTGTGTCCTGAGGCCCCCGGTGCTCAGCACCGGGGCTCCCTGGATGTTGTGGGGCCAGAAGAGATGTCTGAGCTCTCTCTCTTTCTCTTAGGTAATAATATCCTCATGGTGGGGGTCCAGGGCCCCAAGACCCCCTGCGAGGAGATCTTGGTGAAGCACGTCAGTGGCGGCCTCTACACCATCACCTACCTGCTCAAGGAGAAGGGCGACTATACCCTCATGGTCATGTGGGGCGAGGAGCACATCCCAGGGAGCCCCTATCACATCACCATGCCCTGAGTCTCCCCCTTCCCTCCCAGCCCACACCACCCGCCTTCCACTGGCTCCTGACCCTCTTCCCTACCCCCAGTATTGACCTGTGGATCAGTTTACAAGGAGGAGAATTTACCTTCTTCCCGCACCTCCTCCCATCACTATTTTTCTAATCTTGTGTCCTCCCAGGCCCACCCTGGATTTGGCGTGGGTGGGGAAGCACCTCTGTACTCACAGAACCTCTCCCCCCGCGGTGGACGCCCCCTTGCTTCCGTGTTCACCCTTCCTGACCGGGGAGGGGGGGAGGGACGGCGGTTCTGGGCCTAGAACACGGCCCGGCACTGCTGCTGTACTACTGGCGCGGGCTAGGCCGCCGCCTTACCGAGGTGTCCCCGCTGGCTGCTTCCCGCTCCTTGCTCCAAACACCTCTCCGGCCCTTAGGCTCCGAAAACAGTTGGGTATTTTTTTTGTTTTGTTTTTGTTCTTCATTTTTTTGTTTTATTTTGTTCAGATAGGTTTTGGGGGGAGGGGACATGCATCCGCCACTCCCTTTCCCGCCTGAAGGGGAATAAAGTTCTGCTCCAACTCTCCTCTTGGTCTGGGAGTTCCTCCTTTTTTGCGCCAGGGCTGAGGCCCGACGGAAGGAGAGGGGCAGCGGGAACGACGAGGACCCGTGTCTCTGGCGACTTGCACGGCTCTGGCTCTAAAGCCACCAGATCAGCCTCTGGAAGTGCTGCCAGTCGTCTTGGCCAGTTGCGAGTCTGAAGCCCCCTCCAGCTCCAGTGTCGCAGACTCTCTGCTTTGGAGCCAAGGGGCTTCTGGGAAGGCCTCTGGGGGTGTTCGGGGAGACCTAGAGTGAATATTCAGGAAGGAAGGAAGGAATGGGCTCCGTTCCCTAAGAGCCGCTGCATCTTTTCCACATGTTCCTCAACTTGCTGGGGGACCAGACAGCTGGGAAAGCTGGGTCACTGGAGGGGACTGGGAGCCGTGGGAGTGGGAGGTCTTCCCTTGGGACTAAGACTGGGCCACAGCTACCATCTGCTCCGTTCTGCCTGCCTGTGACCCTGTGGACCGTACCGCATCAGCGCTGTCCATGGGGTTTTCTTGGCAAAGTAGTTTGCCATTTCCTTCTGCAGCAGATTAAGACAAACGGGTGAAATGAATTGTCCAGGGTCACACAGCTAATACATGTCTGAGGCCAAACTTGAACTGGGGTCCTCCTGATTCCAGGCCCGGTGCTCTATCCACTGAGCCACCCAGCTGCCTTGATAACTGCCCCAGCCTTCTCTAAATCTACACCAATAAGCCTTTCTCGTTTCCATCTCTACCCTGGCTGGGACTGGAGAGCGGAATAGTACCTCGATCGGGAGGCTTGGGTGACAAAGGGGGAGAAATTCACACCTTCAATTCGACAGCAAATATGAAAAGCCAAAAGGGTCCCTGGTCCCACTGCTGAGGATTTTATCAGCTGTTCAACCATTGGATGAGAGCCTTCTGAAATGGGAATTATTATACTGCCAGTCGTCTTAATTCAGAGACACTTCCCCCCCCCCCAAAAAAAAAAACCCAATGGCTGGTGTTGCAGTAAAAAGCCCTTTCATCGAGAAGAGGGGCAAGGAAGGACAGCACATTTTCTAACTAGACAGAAGCGTTGGGCGCTAGGCGAGGAGGAAAAAGGATTGCAGGGGTGGAAAGGGACACTTTTCAAAATAAACTTTTTACACAAGGAAGCTAACTCGCATCCCAGATACACAAGGAACCCATTCAACTCCGTAAAAACCATCTTGCAAAAGCTAAGAGACAAAAGGTCTCAAAACAATAAATTTACACTTACCAAGTACATGAAAAAATGCTCCCGAGAACTGATCATTCGAGAAATTCGACTGAAACACGTCTCACCCCACACTCGTCAAGTTAGCAGAGGTGACGGGGATGGCGGAAGGCCTGCCGCCGTGGTCTGCCGGACCCGGTACAGGGTATCGCCGAAGCGGGCCGCGCCAGTGCCCGGAGACAGCTCTCGGGTCTCTCCCTCACGGAATGCGGGAGTGAGTAGGAGCGTTGGGGTACCCCTGAATGGGTACAACGAGCCGGCTACGCTGTACTTCCAAGAGCTCCGCTGTCATCAGCCGCACTCACTGTATTTCATTGCCTTGCCCCACTCCGCCCAGGAACAGCCCCATTTACTCTAGCTACCCTATGTCCCAAGCAATTTCCCCAATTGATGTGCCCGTGCTTGTGGGGAGGGGGCGGTAGAGGAGAGGAGAAAGGGGCTCAGCTAAAGACCAGAAGGACTCAGGCAGGCCCAACATACAGTGTTAACAGGTCAAGGAATGAGGGTGAGGAAGCACATAGAGCTGATGGAATCCAGGAACATGAATTGTCTCCTCTCCCGGCCTCTCCCTACCTGCCTGCAAGCATGCCCATGGCTTCCTCACCCCGAGAAAGCCCTCTCCGGAGCCCTCCATCCCTGCCCCCTACCATCCCACACTCTTCCCACCCTTTGGACCCAAACTCCTCGGGAAGGCCGCATCCACCAACACCTCTACTTCCTTTTCTTTTGCTCTGGCTTTCAGGCTTATTCCACTGAAACTTCTCCCCAGTGTTATTGGTGAGCTCTTCGTCGCCAAATCCAAGTGGCCTTTTCTTCATCCTCATTCTCCTTGATCTCCTTTGTCACGGCCAGTCTGTGCTCCTGGATGCTCTCCTCTCCAAGTTTTTGGTGTATTCCTGGTTCTGTCCTGAATCTTCCCTCTCTGACCACTCTGAGAGACACAAAGACCACACCCCTGTGCGTATGCCTCTAGGTTCCGTCCTGGAGCCTCTTCTGTTCTCCCTCGACATCCTTTCACTTGGAGATCGCATTAGCCTCTCGTCCTTTACCCCCTTTCAGTTTTTTTTCTGTTCTCTTTCCCTACTTCATTATAAGCTCCTTCAAGACAGAAACTTTCTTTTTTTCCTGTTTATTATCAAAGCTTTTTATTTTCAAAACACAAATAGTTCTCAACATTCACTCTTACAAAATCCTTGTGCTCTTAATTTCCCCCTTCCCCCTCTCCCCTAGACAGCAAGCGATCCAATATAGGTTACACGTGTGCAATTCTATACAGATTTCCACATTTCTCATGCACAAGAAAAATCAAAAGGGAAAAAAATACGAGCAAACAAGAAAAAGTGAGAACGTTATGTTGTGGTCCACACTCGGACCTCCCTGGCTCCTTTAAAATCCCAAATAAAATCTTACCTTCCCACAGAAAACCTTCTGCAACCCCACTTTATTCCAGTGCCTATTTCCTACGTATCCTCCATGTGATTTGTTTACATCTGTTTTCATGTTCTCTCTGCCATTACATTGTAAGCTCGTCGAGGGGAGGGACTGTCTTGTGCCTTTCTTTGTGCTCTCAGTAGCTGCCATGGAGGAGCATAATACATACTTACTGACCATCAGGGGCCTGGCTATAATGAAAAGAATTCATTTCTGTGTGGTCAGATACGGGCATCTTAACCACCCAAAAAAGTTCCAAAGGATATAGTCTTTCTATACGGACAAAAGAGCACATTGATAGATGAGGAACACCCAGAGGATGGAGCATACAAAGTGGATGGCAATGAAGACGGAGAAAAGGACAGACTATATGCAAAATGTTTGTGGCAGCCCTGTTTGTAGTGGCCAGAAACTGGAAACTGGGTGGCTGCCCATCAGTGGGAGAACGGCTGAATAAATTGTGGTATATGAATGTTATGGAATATTATTGTTCTGTAAGAAATGACCGGCAGGAGGATTTCAGAGAGGCCCGGAGAGACTGACAGGAACTGATGCTGAGTGACATGAGCAGAACCAGCAGATCATTATATACCTCAACAACAAGACTATATAAGGATCAATTCTGATGAACATGAATTTCTTGAGCAATGAGAGGATTCAAACCAGTTCCAAGGGTTCAGTGATGAAAAGAGCCAGAGAGAGAACCATGGGAACAGAGTGCAGACCACAACATAGCATTCTCACGCTCTCTGTTGTTGTTAGCTTGTATTTTGTTTTCCTACTCATTTTTTCACTTCTGATCTTATTTTTCTTGTACAGCTTGGTAATGGTGGAAATATACTTGGAAGAATTGCACATGATGAATTTATATTAAATTACTTGCTGTCTAGGAGAGGAGGGAGCTGGGGAGGGAGAGAAAAAAACTGGAACACAAGGATTTGCAAGAGTGAATGTTGAAAACTATCTTTGCATGTCTTTTGAAAAATAAAAATCTATTATTACAAAAAAAAAAAGAAGAAAGAACTAGTAAGAGAGACACAAACAGGGAGAAAGAGAGAGAGAGGGGACTGGGGATACATGAAGAGGAAAGGAACATTGAGAGACATATAAGGTACACGGAAAGAACCAAGACTGAAAGAACAGAGAAAGGAGGTGCACACAGAGAGAACAGGGATTGGGGATGGAAGAGAGAGACATAAAGAAAGTTCATATTTTTATTCTTTCATGAAACTAAGAAGTCTCATTGTTTGGTCCCAAGTGCAAGGTAGCAGCAGACTTTTGGATGAGAAACCAGACATCCTTGAAGGTTAGCTTGGTAGAATAATGATACGAAGCCCAAAGCTCTTGCTTTCACACACACAACTTTGTGCCACATTACTCCCGATAACTACATTCCTAAGGTGACTACATCATTCTCAAGACCTGGTGGTCTTTTCTTGAAAAGTATTGATGCCAGAAGATCCAGTCTTAAGGAAGAAAATGATTCCTTGACAATTAGAATGGGGCAAGGGATCCAATAAAGCTACGAGACCAAGAAATATCAAAAACAAATATAAAGAATAAAAAAAAACCCAACATGAAACATAAGAAAAATAACAGATCTGGGGAACAGAGCAAAAAGAGAAAATACAAGAATAATTGCACTACCTGAAAGTTGTGACCAAAAAAAGAACCTTGACACAATAATAACACAATAATACAAGAAAATTGTCCTGAAATACTAGAACAAGAGAGGAAAGTAGAAAGAGAAAAAATCCAACGATCATCATCTCAAAGAGATCCTTTGTGGAAAACATATAGGAAAATTTATTGCTAAATGTTGAAATCCCCAGACCAAAGAGAAACTGTTATAAGAAACAAAACAAACAAACAAAAAAAAAATCAAACATGCGGGAGCTCCAATTAGAATTATACAGGATTTATCATCAGCTACAATAAAAGACTGCAGGTCGTGGACAAAAATATTCTGTTCAGTGAAATTAAGTATAATGTTGAACGAAAAAAATGGACATTCAATGAACTCTCACATTTTCAGGATTTTGACTCAAACAAATCTGAACTCAATAGAGATTTAACATTTGCTCTTAAATGAGACCAGTTTCAAGCACCTCAGTGAGGACAAACTATGTTTTATATGTGTCAATGTAAAGTAAAAGTTTAAGATTGTCATTAGTAACTGGGTAGCCCACAAGAAAGACTGGGGTGGAACAAAGAATGTTGTGACTCGAATAAGCAAAATTGTCTAAGAAAAGGTAAGCATCGTATTTATGCTATGTGAATAAGGTGTGAGAGCAAGAACAGATTACCTGGGGAAGGACGGCTGTTAGTTCTGAAAACCTTCTCACATTGGGAATGGATTCAAGAGGGAACTTGTGTGTGTGTGTGTGTGTGTGTGTGTGCATGTGTGCGTGTGTGTGTGTGTGTGTGTGTGTGCGTGTGTGTGCGTGTACCAAAGAGGATATAGTACTTTACAAAATATAAAGAAACAAGGTGGGAGGGAATATAATAATGTGAGGTAGAGAGGGGTATGTAGAGTAACAGAAGTGAAACAAGGTGAGTAGATTAATCAAAAAAGGATAAAGAAGGAAGGAAAAGGTGGGGGTGGGAAATTAAGAAGGGATCCATGGCGGAAGTTAAGTAAGAGCAAGGCAAGTTAAGGAACTAAAGTAGAAGAGTTATCAGGGATAGGAAATGAGATATATACAAACACAATAACAATCATGAAAAGTAAAATTTAATAGAAAAAAAAGTAATCAAGAGAGAACTCTACATTATGTCAGCTATACTCATATTGTTTTAGATATATGTATATGTGTGTGTGTGTGTGTGTGTGTGTGTTTCATGGATGTAGGTTTATATTTGTGTGTGTAGATGTATGTATGTGTGTGTGTGTGTGTGTTTCATGGATGTAGGTTTATATTTGTGTGTGTAGATGTATGTATGTGTATAGGTGTGTGGGCATGTATATATGTAGATAGATAAGAGATATAGATGTATACATAAATATATCTGTGCTTAACTAACCTGCTTGGGGAAGGTGTTGAAGGTGATAAAAGGGGAAAAAAAGGAATAAAAAGTGCACCACAAAGAAAAAAAGAAAACCTCCAAGGAAGCAAAGATAAACAGTCATGAACACAATGTCCTTTCTTATTACTTGTGTTTTCTTGAAATGGAAATTTATTGTTACACATTTTGAATCCTCCCTGATGTTCTGCTAAGCACATGGCAATGCTTTCTCCCCCTTTTTCTGTCTTTGTTTCTTTTCCTATGCAGTTATTTTCTTATTTTGAATATGTTTTAAATTAATACATTTTTAAAAAGAAACAAGTACTGGGATCTCTACTACTATTGGGGTTTCAACTACATCATTTCCAAAAGTTACCATACATCATACCCCTTCAAGACCCAAATTCATTTGGGACCAAGCGACAAAGGTCTTATCTTCCAGAAATTCTTTGGGCTCATAAGGGGTGGACGGTTGTCCCTGCCTAGTGGAGTCCAGATTGAGGAGGGGAGATGCCAAGGGGTACTGAGTCTCAGGAGTGAATAAAGGACGGTATTCATCCCCTTGAGCAAGTAGTTGGAGGAGCAGTTTTAGAGCCTAAAAGAGACAAAGCTCACAAGAAAATTAGATAGCAGTTGGTAAGGAAGCATGAGTAACAATACTCTTGTAGGTTGGAGGCTTCCCACCCCTAGGTTCAATGGTTACACACATAAATTTATTTAATTATAGTTATTGATTAATCATAATAATTCAAATTTTAATCAAATTTAACTCATTTAGTTATTTAATTATTAATTGACTAAATTTCATTAAAATATTGATAACAAAATCCATTATACTCAAAGACTTGGGAAAGTACTTAAGTACAGAACAGTACATATCAAATAAGATATTTATAAGAAAACATGTTTGTACCATTGGATACACGGTACAAATGAATGTTATTTCCACACTAGTAAAAAACTTGAATAAAATTGACTTTTTAATTGATGTAACACAAAATATTCCATAAATTATATCCTCTTAAGAAAATTGATTGCACTAAAATTCTCTTCTTCACATCATACTAAAGACATTTCTAATTTAGTTTCAATAATCAGTAGAATAACAGATCCCACACATAATTGCATCAATAGCCAATTATTCTTACATCATTTTGAAACATTTAAGGACCTTATTTCATACACACACACACACACACACACACACACACAGACACACACACAGTAACAGGCAGGCGACTAAATCAAACGCTCATCTACCTAATTGTTTAGGATATAGTGTTGAGATAGTTTTGGATTGAAAACAGCAAGGTCCTACATACTTGCATGTAGAAAACTCCCAGGAAGCTGGAGACTTTGGAAACTGGGACGTTCCCCTCCTCCTAAGCTTAATCAAGGGTGCATTTAAGCTTGAAATCATGAGAAAACATAAGGTCCTGGCACAATTAGTGGGACATTGTGAACTTTACACAAGATTGAGGCTCCAGAAAATAACAACATGCTTCAGAGAATTAGATCATAGAAAACAGAAACCAGGGTTGGTCACAGAACAGTACCTTTCATAATAACATATGGTTTTAAAATATATAAGCAGTATGATTTCTCTTAAACAGCTCTGTGGAATTATCGGCAACCCCATCTCATTTTCAACCACAACTAACCCATTTATTTGTATTGTGTTAGTCACAACACTTGCATCGTGCTCGTGTCTTTCATTGACCATTTGATCCGATTATAGAAATTGGCTCTAAGAGGGAAAAGGCAAGGACACGATTATAAAAGCAGCAAAACTAATACTTCAGGCTTATGTCTAAAAGCACATACCTGACAGGATAAAGTACCCTTAGCTCTGTTTGACTTCAGGTAAGAGTTCCAGTTAATGGAAACTGAGAGGATGCCCATCAGTTGGAGAACGGCTGAATAAATTGTGGTACATGAATGTTATGGAATATTATTGTTCTGTAAGAAACGGCCAGCAGGAGGATTTCAGAAAGGCCTGGAGGGACTTACCTGAACTGATGCTGAGTGAAATGAGCAGGACCAGGAGATCATTATGTACTTCAACAATACTAGATGATGATCAATTCTGATGGACGTGGCTCTTCTCAACAATGAGATGATTCAGGCCAGTTCCAATGACCTTGTGATGAAGGGAGCCATCTGTACCCAGAGAGAGGACCGTGGGAAATGAATGTGGGTCACACATAGCATTTTCACTGCTTGCTGTTTGCTTGCATTTTGTTTTTCTCAGTTTTTTCCTTTTTGATCTGATTTTTCTTGTGCATTTCTGTAGAAATATGTATAGAAGAATGGCACATGTTTAACAAATCTTGGATTTCTTGCCATCTAAGGGAGGGTGTGGAGGGAAGGACGGGAAATTTTGAAACATTGGCAAGGGTCAATGTTGAAAAATTATCCATGCATGTGTTTTGAAAATAAAAAGCTTTAATTTTAAAAAGTTCCAGCTAACAACCAATCATGCAGTAATAATTGCAACTCATCGTCAGATTCAGGAATAATCAGGGGGAAAATATTCTTTTTCAAAAAACATAGTTGTTATCTCCCAAAGTTCTTTCTCTGGGTATCGCTAGTTCAGTTCATTACTGCTCCATTGGAAATGATTTGGTTGATCTCGTTGCTGAGGATGGCCAGGTCCATCAGAACTGGTCATCATATAGTATGGTTGTTGAAGTATATAATGATCTCCTGGTCCTGCTCATTTCACTCAGCATCAGTTCGTGTAAGTCTCTCCAGGCCTTTCTGAAATCATCCTGTTGGTCATTTCTTACAGAACAGTAATATTCCATAATTTTCATATACCACAATTTATTCAGCCATTCTCCAACTGATGGACATCCATTCAGTTTCCAGTTTCAAGCCACTACAAAAAGGGCTGCCACAAACATTCGTGCACATACAGGTCCCTTTCCCTTCTTTATAATCTCTTTGGGATATAAGCCCAGTAGTAACACTGCTGGATCAAAGGGTATGCACAGTTTGATAACTTTTTGAGCATAGCTCCAAACTACTCTCCAAAATGGTTGGATTCGTTCACAACTCCACCAACAATGCATCAATGTCCCAGTTTTCCCTCATCCCCTCCAACAATCATCATTATTTTTTCCTGTCATCTTAGCCAATCTGAAAGGTGTGTAGTGGTATCTTAGAGTTGTCTTAATTTGCATTTCTCTGATTAGTAATGACTTGGAGCATCTTTTCATATGACTAGAAATAGTTTCAATTTCTTCATCTGAGAATTGTCTGTTCATATCCTTTGACCATTTTTCAATTGGAGAATGGCTTGATTTTTTATAAATTAGAGTTAATTCTCTATATATTTTGGAAATGAGGCCTTTATCAGAACCTTTGACTGTAAAAATATTTTCCCAATTTATTGCTTCCCTTCTAATCTTGTCTGCATTAGTTTTGTTTGTACAAAAACTTTTCAGTTTGGTATAATCGAAATTTTCTATTTTGTGATCAGTAATGATCTCTAGTTCTGCTTTGGTCATAAAGTCCTTCCCCTTCCACAGGTCTGAGAGGTAAACTATCCTGTGTTCCTCTAATTTATTAATAATTTTATTCTTTATGCTTAGGTCATGAACCCATTTTGACCTTATCTTGGTGTACGGTGTTAAGTGTGGATCAATGCCTAGTTTCTGCCATATTAGTTTCCAATTTTCCCAGCAATTTTTATCAAACAGTAATCCCTATATTTATGCCCTAATCCCTATATTTATCCCAATCCCTATATTTATGCCCACCTGCATTTTTGATTTCCTTCACAAGCTAATTGTACAATATTTCAGAGTCTGATTCTTTTTATACAGCAAAATAATGTTTTGGTCATGTGTACTTATTATGTATCTAATTTATATTTTAATGTATTTAACATCTACTGGTCATCCTGCCATCTAGGGGAGGGGATGGGGGGTAAGAGGTGAAAAATTGGAACAAGAGGTTTAGCAATTGTTAACGCTGTAAAGTTACCCATGCATATATCCTGTAAATAAAAGGCTATTAAATAAATAAATTAAAAAAAAACATAGTTGGGAAACTGAGCCAGAAACCACTTTAAGCTAAGCCAAGGTTAGGAGGACCGCTTTTGTCCAGATACAGACCTCCATCTGTAACAGTTCAGGATCACATCCCCTGAGTAGCTTTATGGCATGCCTCTCAAATGGTAGATTGCTGACTTAATGATCCACCAGACAATCATATCTGAATTCAAAACTCTAAATACTATCAGTTACAGTGTCAGGAGATTTTATCTCAAATATGGCTAAATACAATTATTTTTACTCTCGTGAAGTTGCAATAAGCAACAAATGTTTACCAGGATTCACACACATAAGAGATTTCACTTAACATCTTTCACTTGTTTTTCTTTTCTTCTTCTCAAATTTAAACTCATCCTAGTTGTAGAGAACTCCCAGGAAGCTAGAGACTTTGGTAACTGGGATGTTCCCCTCCTCCTAAGATGGATGAAAGATACATTTAAGCTTGCAATCATGAGAAAACATAAGGTTTGGGTACATTTACTGGGACATTGTGAACTTTAAATAAGATTGAGTCCCTACAAACTAACAAGATGCTTCAGAAAATCAGATCATAGAAAACAGAAACCAGGGTTGGTCACAGAACAATGTTTTTTCATAGTAATATATTGTTTTAAGACATAAGCAACATGATTTCTCATTAAATGGCTCTGCTGAATTATCAGCAACCCTGTCTCCTTATTTTCAACCGCCACTTGTCAATTTGTGTTGTGCTGGCCACAACACCTAGTGTAAAAACCAACCATGAGAAATCACTTCTAAATAATAAACAAACCTAAATTCTCAATAAACCCATTTGTTGTCGGAAACTATATAACCCAAACAAGGTCTTTTCACACAGTTGATGACCTTGAGAAGAAGGATAATGAAGAGGCTGAAGATGACGACAAGGACAAAAGAGAATATGAGGAGGGGGAAGAATTGATAACTTTTGTTAGACATTTATGTAGGGTCCCACTGCCTCTAAAGTGCATCACTAAAATTTGCAAATGTAACCCCTGTCCCCAAATAGGATGGTGGTGAATACTCTGCCCTTTGTAAGGAGCAGGATGGAGAGGGTGAAAGTCAAAAGCTTCAGTTTAGGGCCTGTCCCTTTTAGGGAACTCTTCCATGCCAGACTCCTCAAGCTTTGGGTCGAGTCACTTCAGGTTCTTCTGGCTTCCCACAAAGGCAACTTCCCTTCAGTTTGCTGAAAGGAGAGTAAGACTCTGGAAAGACTTGCCGGGAACCAGGGTCTCCGTCCCGTCCCATTCCCAGCCTGCTACACTAGAGCTGTGGGGAGTGTCCTCTCGGCTGCGATCCGGGACCTTCTGGCTTGGTTGGGCTGAGTTACCTCGCTCCCAATGGGAGCTCCTTCGTGTCCATTATACGTCCTCTGTCTGCCTTTTCTAATTTCTGCTTTGCTGGGCTTTGGATAAAGGGGTTTCCTTGTTCCTCATGAAGTGTGCCCCTCGAGGAGTTCCGCGGGAACGGGATCAAGCCTTGGATGTAGCCCTTGGGGTTCCCTTTTCCCCCACAAGTGTCAGAGGGACCAGAAGCACGAGGGAGCTCAGCCCTGTCCTCTAGATGCAGACTATGGAAAGGGGGACAGAGATGCTTCCAGCTTCTGCCAGTAGAACGGAGTAGCCTCTGGCTTCCACCTCCTGCTTTCCCTTCCGGCAGGAATGAAAGTCTCCCTTGGGGAAGGGTGGAGGCAGAAGAGGCTGGATGTGTTTATTCTGCCTCCCTCCAAGCCACACTCAATGACAGCTCTTGCCATAAGAAGGCCTCTCTACACATGTGGGACCCATTCTCTCCGCACAGGGGTCTTTCTCTACACGACAACACTATCTATAGGAATATAATTTCTTGTCACTTATTTTTGCAAGTTATCATGACTTTGGGGGGCCTAGTCATTTTTCTTGTTGTAATTTTATTTTATCAAAAAAACACAATAGAGAAGTAAAACAAACCAAAAGAGAACATTGTCACGACCCAACAGAACATCAGGGAGGATTCAAATTGTAACAAAAATTTCTGGTTCAAGAAAGGATAGTAGAAGAAATTATATTCTTGAATATCTATCTTTTCTTTGTTTCCGTGTAAATTATTCTTTTGTTCTCTTCTGTGCACTTTTTTTACTTTATTCTTTTTTTCCTCTTTCATTCTCCCCTCACTTCCCCCAAGCAGGCTATAGTTAAAGATGGAGATACATAGATAAACAGACAGACACATACACCCTACATATATATATATATATATATATATATATATATACATTCACACCCACTCACATACATATACATATATCTATATACATACATACATACAGCAACATGCATACATATCCACATATACTCAGACACATATACATACATGTGCATTTACTCATATGTAAACATTCATCTAAAACAATATGACTATGGCTGGCACATAATGTAGATTTCTCTCTTGAGTGACTCTTTAAGTTTGACTTTGTCTAGGATAGATGATTACTAGCCATATTTTTTTCTAATAAATTTTACTCCTGATCCTTGTAGTGTTTGTGTATATTTGTGTCTATCTCTTCTTTCCTGTCTCTGCTGATTCTTCTGCTTTAATTCCCATCCTTAACTTGTCTTACTATTACTAACCTCCCCCCTTCCCAAGGATCCCTTCCTTGTCTCCCTCACCCTTTGTTTCCCCACCTACCCATCCCTCCCTCCTTATTTCTTTATAAATTTTGGAGGGTGTCTATACCCTTCATAGCGTGTGTGTGTGTGTGTGTGTGTGTGTAATATTGCCTACTTAGCCCAATCACAACTTGAGTTGGTTTTCAAAACTAACTTTCCTCTGCCCTCTAATGCTTCTGTGTCTATTCTTCCTCTGCACCTCATTTGTATAACACAATTACTATTTTGACTTTTTCCTAGATGGTTTTGTTTTTTAGAGTCAGATCACACTCAACTCGGCCCCATTCTTTCTTTTGAGCTACCCAATTGCTGATGTCAACCTTAGACATATAGTATACATTTCCATGTGAAAACATAATTTGTCCATGTTAATTTCCTTGAAATTGATCTTTGACATTGGCTCCTACGGATCAAGTTTTCTACTGAGTTCAGGTTTGGTTGAAAGTCCTGAAAATCTGCAAGTTCATTGAATGTCGATTTTTTTCCAATCGATATTATGGATAATTTTGCTGGATGTGATATTTTTGGCCTCAGGCCTAGTTCTTTTGAGTGCCACTATATATGATTCCAAGACCTGTGGTCTTTTATTGTGGATATTGATAATTCCTGTACAATTCTAATAGCAGCTGCAGTGTATTTGAATTTTATTTTTGTTGTTTCTGGCAAATTTTTCTCTTTGATCTGGGCATTTTAAAATATGGCAGTAAGATTCCTATGTGTTTTCCATAAAGAATCTCTTTGAGAAGGTGATCTGTGGATTTTTTTTTCTATTTCTATTTTCTCTCATGTTCTATTACTCCAGGATAATTTTCCTAGATTATTTCTTGCATTATTGTGTCAAAATTTTGGTTTTGGTTATAGCTTTAAGGTAGTACAATTATTCTTATAGTTACTCTTCTCGATCTGTTCTCTAGATCTGTTGTTTTTCTTATAAGATGTTTCACATTCTGGTTTATTTTTTCATTCATTACATTCAATTTTGTTCTTGATCTTTTATAGCTTCACTGGCTTCCCCTTGCCCAATTCTAATTTTCAAAGTTATTTTCATCTTTAACATTATATGTCCTTTTCTAGTTGGATAATTTTTTTTTTCAAAATCTTCTTGGGTTTTTTGAATTTTTTTTTAGTTTTTCCTTAATATTCACTCATTGGATTTTTAAATTCTTTGTTGAATTCTTCTATAAATTCTTTCTGAGCAGAGAACCATTTAACATTACCAAGTAGAAGCTTTTTTTTTACTTCATTGTCCTCCTCTGAAGATGTCTTCCCTATTCCCATAATAGGTTTCTACCATGGAATTCTTTCTTCTTTGCCCATTCATTTTTTTTAAATGAGAAGTATTAGTGTAAGTGCCTCCAATCACGGGGTAAAGGAATGATGCCTCTCTCCCTGACCTGGAACCCCAAACCAAGAGCTCCCCTCTCCTGCAAGTGGATCCCCCCTGTCCCCTCTGCCTCTGCACTCCCGGTGTGCTGCCCAGGATTGTGTCTCTGCAATGTTCTTAATCAGCCAAGGTTCCCTCAGTCTTCCCACTCAGCGCCCAGATTCTGCAGGTAGTCTAGGAGGTGAAAATTTCTGTGGTTCCCGTTGAGGCTCCCGCCAAACTCAACTAGCCCGAAAGACCCCACTGGGTGTTTCTGTGAAGCTACCCAGAACTATTTGCACTTCACACAGGTCAATCCCCAGCCTGCATTCTTTCTTTGGGTCTTCTCAGATTGTACCTGAAGGACCCCTGTTTTGCCCCAAATCTGCTTGATTTTTCACCAGTCTATGTTCTCCCTGAGGCAGAAATTTGTTCCATTTGTGGGGAAAATCTGTAAAGCTTGAAATTTACTGACCTATTCCACCATCTTCCCAGAATCCTGACCCCTATTTGTTTTTCTAAAAGTTGGGACAAACAAAATTAATGTAGATAAGATTAGAAGTGAAGCAATAAATTGGGAAAACATTTTTACATTTAAGGGTTTGGATAAAAAAGCTTCATTTATAAAATATATAGAGAATTGAGTAAAATTTATAAGAATTCAAGCCATTCTCCATTTGATAAATGATCAAAGGAAATGAACAGGCAATTTTCAGATGAAGAAATGGAAACTATTTCTAGTCATATGAAAAGATGCTCTAAAGCACTATTGATCCAAGAAATGCAAATTAAGACAACTCTGAGACACCACTACACACCTGTCAGACTGGCTAGAATGACAGGAAAAGATAATGACAAATGTTGCAAGGGATGTGGGAAAACTGGGACACTAATATATTGTTGGTGGAACTGTGAATACATCCAGCCATTCTGGAGAGCAGTTTGGAACTATGCCCAAAAAGTTATCAAACTGTGTATACCCTTTGACCCAGCAGTGTTACTACTGGGCTTATATCCCAAAGAGAGATTAAAGAAGGGAAAAGGACCTGTATGTGCACGAATGTTTGTGGCAGCCCTCTTTGTAGTGGCCAGAAACTGGAAACTGAGTGGATGCCCATCAGTTGGAGAATGGCTGAATAAATTGTGGTATGAGGATATTATGGAATATTATTGTTCTGTAAGAAATGACCAGCAGGATGAATACAGAGAGACTTGGAGAGACTTACACGAACTGATGCTGAGTGAAATGAGCAGAACCAGGAGATCATTATACACGTCAACAACAATACTATATGAGGATATATTCTGATGGACGTAACTCTTTCCAACAATGAGATGATTCAGATTCAGTTCCAATCATCTTGTGATGAAGAGAGCTATCTACACCCAGAGAGAGAACTGGCAGAACTGAATGTGATTCACAACAATGCATTTTTACTTTTTCTGTTGTTGTTTGCTTGCATTTTGTTTTCTTTCTCAGTTTTTTTTCTTCTTGATCTGTTTTTCTTATGCAGCAAGATAATTGTATTAATATGCATATATGTATATATAGAATTCAACTATTTTAATATATTTAACATGTATTAGAATACTTGCCATCTAAGGGAAGAGAGGAGGGGAAGGAGGGAAAAATTTGGAACAGAAGGTTTTGCAAGAGTCAATGTTGAAAAATTACCCATGTATATGTTTTGTAAATAAAAAGCTTTAATAAAAATTTTTAAATAAATAAAATAAAAATAAAAGTTGGGACAATCTTCTTTCTGTCCTGGGCTTATTCAGAGTATTTTATTTTCTTAGGAACAGCCTGTTGTGGTGTTTACAAAATATTTTCCACATTTATTATTTATTTATTTACTTATTAGCATTCTTTTTTTTTTAATTTTGAGTTCCAAATTCCCCCCCCCCCACTACCTCCTGCCTCATCCACTGAGAAGGCAAGCAATATGATATCTATCGTACATGTGAAATCATGCAAAACATTTCCATATTAGCCATATCTTTAAAAAACAATAAAAATAAAGAAAGTGAGAAAATTACACTTCAATTTTCACTCAGAGTTCATGAGTTCTCTCTCTGGAAGTGAAAAGCATGTTTTTTTTTTTTTATCATATGTCCTTTGGAACTGTCTTGATCATTGCATTTGTAAGAACAGTCAAGTCTTTCCCAGTTGATCATCATTCCAAAATTGTTGTTACTGTGTACAACGATCTCCTATTTCTTCTCACTTCATTTTGTATCAGTTCACATAGAGCTTATCATGTGTTTCGGAAACCCCACCTTACTCTGTCATTTCCCACATTTCCCACTCCATCATAATCATATGCCACAATTTATTCAGCCATTCCCCAGTTGATGAACATTCCCTTAATTTCCAGGAAGAGCTGCTATAAATATTTTAAAATACAAATAAGTGCTTTTCCTTTTTCTTTGATCCCTTTAGCAATATAGACCCTGTAGTGCTATCGCTAAATTCAAAGGATACACACAATTTTATAGCCCTTTGAGGATAATTCCAAATTGTTCTCCAGAACGGTGGGACCAGTTCACTATTGTGAATCTATTATTTTTATTGTGTACCAATTAGTGGACCCATTTCCCCCCCATCCTCTCCAGCATTTGTCATTTCTAATAAGTCTTAGGTGGTATCTCAGAGTTGTTTTAATTTTCCTTTTTCTAATCAATAGTGATTTAGAGCATTTTTTCTTGAGTATAAGTAGCTTTAATTTCTTCTGAAACTTTCCTTTGACCATTTATCAATTGGAAAATGGTTCTTGTTTTTATAGATTTGACTTCCATATTCAGTATTTATTTGGGAAATGAAGCCTTTTATCGGAGAAACTTGCTGTATAAATTTTTTATATTACTTCATTGTTTATGGTACCTTTTTAGCAAAATTTATCTAATTTTTATCTAATTATCCCTTGTAATTAAGTCTACTTTGTTTTTGTTTTGTCTGAGATCATGATTGCTGCTCCTGCTTTTTTTTTTTTTTTTTTTTTTTTTTTTTTTTTTTTTTTTTTTTTTTTTTACTTTAGCTGAAGCACAGTAGATTCTGCTCCAGTCCTTTATTTTAACTCTGTGTGTGTCCTTCTGTTTCAACTCTGTCTTTGGAAACAATATATTATTGGATTCTGGTTTCTAATCCATTCCATTATCCATTTCTTTTTTATTGGTGCATTCATTTCACTCACATTCACAAGATTACTATATATTTCCCTTCATCCCATTTCCTTCTGTTTCTTCTTCTTTCTCTTTTTTTATTTTGCCTATTTTGCTTCTAATAACTGTCTCTCTTAATCTACCTTTCCCTTTATCAACCTACCCCCTGTTTCTCTTCCTCCCCCCCCCCAATGCTCTCCTATTTCCCTATTGAATAAGCTATATCTCTGTATACAACTGGGTTTGTATAAATATTCTTCCTTCTTTGAAACAATTGCAGTAAGAGTGAGGTTCAAGTCTTGCCTGCCACCTCCCCATAGTAAAAGTTCTTCTTTATGTGATTTTTATTTGAGAAAAATTTCCCCATTTTCCTTCTCCTTTCCCCCTTCTCCCAGTGCATCCCTCTTTTCCTCACTATTTTTAGATAGTTCCAACAAAATGGACTCAAATACATGGTCTCTATGTAAACTCCTTTTACATCCTCTAATAATGATGAAGTTCTTAGGAATTACATGTATCATTTTCCCTTTGTTTTTTGTATTCAGTTATCATTCATTCTTCAGAACCCTATTTGGGGTTTTCTTTGCAAAGATACCATAGCAATTTACCATTTCCTTTTCTAGTTCATTTTTACAAATGAGGAGACTGAAGCAAACAGGCTTAAGTGACTTGGCCAGAGTCTCACAACTACAAAGTGTCTGAAGTCATATTTGAACTCAGTCTTCCTGACTCCACATCTGATACTCTATCCTTTGTAGCACCTGCCCATCATCTTTCATTTTTACCTTTTTACAAGTCATATGCTTGAATGTCAAATTTGTATTCAGCTCTGGTTTTTTCATCATCAATGTTTGAAAGTCCTCTATTAAACATCCATTTTTTTCCTGAAGGACTTTACTCAGTTTTGCTGGGTAGGTGATGCTTGGTTGTAATCCTAACTCCTTTGCCTTCCAGAATATCAAATCCCAAGCCCTCCATTCCCTTAATATGAAATCTACTAAATTTTGTGTGATACTAGATGTGACTCCACAGTATTTGAATTGCCGTCTACAAAGAAATGATCTCTTAATTGACCACTTTAGTCACTTTTCTCAATTCTGATCCTTCTTGACTTCTCTGCAGCATCTGGCACTATTTAATGACCTTCTCCTGACTACCCCTTGTCCTGGTTGCAATAATGCTCTCTCCTGGTTCTCCTCCTGATATAACTTACTACTTCTTCCCAGGCTTGTTTGCTAGTTCTTCAGGACAGCCATATCTATAAACTCAATTGGCATCCCCCAAGGCTCTGTCCTGGGCACTTTATACATTTTGCCCTACTATCTCACTTGATTTTATCAGTTCCAATGGGATCAATTATTCCATTCAATCCTGGGAGTTGAGTTCATATCCATCAGCGTAGATGATTCCCAGATCATATATCCTGGACAAACTGTACATTATCAACTGCTTTTTGGACACCTTAAATTACATCTCAAACTCATCAGTTTAACACAGTACCTGGCACATAGTATGGACTTTATAAATTCCTTGTTGACTGCCTAATTGAATGACTGAATAGAGGGTAGGAGTAGAGATTTGAGGCAGAAATGCTATTAAAGTACAATGCTACTGTAGCAGTCAAAGGGAAAGAGTTCCTGAACTAGGATGATGGTTGAGTGAATGTTAAGAGGTCTACATGAGAGAACAATTTGGCAATTGTTTGGATGTGTATTGAGTGGGAGTGAGAAGATGGCACTGAAGTTGCAAGCATAGGTGACTAGGATGCTTGTGGTGCTCTGATAATAATAATGAAGAAGTTTAGAAGGAGGAATTTGGAGGGGAACGATAATGAATTTTCTTTGCTATATGATGAAGTGATGGGAGAAATATTCCCCTTTTGAGTTCATGTGGTAGGTTATTGCTGCTGAAATAAATCTACGGCAATGCAGAACTTATAGAGGTAAGAAAAACTTAGGTTATATTATGCTTAAGCACAGGTTGAGGCTTTGCGGGGAGGCAAATAATCCTGAAAAATGATTAGAATTTTCTGGCAAGTTTTTGTTTTTATTTTTTCTAGGTATGGATAGCATTTCTTATTCTTTTTTCTCTTTTTTATTTTTTAATAGTATTTCATTTTTTCCAAATATATGCAGATAGGTTTCAACATTCACTGTTGCAAAACCTTATACTCCAAATTTTTCTCCCTCTCCCCTTTCCCCAAGACAGCAAGCAATCTGATATAGGTTAAACATGTGCAGTTCTTCTAAATGTATTTCCAGATTCATCATGCTATGCAAGAAAAATCAGATCAAAGGGGGGAAAATGCAAAAGAAAAAAAAACAAGCAAAAACCAACAAAAAGTGAAAATACTATATATTTTGATACACATTCAGTCTCTTTGGATGTGGATGGCACTTTTCATCACAAGGCTATTGGAATGATTCCATCTTCTTATTGAAAAGATTCTGGCAAGTTTTTAGGTAGAAAATTTCATCAGAGAGACAGAGAAATAAACTATTTTACATTTTGCAAACTTGGGCGTTCTTTTAGGCTATAAAAGTTTTTTGAAAGACAAATTTATATTTCCGTACTTCTTCAATGTCAAAAAAGTAGAACAAATTTAATTTCGTTCACCTAAGGAAACAAACCTAGTTAAACAAACTCCTACAGGAAAACTAAGTCAGATTACAGATTAAACTACATTTAGATAGTTCACAAGGGGCTGATTAAGAGAGGGGATTTATGGACCTACAGAGTAAAATCCCTCCTTCAAATAACATAAACCAAATTACTTTGGGAAGCCTTGATTCCTTTTGGGGAGGAGGTGCAGGGAAATGCAGTTCTTATCTGAGAAATGTTTGAAGCCTTAAGTAAATTTTCATATCCCATGGGACAGGTTTCAGCCAGCTCAAAAACCTGCCCTTAAATAACAAAAATTAGTAAAAGAAAAAAAGATAAAAAATTATTATCATATATACAAGGAATGTCAAAAAGTCTTCCCTTAATGCCATCATTCTATTAATCAGATTTAACTAGGTGAGGTTAATATTAGCAGAAAACAGGTTTCAGAGAGTCAAAATGTTCCATGAGGAATAGCATAATAAAAATTAATAAAAGGAAATAAAAAATGAAAAATGCTCATTTCACTTTCCCCCATTTTGATCATAGGGAGCTGTCTGCAGTACTTTAGTTGTACACTTATTAATGGGTCTGTCCACCTTACAATTTCAGCATATTCCCCTGCAGTTAAACAGAAGCATCAGGACACATTAAGACAATTAACATAATAATGATAATCGTTAAATAACATAGCTTCTCTTTGAAACAGCTTATTCCTGGTAATCCACTCCAAATGTCCATTAAATTAGGATATTTCATTTTGAGTCTTAGCTGTCTATGTAGCTGTCTAATCCTAAGAAACCTTTTCCCTTGGAAATTATGGAATAGTTGTCATCCCCAGAGCAGTTCAGGAGAGATGTTCCTCCAAGTAGATCCATCTTCCTAGTTCCAAGTCACTTACAGAGCTTTTTAAGATAATGCTGCTAGTAAAACCTGTTAGTGATGAAACAATATAACTAACACAATCTCTTAAAGTTGACTTTCCAATAATTAGCTCATGAAGTGAAAACCAATTCAATACTCATAGCTCAATAGAGCTCTAAGAAGAACATCCAATTAGGAACCCATAATTCCCACAAGTTCAGAGAATTTCAGTCTTCATATACCATCTGGTCTTTTTACTTGATGTGAATAATGCTATCTTCAGGCTGAAGGAAGAGTCTTTAAAAGGTCTATGAGGTCTTGACTTGGAAAACGATCCCTTCTGTCTCTTGATATTGTCAGATAGAGATTTCAAAACAAGAAAAGACATATGATTTAAAATTTCCTTTGTAGGCAAAATAGTCAATAACTATAGCAATCTAGTGTTTGACAAACTCCAAGACCCCAGTTTTGGGGAAAAGAATTCACTATTTGACAAAAAGTGCTGGAAAAATTGGAAATTAGTGTGGCAGAAACTAGGCACTGACCCACACCTAACACCCTATACAATCCCACTCTTGGAGAAGGCGCATAAATAGAGCTTCAGTGAGCCAGTCAAGTCAGTTCAGTTGAAAAGACTGAGAGGGGAGCACCGGTCAGTTCAGAAGAAGCCCACTCTTGGAGGCGCAGCCAGATTCATTCCCTTCATCTCACACCACCATGGTGGCTGGGCTCCTGCACTTCCTCCACTGAGACCAAGGCTGGTCTGAAAGGCTCTCCAGAAAGCTGCCCAGCCCCAGGCAAGGAGACAAGAGATTCATTCCATCTTCCACCTTTGTGCTGGCTGGAGGCTGAAGAAAGCAGAGGCAAAGGACAACTGCAAGAGCTCTTGGAACCAAGCAGAAAGATAGACCTCTAAGAAAACTAACCGGGCTATTTTGGAAGGAGAAAATAAACATTTGGATTTTATTCAGCTGGCTGCATTTTGAGGTGACTATTACTTTTAACTGAAACTAAGGCTGCCTCCAGAAAACCTCCCCAAGAAACCTGCTCCCAGAGAGAACCATTATTATTTTAAAGAAGAAAAACACCATATTTGAAAGATAGGCCACCAAAGAAAATAAGATCGAAATAGGTTCATGATTTACACATAAAGAGTGATATTATAAGAAAATTAAAAGAACAAAGGATAGTTTACCCCTCAGATCTGTGGAGGAGGAAGGAATTTGTGACCAAAGAAGAATCCGAGCTCATTATTGATCACAAAATGGATAATTTTGATTATATTAAGTTAAAAAGGTTTTGTACAAACAAAACCAATGCAGATAAGATTAATAGGGAAGCAATGATTTTTTTTTCTACATTCAAGGGTTCTGATAAAGGTCTCATTTCTAAAACATGTAGGGGATTGACTCAAATTTATAAGAATTCAAGCCATTTTCCAATTGATAAATGGTCAAAGGATATAAACAAGCAATTTTCAGATGAAGAAATTAAAACTATTTCTAGTCATATGAAAAGGTGCTCTAAATCACTATTGATCAGGGAAATGCAAATTAAGACAACTCTGAGATATCACTACACACCTGTCAGATTGGCTAGAATGACAGGGAAAGATAATGATGAATGTTGGAGGGGATGTGGGAAAACTGGGACATTGATACATTGTTGGTGGAATTATGAATACATCCAGTCATTCTGGAGAGCAGTTTGGAACTATGCTCAAAAAGTTATCAAACTGTGCATACCCTTTGATCCAGCAGTGTTTCTACTGAGCTTATATAGATATTAAAGAAGGGAAAGGGACCCACATATGCCAAAATGTTTGTGGCAGCCCTCTTTGTAGTGGCTAGAAGCTGGAAACTGAATGGATGTCCATCAATTGGAGAATGGCTGAGTGAATTGTGATATATGAATATTATGGAACATTATTGTTCTGTAAGAAATGACCAGCAGGAGGATTTCAGAGAGGATTGGAGAGATTTACATGAACTGATGCTGAGTGAAATGAGCAGAACCAGGAGATCATTATATATTACAACAAGATTATATGACGATCAATTCTGATGGACATGGCTCTCTTCAACAATGAGATGATTTCAGACCAGTTCCAATGGTTCAATAATGAAGAGATCCATCTATACCAGAGAGAGGACCGTGGAAACATAACATTCTCACTCTTTTTTGTTGTTTGTTTGCATTTTGGTTTTTTTTTCTTATTTTTTTTTCCTTTTTGAGCTATATGCAGCATGATATTTGTGGGAAAATGTATAGAAGAATTGCATATACTTAACATATATTGGATTACTGGCTGTCTAGGGGAGGGGGGAGAGGAAGGAAGGGAAAAAATTAGAACACAAGGTTTTGAAAGGGTGAATACTGAAAATTACCCATGTATATATTTTGGAAATAAAAGGCTTTAATTTAAAAAGTTCCTTTGTACTTATGAATGCAATTTTACATGCAAAATCTTTCATTCAATTTTGACAACTTATTACTAAAAATAATCAAAGTTTGTGTATTCTAGAGAAAAGGAAAAAAATTTACAAAAATAATTCATCCATGTATATTCAATTGAATGTGAAGGATGTTCAATACTTTACTTTTTTATCTTGTTCTTAATCACCTTCAGGATCAAAAGAAAAAAAATTAACTATATCATCCAGGAACATCATGACATCATGTTTACTTGTCATTCTAAAGAGAGACACACACACACACACATATATTTCTTCCAAATGTTTCTTAGAAAAAACAGTGAAATATTCTTGCTTTTCTCAAAATTGAGTTTACTACTCCATTCAAATGTAAAACTTTTTGCATAAAATCTAACTTTTACATCTTTATCACATCACATATTTGTCCTTTCCCACCTTAAAAAGACGTATATGTGTAAGTGTGTGTGACTGTGTGTATATGTGCATATAATTATATTACATATAATTATATTGTATTATATATAATTATATTACATCATCATATCATTCAGAAAAGAGGTGGTATTATGCAGACTGAATGCTACACACACACACACACACCTTCCAAGTTTCTTCAGCCTCAATATTTGATCTTCCAGTGACTAGCCTGAATGAATTTTTTTAAGTATTGACTAATTTGATCTCCTTTCTATCCAAGGGACTCTCAAAAGTCTTTTCCAGTACCAGTTTAAAAGTGTCAATTCTGTGGCACTCAGCTTTCCATATAATCCAACTCTCATTGCTACTGGAAAAACCACAGCTTTGATTATTCGACCTTTGTCAGCAAGGTGATGTCTCTGCTTTCTAGTATGCTGTCTAGATTGCCCATAACTTCCTTCCAAGGAGAAATGTCTTTTAATTTCAGGGCTGCAGTTGTGGTCTGAAATGAGAGGTAATGTACATTAACTGCTAAGGCAAAAAATAAAATCTTTACATTTGGGGTCTGTTGAGATGAAGTTGGTTTAAAAGTATAACTTCACTATATACTATATCAGTAAAATGCTATAATTTTCAAAATCTATCAGATAAAAATCACTTCTTACAAAGCAAATTTGTAAGCTCCCTCAGCTCTCCCTTCAGCTGGGAGAGGTCCTAATTTCTCACTAAACCACTTCATTATAGGGGTCCTCAAACTACGGCCCGTGGGCCAGATGTGGCAGCTGAGGACGATTATCCCCCTCACCCAGGGCTATGAAGTTTCTTTATTTAAAGGCCCACAAAACAAAGCTTTTGTTTTTTACTATGGTCCCGCCCTCCAACAGTCTGAGGGACAGGGAACTGGCCCCCTATTTAAAAAGTTTGAGGAGCCCTGCTAGGATTTCACAAACTGCTTTCAGAAAGACTGATAAGATTTTATGACCTTGTTCAGCAATAGGGGTAAGTCCCCAAAGGACTTCATAGACAAACAGAATTTACAAGGCCAGTTATACTTTTCCCAAACAGTAAGTTATTATTATTGTTGATTTGAAACCAAATTATATACTACAGTTTTATATATTGTGACCACATTCTGTAACAGCTCATTTCATAATCTCACAACATTCAGATTTAAAAAGAGAGAAATTTTCTGAGGATACAATTATATCACCCTCAAGAAATCATTTTTCAAATTCACGACCTTTCTTACACAGTGATTTCCCAAAAATTACATATAAGAAAAATTAGAAGCCCAACAATAACAGAAGTAATATTAATTTTAAAACAGAAGAAAAAACTTCTGCCAATCAATTTAATTGAATGCCTTTCCAGATCATCTTACATAGAGAAGCACTTTATCCAGCTATCAATTTGTCATGCTATGTTAATTGCAGAGACCAGTACATAGAATAATTTTGTTATTTAAATTCTTATGCATGTAGTTTCTAAGCATGTTGCTTTAATACCAAATATCAAGTATATTAGTTTGGTCTATCAATAGAGGCTCAAACATCATAATTACATTGGCTAGATCCCATTCTTTAGAGGAAGGATCCTTAAATCTGTTCCACTCATGAGCCATTTTCACCTGAGAAATGTTTATGGGACTCCAGGTATACAGGTATATAAAATAGGTATACAAATCAAAAACATTTACTGATAAATCATAATTTTGTGACCCCCACATTCAGTTATGAGACCCCACATGGGGTTACAAACCACAGTTTAAGAAACTGGGCTTTACAATAAAAATTTTTACCAGGAATATCTGAACCAGAATCTGAGGAACCCAAAAGAAGAATGGTTTGGGAACAAAATTTTTCTACCAAATCAAAATCACTGAAACAAATTCAACTGAACCCCTTCAAAATAAATGCTCATTTCAGTCCTCAGGAACCTTTGTCACTGTTTGCAGCAACAGCACTGTGAAATAGGTAATTGAGACACTAATCAGAGACTATCAGGTAAGAGATGCAGCAGTGCATCTTGTATATTTCTCTTGGAAGTGAAACAGAGGACCAAGGGAATGGAGGGAATGAAAACTGGACCCAAAACCACCTGTATCAGATCATCATCAGAGTGATTGATCCATCTTTTGTTATGATTGTGTATTAGGGGGAAATACTTGTGTGGGAAAAGTAGACTCCCATTGAATTTATATGATAAGTAACTGCTGCTGAATGAAACTGCTACAATATGAAAATCCCAGAGGTTATAAATTTAGGTTTTATTATGCTTAAGCATAGATTCAGAAAATAACCCTGAACCCCAATTGGGGCTACTAACAGTGCCTTTACAGGGAAAATTACATCAAAAAGTCAGAGAAATAATTTTTTTCATTGCCTTTTTTTTAAATTTTAATACACATTGCTTTAGGAATCATGTTGGGAGAGAAAAATCAGAACAAAAGGGAAAAACCATGGGAGAGGGAAAAAAACAGAAAAAGAAGTGAATATAGCATGTGTTGATTTACACTCAATCTCCATAGTTCTTTTTCTGGATGCAGATGGAATTTTCTGTCCAAAGTCTATTGGGATTGAGAACTGAAGCACACAAATGGGTGCCTCTTAAGTCATAAAAATCAAATAAACTTTTTTTTTCTTCAGAGTATTTTACTTCAACAAAAATGCAAAGGGAAACATTTTTCTTTTTTAAATTAAAGCTATTTTCAACATTCACCCTTGTAAAACCTTGTGGGGTTTTTTTCCTTTCCTTCCCTGCATCCCATCCCTTAACTGGCAAGTAATCCAATGTGTTAAACATGTACAATTCTTCTATATATGTTTCCACAATTATCACGTGCATAAGAAAAATCAAATAAAAAGGGAAAAAATGAGAAAGAAAACAAAGTGCAAGAAAACAACAATAAAAAGGTGAAAATACTATGTTATGATCCGCACTCAGTTCCCATAGAATTCTCTCTGGGTGCAGATGGCTCTTTCCATCACAAGTCCATTG
This sequence comes from Sarcophilus harrisii, assembly GCF_902635505.1. Lineage (NCBI taxonomy): Eukaryota > Metazoa > Chordata > Mammalia > Dasyuromorphia > Dasyuridae > Sarcophilus > Sarcophilus harrisii. The sequence goes on from NC_045432.1 coordinate 5,165,300, forward strand.
GAACTGGCCTGAATCACCTCACTGTTGAAAAGAGCCAAGTCTATCAGAATCGATCATCTTATAATCTTGTTGCTGTGTACAATGATCTGCTGGTTCTGCTCTCAAATAAACTTTGTTAAATAGAACCATGATCTCATATAGCCCCTAAGGTCAGTGAAATTCTATAGGTAAACGAAGTCAACTTACAAATAAAACTGCATTTAAGGGGTTCACAGGGGCTGACTGAAATGGGGAGATTTACGTGCCTCAAAAATAACCAAAGGATTGGAGCTAGAAAGATCCTAAATACAGTTAGCTAAATTATTTTGGAAAGCTCAAACTCCCTTTTGGTTTCTTATTTAACGCATGTCAAAAAGTCTTCCCTTCAATGCTATCATTCCATGAGTCAGTTTTTAGCCAGGTGAGGTTGCTATTAACTGCAAACAGAGAGAGGCTTCAATAGGTATTTCAGAAGAAATGTCATAATAAAGTTTAATAAAAGGAAAATGAAAAATTCTCATAACAGCGTCAAATGACAAGTGGACACCGGTTCTGCTATATTCGGACACTGGTTCTGCTATATTCAGACTCTCCAACAGTCACTGGAGTGTCAGCTTTGATTGGAACTAACTCTAAGTCTTGTTAAAATTCTCTCAATGCAAAGTCCATTAGTACAGGACTCTCTTCTCATTGGTGGAGATGCCCTGCCTTGGGTCAAGGTTAGGACGGAGTTGGTGAGAGGAAAGAGCTTTAGTTCTTGGCCAGTCTTCTCTGGGACCCCTCAAGTTCCAGTTCGTTTTGGGGAATGCTTCAAGCTTCACGTTGCATTGCTTTGGGCACCCTGAAGAGAAAAGACAGAAAAGACAAACCCCATTTCAGGTTGCTGAAGGAAAAGACTGGGAAGAATTGAGAGTAGTGGGCAGTCTTCATCATGGCCCTATTCCTAGTTTATTGCTCTAGACACTTCAGGGAATTTCCCCTTGGGCTAGATGCAGGATCCTCTCTCTTGGTTGAGCTAAGTTACTTGACTCCCAAAGGGAGAATTCCTTCATTCTGTATTATCTGGTATATATTCTGCTATAGCAAATATCTCAAATTTCTGTTTTGTTTTATATTTAGATATCTAGGTTTCTTTGCTATTTACTGTATGTATTCATTATGGAACTGGTATTCAGTAGGAAAGAGGTCAAGTCTTGGATATAGAGCTTGGGGTCCAATGACAAAGGGATCAGAACATAGTGGCAACCTAATTATACATCCAGATGAATCACACATACATATATTTCTAGCCTCGTAGCCTCCTCTTTGGGGAGAGCAGAGTGGTAGCTTTTCATCCTCCTGCTTTCCTCATGGCAGAAATGAAGTCTTCCTTGGAGAAGAATAAAGAAAGCTATCTCTTCTGCCTCCCTTCAAGTCACACACAATGACAGCCTCCTCATAACACGTGGCTCTCTCTGCACATGTGGGACCCACTTTTTCTACACAGGGCTCTTTTTGCATATAAACAGTCCTGCCAGATGATTCCAGGCTGTCTAACCTTAAGGAGACACATTAAGTCAAAAGCTATCTCTTTGAGATGAAGGACAAGGAAGAGGAGGAGAAGCCGCTTAGAAAACTATCTTGAATGAGGAAGGCTTTCCCACAGAAAACCAGAAAGTCATCCTTCGGTCTGAAAATGATACTTTCTGTTAGCTAAGGAGGAAGTGAGATCTTGTGTGGCAGCCAGATACTATAGGCCCAAATTTAGCGTCTTTTCTGGACAGAGCCCACACCTCTGAGAGGAACAGTGGGAGACTTCTAAGTCATCTAAGCCCAGAAGTCATGGAGGCTTCACAAAGGGTACAGCAGGGGAAGGCATCAGTCAGAAAAGATGTTCAAATTTACAGAGAAGCTGAGACAGCTCTTGATTTTCTGCTTAACCCTTGGGCCAAACAACTTGGAATTATCTGGAAGGCTTTTTGGCAAAATGTAGTGGTGCGTTTTAAAGGTAATGGGAGGGACCCTACAGGAATTGTACACAAAATTTGTCAATTAAAGCATTCAGCATAAAGAAAAAAAGGCCTTCTGCTTTACAGTCTGAGCAGATCCTGCACAGCAAAGACTAACGTGGAGAGACTCAGGAAAGCTGAATGAAGAGAGGGAGGGAGGGAGAAAGGAAGGGAGGGAAGGAGGGAGGGAGGGAAGGAAGGAAGGAAGGAAGGAAGGAAGGAAGGAGAAGGAAGGAAGGAGGGAGGGAGGAAGGAGGGAAGGAAGAAAGGAAGGAAGGAAGGAAGGGAAGGAGAGAGGGAAGGAAGGAAGGAAGGAAGAGAGAGAGGGAGGGAGCAAGGGAGGGAGGGAGAGAGAGAGGGAGGAAGGAAGGAAGAGAGGGAGGGAGGAAGGAAGGAAGAAAGAAAGAAAGGAAGGAAGAGAGGGAGAGAGGGAAGAAGAAAGGGAGAAAGGGAAAGAGGAAGAAAAGAAGGAAGGAAGGAAGGAAGGAAGGAAGGAAGGAAGGAAGGAAGGAAGGAGAAGGAAGGAAGGAAGGAAAGAAGGAGGGAGGGAAGAAGAAAGGGAGAAAGGGAAAGAGGAAGAAAAGAAGGAAGGAAGGAAGGAGGGAGGGAGGGAGGGAGGGAAGGAAGGAAGGAAGGAAGGGGGAGGGAGGGAGGGAAGAAGCCTCTGAAGAAAAGAATTGGAAAAATTAACTTAGAAAGAAGAGTTTGCACATAGTCCAAAAATGCAGTCCCTTAAAACTTGAAAAAAAAAAAAAACTATAGGGGCAGCTAGATAGCACAGTGGATAGAGCACCAGTCCTTAAGTCAGGAGGACCTGAGTTCAGATCTGATCTCAGACATTTAACACTTCCTAGCTGTGTGACCCTGGGCAAGTCACTTAATCCCAATTGCCTCAGCAAAACAACAACAACAAAAATACATATCAATAATTCCACGAGACAGCAAAAAGTATTAGGAAATCAAAATAGAAAGTATCTCATATTAAAAACAACTGATTTCAAAAACAGGTGAAGGAGAGGTCATTTAAGAATCACCGGTCTCTCTAAAAACCGTGCTCAGAGGGCAAGATAGAAACATCACCTCCTAAAAAACACTTGTAAGCAAAGTCCCAGGAATGCTAGAGGCAAAGCCAGAGCTCCCATGTTAAAGAAAACATTTCTGGATACTTTCTACAGGCATCCAGAAGGAAACAAATCCAATACCAAGGGACCACATCACATAGCGTGCCACAGCTCTCTTCTAATTGTCCTGCCTCAGTTTCCAATTTAAATTGTTCTGCAATTATTCGGCAATACCACCGAAATAAGGAGAAAGACCTGTCTTAGCCATCAGGATCCCAGCCCTTCCCTACTTATCAGAATGCCCGGTGCCTCCCCCCATTGTGTCATTGTTCTTCTTCATCACAGCTTATCAGCATGTCTGGTACCTCTCCCTACCCTGTCAGAACCGGCCTGATAGTCTGCTCCCCTTCTCAGTGCTCTGACTCTGCCCCTGCTTCGCTTGGCCCCCTGGTAGCTTGGAGCCACGTATGTGTATATATGTCATGGGAACCACACATTTGCTGCTGGATGGTTTGGACATCAGCCCTGGGGGCAATGTGCCCCCAGCACAATCTCTCCCTCTCAAATAAAATATTAAAAACTCTTTATCTTGCCTCAATTTCTCTGGCATTCTACTAGCATGTTCTAGTGAAAATGACATCCTAGAATACTATATTCCAAAAGGCAGAAAATACTAGGCTCACGACCAAAAATAACCTACAAAGCTAAATATAATCCCACAAGGAAGGAAAAAAACAGAGTTTTATGGAAGATAAGTTGTTCATGCCTTTCTGATGAAAAGACCAGAACTGAATTAGGAACTTTGAAATGCAAAGATGACTGGAGAAAACCTCAAATGATAAATTTATTTGCACAACTGGAAGGAGGTATATGATGGCGAGATGCTAACATTGTAATAATGAAAGAAGTTGTGCTTAATGTTTCACAATGAGATCTCCACACAAAAAGTCCATATATACATAGCACATGGTTCATTGTAAATTTTACTGATATAAAAGAAGCAGCGCACATGACTTACAACAATAATAAAATATACATCTTTGTTGTGAATGTTCTATAATCAAGAGAGTCTCCCATAATGCTCTTATTGTTTTTTGCTGAATTTTTATATCCATAGTCAACCTGTGGCTGTCATTCAACAATGATCGGATTCTTGGACAAAATGACTAACATAGAAATGGTTTATACGATTGTACCTAACCTATATATGATTGTTTACCGTCTCAGGGAGAGGGGAAGAGAGAGGAGAAGGGAGGGATAAAAATTGGAACTCAGAACTTAAAAAAAAAAATGTTTACAAATTGTTTTAACATGTAATTGAGAGACGTGAAAGAGAAGAAAGTTTCTTCAGTGTAGAGAACTCCCAGGAAGCTGGAGACTTTGGTAACTAGGATGTTCCCCTTCTCCTAAGATTAATCAAGGGTGCATTTAAGCTTGAAATGATGAGAAAACATAAGGTCCTGGCACAATTACTGGGGTATTGTGAACTTTACACAAGATTGAGGCTCCAGAAAATGACAACATGCTTCAGAGAATTAGATCCTAGAAAACAGAAAGCAGGTCACAGAACAATGCTTTTCATGATAACATATGGTTTTTAAGATATATAAGGAGCATGATTTCTCTCAATAAACAGCTGTCTCCTTATTTTCAACTACCACTAGCCTATCTGTGTTGTCCTGGCCCCAACACTTCATGTCTCATACGCACTCTTTCTTCCCTCAAATGTTCTCATCTTTTGTCAGTGCTTCATCCACTATGCCTGTTTCTGATGAATGTATGCAGTATTTAAAAATTAATGTAAAATAGATGTTTCCATTTCGTAAAAAACAAAACTATTGAGAGGTAACCACATATATAAGGATGAACCATTAAAAATACATTTTTAAAAAATAAAATGACTATGTTTGGCCCAGTTGGAAATGGGTATTGGGCACATTGATGATGGATTGAAGCTTAGACAAGTAGATTTGCATCTATGGATTTGAGAGCCATCTGAATAGAGAAAACAATTGTACTCTTGGGAGCTGATGAGGTCTTCTGATGAGGGTGGGAAGAGGGCCGTGGAGAGCCACACCTTTACTTTGGAAGTCAAACCCTGAGGAGGCTCATCCAGCAATGGATACTGAGAAGGAACAGCAAACTTGATAGGAGTTAAGTGGTTTCATTAAGATTAGCCCAGGACCACTCACTACTTATCTCAGATTTAAGTGGTCTCATTAGCAGGAGATCTGGACTTGATATTGCTGAAAATTGGCTCAGGACCACTCCCAGTAAATGGTCTCATTCCGCTGGAAATCTAGGCCTGGGGGCAGTAATCTCATTCAATTGAAACTTCAGTCTCAGATCTCCTTTAAAGGGCAACTTGGGGCTCATTTCTCGGCAGAGACCCCAAAGCAGGACCATGCCAAGCGGGAGGACCCCTGCCCACTGAGATGTTCTCTTCTCACATTAACTCCTTTATCTCTCTCTGCCAAGATTTTTCTGCTAGACCTTTACTTCTCTGTCAGGACCTTGCCACCCAGGAAGTCAGTCTCCTAGCAAAAGCTGACTCCTGCAGTGCCAATAAACGTTTTGGCCAGTCTGACTTTTCGGGGTTTGTGAATTCTGTCCCGTTGGACCTGCGGCCCCCGAGGGGATTCCCACAACTCTGCCTCATCAACCCGAATATTCAAATCCAGCCTCAGATGTTAGCAAGTTATCTAATCTCTACCTCATCTGTAAAATGGGCTAACTTTCGTGAGGTGCTTTTTAGAATAGTAGAGAAAACGCTCTTTCGCTCTCATTAGTGTTTTGGTTTTTGTTCTCAAGGGCCACTAAAATGCAGAAATTAGCAAAGTTAGCCAAGAGAAACCCACAGACGTTGTCAACATTTCTATGTCAACCAAGGAAAATCAGGAAAGGAAAGGACTTATTCATTAAATATCCCTTTACAAAAACCCTGGGAGGTTTTTACATCTCCCTCAGCTACTATTATTTCCCCCCACTTTCACAACTGAGGCAACTTGAATGGGACAGTAGAGGCCAAGCTTTTCGCTCCATCCACTGAGCAACTCGGCTGCCGACCCCCCCTTGTCTTCCTTAATCTAGTTTGATGAAAAGGCAAAGGCGGCCCTTGTCACCAAGGGCCACCCATCTGCAGTAACGCCGATTCCACCTCCCACCCCCAACACACCCCTCTTTGTTTTGGCCAGTTCGCCCCCACAATGAACCAGAGAAAACAAAGCGCAGAATGATAATTCATTACGGGGCCACCAACTTTCCAAAAGAGAATTTCCAAAAAATGATTTGGAAAGAAATGGCGAGGGCTAGAGGCGAGGTGCGGCGCTGGTCTCAAATAACCGGGCCATTTCATTGGTGCGGCCCAAGCGTATGCTAAAAAGGCCTTCCCAGAATTCCACCAAGCGAGGACGGATTAACGGACGCGGCCACCAAGAAGGGCCAGGGCGGCGGGGCTGCGAGCCGGCTGGAAGCACGCGCACGCGCAGATGCACACGCACCCCTGCACGGCAACCGCGCCCCCTCCTCGCGGCAGCCTCCCTCCCTCCCTCCACTCCTGCATCGGTGGCTGTCCCCCCGCCGGAGAATGACGCTGCCTCTTCCTGGAGCGCTCGGATTAGGCCAAACAGAGGAGCAGGAAAGGGAGACTGCAGTGAACTGAGATAAAAATCTCGAAAACTCCCTCCTTCCAATTTCTCCTGGCTGTGCTGGCAAAAGGGGCGAGGCTCCCGAGGAAGTGATTGACTATGCATGAAGGGGCGGGGCGGGGGTCCTTCGGACCGCTCCCTTAGGAAGACGCATGCGTATAACATCGCTCGACCGCGCGTGCAGGCTCTGTAGCCCAGCGTCTCTATGGTCAAACGGAAGTTCCAGAGCGTCAGCACGCCCGGACCCGGGAACTCTATGGTCGAAGGGAGGGGAGCGGAGGCGGGCGTGCTATAAAATGCGCGCGCAGCGGTTGCGGCGTCCCTTTTCCGGCGAGGTGAGTGCTGTGGCTGAGTTCTCCCCGTCTCAGTGACTGGGCCCCGGCCCAGCCTCGCGCTCCGCTTCAGGCCCCGTTCCGGGTCCTAACAGACGCCTTTGTTTCCCTTCTCTTCTTGCAGACAGTCCCTGCTGGCGCCGGCGCCATGGGCCGACGTCCCGCCCGCTGGTAAGAGGCCGGGGAATGGCCCCCCCACGCCTAGGCCCGTGTGCCACGCTGGGGGAGGCTGCGGCCGCGGCCTAGGCCTGGCCGAACGGTCTGGTGGCTCCGCGGGGGGGGGGGGGGGGGGGCGCGGGCGCGTGGCTCAGGAGCGGCGAGCAACCGAGGGGCCGCCATACTGCATGCTCGGGTGCCCGCGTTCCGATCCGGTTTTTCCCCTCCTCCCCCCAGCGGCCGCCATGGGCCTTTCGAAAGGCCGGGAAGTCGCTAATGGCGCCTGTCAGCCGCTCTTCCCCGGGTCGCCTTGACCGTTTTAGTCTTTAGTTAACAAGCTGGAAGATCTCAATTAGACCAAAAAACGTAGGTCTGACAGTTCTCACGGTCCAGCCAGACTGAGTTGTTTTTGTCCTTTTAGTTATAGGTACTGTAAAAATAAGCCATACCCGAAGTCACGTTTCTGCAGGGGAGTTCCTGGTAAGTGTGGACACTTTTCCAAGGGAAGGGGAGGGAAGCACTTCTATTAAGGCTATCCCAAATTGGCTTTCCTTAACTGCTGTCCTCAGTACAATTGGCAATTGACTAACCTAAGTAACAGCTTCTGAGACTGGTATACAGCTTTGTGACTGTTAACTTTTTCATACAGATGCCAAGATAAGAATCTTTGACCTTGGCAGAAAGAAAGCAAAAGTGGATGAATTTCCATTGTGTGGTCATATGGTGTCAGATGAATATGAACAGCTGTCATCAGAAGGTAATGAAAAAGCTGCCATAAATATCCCCCCCTTTTTTTTTTCTTTGTTAAGCTTTTGTGACTTGGTCAAAATAAAACCCTTAAATTGTTTCCTGGCTTCCTCAGCCTTAGAAGCCGCTCGGATCTGTGCCAACAAGTACATGGTGAAGAGCTGTGGCAAAGATGGCTTTCATATTCGTGTGAGGCTACATCCTTTCCATGTTATTCGAATCAACAAGATGTTATCATGTGCTGGGGCTGATAGGTAAGAAGAGTTTTCTTCTAGAATAAGTATTGGACTGTAGTAATATGTAAGTATCCCATTCCATCTTCCCACGGTGCCATCTAGCAGAGAATATGCTAATTGTAGAGTTCTAAGTAGTCCATGTATTGGCCCTTATTTCTCCAAATCGGGTAAGAGGAGCTCCTTTCAACCTGACATTTTGATAGAAGGGAATAAACCAGCATAACTACGTAGTTGTACGCTACCATACTTAAATTGTCCATTCCCTTGGCTTACCGAGGCATCCACATGATCTGTAGCTATAAGCTTGGAAGCATGAGCATTAATGCCCTCCTTTGGGCACATATTGTATCTGGGGGAAAGGGGTAGTTCCTACCCTACCCTCTTCTGCAACCAATTAAGCCGACTAACCCGATTCTCAGTGTTGGGCTGGTGTGCAATGGTTGCAAACAGCATTTCCTTGGTTGTGTTTGTACCTTGTTCTCAATACAAGGTATTCTAAGGGACCTTGGAGACATTTTTGTCTTGGGTTAAACTAACAGCTAAGAAGTAAACTGTCCAAATTACAGAATTTGAAATGGTGACGTCTTAATTCTTTTTACTACCTTCCTAGGCTCCAGACTGGCATGCGGGGTGCCTTTGGGAAGCCCCAGGGCACCGTTGCCCGTGTACACATTGGCCAAGTTATAATGTCAATTCGAACCAAGGTCCAGAATAAAGAACATGTGATTGAAGCTCTGCGTAGGGCCAAGTTCAAGTTCCCTGGCCGACAGAAGGTACCACCCTTATTCTCTTTTCTTCAATTTCCCAGGCTTACAGATTACCCCCAAGTGGAAGAAAGCTGTGTATTCCTGCCTCTAATAGTTTTAAACTGACCCTGAGTAGCAAATTTTCCCTTCCTGTGTGCATTTAAGAGCAATGCTTTAATCCTGATGGATGGGGCAAGGCTGACTTATTTCTTTACCTTCTTATAGATCCACATCTCCAAGAAGTGGGGGTTCACCAAGTTCAATGCTGATGAATTTGAGGATATGATAGCTGAGAAACGGCTCATTCCTGATGGCTGTGGGGTTAAGTATATCCCCAGCCGAGGCCCCTTGGACAAATGGAGGGCACTCCACTCCTGAGGTGTGTGTGCTGTGACATCAACCTTGTGCAGGCATAAATAAACCTAGACTGTTCCTACTCAGTGACCTGTGTGTTACCTTCTCGCTGCATTAGTTGTTTTCGTGGCTTGTCTAATGTTGGGGAAAAAGGTTAAAGGCTGACCATAATCTCAGGATGGAGGTGTAGGGTAACAAATTTCCTGTATGTAGGTTATTTGAGTCTTGGGTATTAAGCACCATGAAAATACAAACCCCTCTTGGAGTTGGACACTGAAAAGAAAGAAAAATCAATCTTTGGTTGTAGCAGCCCTTGCATTTTAGTACAAAATTCTGGTCAATTGACTTCTGCCAGGTCCACAGCAGAAGTGAACTGGGGGCTTCTGGAGCAGCCTGGTAGGTTCCTCTCAAAGCTCTTGGTGTCCTTGAGTTGGATACAGGCATACCTCAACAGGGTAATGGTCGCTGACCTGTAGTGCCTGGAATAGGCAACAGGGTTACTAGTTGAACCCAACCTGCTGCCCTATGACCTTTGGGCTGCCTCCCCTCCCATTGGGCAAGGCTTACCTCCTCCTCTGACATACCCAGCTCCTCTTGGAAGTTGAAGGTTTTGGCTGAGCCGGGTACAATTGCCTGGAGCAGGGCATTCCCGTGTACTATAATTCTACAGACATGAAGAAATGGTGCCCATTGAGGCCTGCAGGTCCCAGGTTGAACTCGAGACCCCTTTCTTCTGCATTAGAGGGAAATATGGGAATGGTTTCTATCCCAGCTTTTCTTTAGGTCCCAAAGAGGAGAGCCCTTGCCAGAAACACCATGGGATATTTGACTGGCAATGCCCTAGATGTTCTCAAGGCCCTTTCAAAAAGAAGCTCGCTTCTTGGCAGGTGCCACTGAAACGCTAGTGAGATGGGATAACCTTTTTTTACAGAGTAGGACATTAATAACCTTGCTTGAGGTTATCTAGCAAGTGGCCCCGAATTGTGCTTGGTTGAAACTTTGCCAATCAAGGATTTTTGTTTCTCTTCCCTCCCATTGCTCAGTCTGGCACACCATCCCCAGAACTTTCCTTTTTTCTGGAGCCTTATCACAAGAAACGAGAAGGTTCAGTCCCTGCCCCCTAATTCTGTACCCAGTATTGGAATGTTGAAATGTAATCAGAAAACTGGTATGCATCCCGAGGAAGCCTGAACTATTAACATTCACAGCAGAGCAAACCAGTTACACAATTGGGAGAAAACAAAAACAACCTTAATCTTTCCCAAGTCGATCCACAGCTGGCAGAGGTGGTGATCCATATCCCATTCCTGTTCCCTGAACAGACTTCTGAGCTCAACCTCCTTGTCTGTCAAATGCAGAGGTTGGACTAGACAGCCTTTGCTTAAAGGCTTCCATAGGAGTGTAATCACAGAATCAGAATTGGGGGGTTGGCAGAGACTTTGGGAATGGGCCACTGTGCCCCATTGCCCCTGTCCCCCGAGGCAAATCCTTACCCAGGACAGCTCTAGGAAGGACTGCAGTGCTAAGTAGCAAACCACTCAGGTATCATGGCCAAAAAGGTCCAAATGGAGTCACCATAGGGGATGAGACTTGGGAAGCCCTGTATTCAGGGCTTCCATATGTGTTCCATACTTTCTCTGCTATGGATGTTGCGGGATGCGTGTTCAGATTTGCTCAGGAAATCTTTACCAGCTCTTTGTGCTTCTTGAATACCATGATAGGGTGTGAGGGAAGAGGCAGAAATATGTCAAGAGATGAAGTGTCTTGTGGGACAGCCAGGAGTCCAGGGTCAGTGGGCCCAAGTACCTGCTGTCAGAGGAAAGTGGGAGGGGGCTAGCTTGGAAGTGATAGGGAGCCATCAGCTAGGAGGGGATTAACATGTTAAGATCTGATTTTGGAAAATCACTTTGACTAAATGGAGGATGGGTTAGTGGGGAGTGGCTGGAGACTGGCAGGACAGCTTCCCAGACCAGCAGCTAGTAGCCAGGCCCCAGGTGATGAGGTCCACCCCAGAGTAGTGGCAGTGTCAGGAGAGAATGGAGGTGACATCCATGGGCCTTATTGGTTTGGGGGGGTGGGTTAGTGAGGTCAGGATGATTTCTGGGTTGTGAGCCTGAGAAATGTTGGTGACCTCGATGGTCCTGGGGTTGGGGAAAATAGCTTTCGTTTTGGACATGAGTGGCGTGGCAGCAGAGAGATAGTGATGAACTCCTTGTGAGCTGAGGAGATGATTTAAATGGTGGAGAGGGAGGGCCAAATCTCTCCAAGCTTAACAGCCAGGTCATGGTGGCTTGGCTGTTGTGTAGGAGAGGTTGTGCTCAGTTTAGGGACTAGTTCCCAAGTCAGAAAGATCTGGAAGAACACTCGCACCTGGGGGGTCCTAAGCACAGGTGGGGAAGGTCTGTGGCCCCATGGTGCTCTACAGGACCCACAAGGAGTTGGGCTTTGATAGCAGATAGTGTTCTCAACATGGAGGAAGCTGTCTTCCAGATTACTGGGGGGTGGAGGGTAGAGGGGGATGTGCAGACACCCACACAGACCGACGGTACCTCCCACCTGTCATAGGCGCAGTGGGTCCTGGTGCTGACCGTGGTGTCGGCCTGGTCCCCAATGAGCCAGTGGAAATCTGGATGACTCCACAGGCGGATGCCCAGCCAGGCCCCAGAAGGCACAAATGTGCAGCCTGCATTGAGATCACCAAGCAGCATGACATCCTGGTGGGGAGAGGAGTGTGAAGGACACTGATGGAGGCTTCACCAATTCATCAATGCCATGGGTTTACCCAAGTCCTTTGAGCTCTTGAGGCTTGAGGCTTACTCTCCTGATCTGGAAGCTCCGTCCTAATGCTTGCTGACCAAGGAATAAAACCCTACCCTGGGACATGTGCACACGCAGGCCTTCTGGGGTGTGTCTAGATGTGACTGGCGGGAGACTTCCCAAAAGGGATTTAGGGGACTGTAGCTGGTCGGCCAGGAACCTGGGCTTCGGCACCCTCTGCCCTCTTACTTTCACATTCCAGTGCCGTTTCACGTCCTGGACAACTCTGTAGAGTTGGTCAATCTCCCAGGGTGCATTTCGGGGGCAGGCGTGGTGAGATATTAGCACCAAGTTGCAGATGTCTGGGAGAAAGGACAGATGTTAGCAGGAGGGCTTTCTGTACTGTTCTGCTCCCCTTCAGACCCCTTCTGGGAGGCCCACTAGCCAGTTGCACAAACATTGCTTTTTTCCTAATTTCAACTTGCCCCCTCTGAGGAGCCTGTTGTCCATATTTTCCAAGTCTCCCGTTCCAGCCACTGGGACCTGTTCCCCGTGGGACCCTCACTGTTTCCCTTTAGTTCTTCCCTTCCACAGAAGTGCATTCTGCCTGAAGCCTGGAGCGGGCCCTTTCTCTTCCTCTTGCCATTAAGGCTGAGTGGCCAGAGAAGAAAGATCACTGGATTTTTGCCCTTAAATACTGCCTCAGCCACCTCTGCCTCCGTTTCTTTATCTGTAAAGTTGGGAGGAAGAGAAGGGGAAGTCCCTTCCAGCTCCAGATCCCTATTCCTAAGTTCTCAAGTGTGATTTTGGGCATCCCCTTGGGGTCATCATTGCCTTCTGCAAAATGAGGTACTTGGACCTTTGAAGTCTTCCAGATGACCTTATGACCCATTTCCGGGAGTTTCCTTAATTAACCCCATGCCATTGGTCCCATCCCTTCACATCTCTCCCATTCATTCTCATGTTTAATGTCTCATTTTCTAAGTTTCTACCAATATACTGTCTTCCTAACAAGTTCAAATTGGTGACTCCCCCCACCCCCTGAAAAGTCCTGATTTAATAATCAGTGTTGACACACCACTGAGTGCCCCCTCCCCCATTCCACTCCCCTAGATCTGCTTTCTAGCATCATTTTTTCTGCTCCCTAAGGGAGCTTCTGCTCCCTTAGTCTGATATCAGTAAGTCATCAGAGAACCGGAAATTTGCCATGGTGTGAGAATAAAGCCGGAAACATTGCCGTATTTTAATGACTGTGAGCCCTATTTCTTATATTATCCCTTCAGGGCTTCTCTGCCTAGGATCCCCAAAGTCTGGAGAGATTTCAAGGAGTCTGGGAATTTGAATGGGGGAAAACATACATTTTATTTTCACTAATAACTGACTAAAATTGAAGGTGACCCCCTTGGTGAGACGGTTCAACTCCACATTAGTGTCTTCTCTGGAGGCTCCCCCCCCCAATATCCCCAATTACATCAGGCTAGGCTTCAGCTTTTCCCTTGGATCCCTCCCACCATTTGCCACCTTCACACTTGCATGCTAAAAAAAACTTTTTTAGTTTTTAGAGTCTGGTACAAATTGGTGTGGGCCCTCACTGCTGCTAGGCAAATCCTACCCCGTGCCGCCCCATTCCCTCCCAACAGATCGCCCCTTTATCATCCCAACACTTTGTTTTCAATCTCACCCTGTGGCTCGTTCCCAGCGGCCTACTAACGTGAGTATGTCTCCCCTCATCTGGAAAAAACCTCACCTGATCCCTTCATCCTCTCTATTTTACAAACTACGGAAATATTTTTTTCTGCCCTTTGTAACTAAACTTGAAAAGGCCCCTACACTAGGTGCTCTCACTCTTGTCTCACAAGGCAGCTTTTGACATCATTCTACTGAAACTGCCCTCTCCAAAGTTAGTCACTAAATCCAATGGCCTTTTCTCCATCGGCCTTGACCTCTTTGCAGCCTTGAAAACTGCTCCTTGCTCTCTCCCTGATCCTCTCTTCTCTGTAGGACACCCTCTCTCCCCTGGTTCTCTGCCCCCTTTGGCTTCTGTCTGCATTGCTAAATGCTCATGCCTTCTAACGGGGTCCCTCAAGGACTCTGTCCCGGCCGACTCCCCTCTACGCTATTTCACTGGCTGATCTCGCCGGGTCTCATGGATTCTTCTTAGCACTTTTCCTGCCCCACATTCTACTGACCTAAGTTGATCGCCTTTCAGACGTTTCAGACTGGATGGCCAGTAGACCTCTGAAACTCAACATGTCTACAGCTGAACTCGTTATCTCTTCTCTAAATCATCCCCCGCTTCCCTCATCCTCCTGGTCCCTCAGGCTCCCAACGCAAGAGTCATCCTGAACTCACTCTTTTCACCTTCCACACCCAAACCGTGGCCAAGGCCCGTCCATCTCATCTCTACATCTCGATACGTCCCCATTCTCGCCTCTGACACTGCCCCCATCCTAGGACAGACTCCTACATCCAGGTACATCACCCGATACAGGAATTATTGCACTAGCTGCTAGTGGCTCTGACTTCCACGAGTCTCCTCACTCCAGTCCATCCTCCTTTTGGCCAGATATATGTCCCATCACCTTACTCCCCTGTACAGTAAACTCCAGTGGGTTTTTTTAAATTTACTCCAGGAGCAAATACAAAGTGCTGTGTTTGACATTCACGGCCCTTCCCCACCTGGCCTCCTCCTACCTCTCCAGTCTTGCAGCCTGTCCCCTCACATGGACTCCGATCCAGATCTTGACCTCCCGGTCAGTCCATGAGCATGGCCATCTCTTGGCTCTGGGCAGTTTCTCTGCAGTTTGCCCTGCTCCCTCCTTGGCTCTGACCCCTAGTCTTGGCTTCCTTTAACTCCAACTAAAACCTCACCTACAGAAAGTTTTCCCCAACTTAATTCCAGTGTCTTCCTTCTGCTAATGATCTATTTAATATATATCTCATTTGTCCCTAGTTGTTTGTTTGCTCATCATCTCTGCCATTAGATTAGAGTTTACAAACTCTTGGGGGGGGTGGCCTTTTCTCCTTTTGCACCCCCAGCGTTGTGCCCGGTACCTGGCACGTAAGTTATTCTGAGGATGATTGGTTTCATCGGACTGACTGCCGAAGGGATCCGATGCAAAAGGTCAGATCTCCCTCCCCCCCCCACCCCCGGATCCATTCAGAATTCAGTTCGGTGGGTTTCCTTCTGACCTGCGGATTCCCCCTCATACAGCTCGGAGGATCTGCAGTGGGGGCAGAGGGGGCTAATTAACAAAGGGCATCAGATCCAGGTGGCGTCCCTCTGAGTTGCGCCCTCGGCTTCCCTCCCACCCCCCCACTGTACAGAGCACTCTTGCCAAGGCCACAAACCAGCTCTTACATGCGATGTTTTCTTTTCAGTCCTCTCCTCTGTCTGCCCTTGTTTGTGGCTTCTCCCGTCCCCCAGAGCCCAGCTTCTTAAACCCCCGTACCAACTGAATGTGGGGATTGCACAGTTGGCATTATCGGTCAATGTTCTATTTGTATACACTGTATCACACCCAGGGTTATGGGCAAAAAAAGAGCGCACTTTTCTCTGTCTCTATCTGTCCCCCTCTCTCAGTGTGTTTCTGTGTCTCTTTGTCCCCCTCTTGTGTCTCTGTGTCTGTCTCTCGCTGTATCTTTGTCTCTTGCTCTCTCTATTCCCCTCTCTGTTTGTCTCTGTCTCTGTCTCCCTCTCTGTGTGTCTCTATCTCTGTCTCTGTCCCCCTGTATCTCTGTCTCTTGCTCTCTCTGTGTCTCTGTGTGTAGAGACACACTTGCTGTGTCTCTTTCTCTTTCTCTTCCTCCCTCTGTCTCTTTCTCTCTCAGTGTGTCTCTTGCTCTGTCTCTGTGTCTCTCTCTTGCTCTGTCTCTCAGTGTGTATGTCTCTCTGTGTGTCATTTTCTTGCTCTGTCTTTCTCTCAGTGTGTATGTCTCTGTCTCTTGCTCTCTACGTTTCTTTCAGTGTGTAGAGAGACACTGGCTCTTTCTTTTGCTCCCTCTGTCTCTGTCTGTGTTTCTCAGTGTCTCTCTTGCCTCTCTGTCTCTGTGTCTCTCAGTGTATCTCTTGCTCTGTCTTTCTCTTGCTCTCTCCCTCTCTGTCTCTCTCTTTCTTTCTCTGTCTCTGTCTCTCCCTCTGTCTCTCTTTCTCTCTTGCTCTGTGTTTACACCCAGGGTTATGGGCAAAAAAAGAGCCTTTTCTTTCTTTGTCTCTCTCTCTCCCTCTATCTCTGTGTCTCTCTCTGTTTCTCTCTTGCTCTGTCTCTCCCTCTGTCTCTATCTCTTGCTCTCTCTGTTTGTATGTCTCTCTATCTCTTGCTCTCTGTCTCTCAGTGTGTCTCTTTTTTGCTGTTTCTCTCTTGCTCTCTGTTTCTCTCTGTCCCCTCTCTCGGTGTGTCTCCGTCTCTGTCTTCCTCTGTCTCTCTTTCCCTTGGTGATCTCATGTCTTCCCAGGATTTCAGGTGTCATTTTTACACAGATGGCTCTCAGATATCTCACTCCACGTCCTCCTCTCCCCACCCCCGCTCCCGGAAGCTGGATCCCCAGCCCAGAGTGCCCTGGTGCTTTCAGGGCCCCGCTACCGGGAGATGTCGCTGGCAGGACCACTTCCTGAATTATCAGTCCCCAACTTGGCGCCCGAAGGGCTTCCTGCCCAGGTTCCCTGCCTCTGGGTTCTCCCTTTTCTGAGAACTGACGTACAGATACGCTTGCATCCCTGCCCTGATCAGAACATCGGCGCAGAAGAAACTACATCACATCCTCCCTTCTCCCCGTTGTCCGTCATGGGCCTCCAGGGGCCGCCTTCCCCAGTTGTTCAGTGACTTCCTTTGGGGGGCTCTGTATCCCAGCCCGGCTGACTCTCCCTGCTCTGCTGCTATCCTCTCCCCTGTCAATCTGGCTCCTGTGTCCCAGTTGACCTTGCACATCCCTGGGTGGTGAAATCTCCCTCCTCGTCTTGGTGCAGACACCGCCTGCTCCAAATGCTCTCCCCGAGTCCCCTCTCCCTTGAGGACTCCCCGTCCTCCATGTCCCGGACGTCTGTTTGACTGTTTCTTCGGTCTTGCCCTGTGATTTCAGGCACGTACATAACTTGTGGTGTGATGATGCCCCTCACCAGTGCTGCTGACAGCTGCCTTATAACTTTCTGCTTCAGAGATAGCTCCTTAGAGGGCCCTTGGAAGTTACTGATTCAATTGTCTTACTTGCAGAGGAAGGAGCCTGGGCCCAGGGTCCTTTGCAAGTGGCAAATATTAGATAGGAAACTACATTGTCCGAATCCCAAGCTGTGATGTCAGAGAATTGCCCGGGCCCTAGATTTTCTCTCTCCGAGTCTGATTTAAATAAGTAGGAAAACGAAGTTTCTGAGAGGTTGCCTGGCTTGTCCAGTTTCCCACTTCCCCTAAGTGAGTGGACTGGGTGCTTTCCCAGGCTGTCAGTCGCCCCATGTGCCTTTTGAGAATCTTAGACAGTGGATAATAGACACTGAGGTGGGGCAGAGCGGGGGGCAGGCGGGAGGAAGAGCAGATACCTGAGTTTGGCCAGCTGAAACGGGCGACGAAGGGTCCCCGCAGGAAGGATTCTGCCTGCCCCGGCTCAGCCTCTGGGACTTGGTACGAATCCATGATGGAAACCACATCTGCTCTGAAGGGAAGGCAAACGTGGGGGGACGAGGCTCCAGGCTCTGTGGCCCTCTCCAGTGTTAGGCCCCCCTTTTTCTCGGGCAGGAGCACAGAGGTCTCTAATACCTGTAGACAAAAACGTTCTGCTCCTTGTAGCTTCCCAGGCCCAGACGCCGACTTCCCAGGGCCTCGTATCTGTGGCCACGGTCGGCCCTGTTCTGAGACACCAGGATTTTGAGGAAGCGTTCCCATCCCCGCGCATAGACCCCAGCCTGCCCCTTTCCTTCCGGGCCCCTCCCCTCTGCCCCGACTGGGACCACATCAGCTCTGTTCCCATCTGCCCTCTTTCCTGAGCTTTAGGCAACCTCTGGGAAAACAAGGGGATGTCAGAGCTAGTAGTGACCACCCAGCTCACTTGAAGTGGAGGACGCTAAGATCCAGAGAGAGGAAGGGGTTTGCTGAAGGTCACCCAGAGGCAGGATTCAGCTCCAGATCCACCCCCCCCCCATACCCCTGCACCTGTTGAGTTCCTGGAGGAGAAGTGACATGGCTGTGCCTTTGATATCACGGACCTCCTGCACCAGACAGATGTCACATCGGGAAAGGACCTGTGGCAGGGAAAGGGAGATGGCGTGGGGCGGACTTGAGGGGCTCCTGGGCTGGTGCCCTCTGGGAGGGCACTTGTCCTATTAGCCATCCCTTGTGGAAGTGAAGGGCAGCCTGGGAGGAGGGGTGATATGTGTAAAGGGCAGGGCTGACCACCCCTACCTGCCTCTGTCCTAAGCTAGAATCTTGAGAGAGTTATCTGAGGCTCGGGTGAAGCGGCTTGGCCGAGATCACACGGATGGTAAGTGTAAGAGGCCAGACTTGGTTCCAGGCCTTCCTAACTCCGAGGCTCTCTATCTACTACACTGGTGGCCCCCAGGGGCTGTACATTGACAGTTTTCAAATGGGACGCTTTTATTTATCTAAGACTCCCTACCTTGGAAGGGTATTGATCATCCTAATAGTAAGAGTCCCAGACCAATGGACTTTGGACATAGGTTACGTTCATTTTGTTGAGTGTTTCCCAATCCCATTTGGGTCTGGTTCAGATAGAACTTGGGTGTGTCACGTGCTGCTGGCAGCAGCATCACCCTCTGTTGCCTTCTCCCAAGATTTGCTGGGTCGTTGGCCCCTGGCTAAGTAAGCCTGAGGAAGTCTTTGGGCCTCCACTCAAAAGCATGCGTTTCAATGCATAAAATAAGAGGATCGCAAAAGAAACTCATTATACTGAAACACAGCCATCCACAAAATGTTAACAACGTCCAGGGACCCCGGCTGAGGACCACAAGGGCCCGTTGGTGGATGGGCAACGTCCAGGAACCCCGGCTGAGGACCACAAGAGCCCGTTGGTGAATGGACATCTTCCTTTTGGAGAGGAAACCTCAAAAGAAGAAGTTCAGTGATAGGGAGCCAGCAGGGGAGGGAAAGGAAGCAGGATGGGCTGGGTCAGGCACAGAAGACACAGCCCCAGGAAGAGGGGACTTGAGTCCATCCCAACTGAATTCCCAGGGAACCCGAGATGCCTCTGGAATGAGGGCCGCCCATGCCTCAGGGTCTGGAAGAGAGATGCCCAGCTCATCCAGAGCAAACCATTGGGCTCTGGGGTCAACTCTGGGGACTGTTGATCCCTTGGGAAACCAAAGCCGTCCGTGCCGGAGGAACATCTGTTTGTGTAGCTACTGCAAACAGCCCCAAATGGTTCCTTCGACCAAATTTTAAAGGCAAATGCAATTGGAGGGTAGAGGGAGGGAGACTGAGGACCCGGGACACAGCTAGTCCATTCTGCTGGAGGGAAAGGGACAGGGAATTTACCCAAGGTAATGCACACAGCACCTGGGAGATTTGTTCTTTTTGCTTACTTGCAATTATTAACGCACTGCTGAACGCACTAAGTTTTGGCTCACTGAGACAGAATCTTAATGGCCCCAGCCTGGGTATGGTTTTCTTCTGGGAACCCTTGATCTGAGGAAACGGGGTGGGGGACAGGCTGGGGCAAGGGGAGACTCCCGTTTCTCACCTTGACCAGCACACTCATGACCTCGGGCCGGTTGGCCTTGGCCTCCCCAAAGCTCTGGATATTGAAGGCGCAGATCCTCAGGGTACCACATGACACCAGATGGAGTTGCCCACTCAGCAGGAGAAGCAAGAAGACAGGTGCCCTCAGAAGATGCCTTGAGCCAGCGATGACCCTGGAAAAGAGAGGGAGAGAAGTCCTAAAGGGCATCGGTGCCAAGAACTTGCCCCTGTACCCTTTGAGCCAGCTGTGAAAATTACCAAGAGTGGCCACCAGCTAAGAATCAGCAGCACGCCAACCAGTGGTAGGAGAGTTCCAGCAAAGGGAGGCAGATGCCGGCCCCCACTGGGGTGGCGACACCCACCCCCGGGGTGGCCCGAGGCAGTGTGCTGAGCTGGCTACGACTGGAAGGTCCGATTTTGTGCCGCTCTGCTCCCCTGGCCCCGGCCTCCCTTTGAAAAACCGCTGAGCAAGGGGAGGGAAGCCCTTAGGGAAGCAGCGGAGAGGACAGGGCCGGGGGGAGAACCGTTTAAAACAGCCAGGAAAATCTGAGCTCTTCTGAGGAAGAAGAGCTTGTTACACTAGCCCAAATCACTTGCCATGAAAAGTGTGTAATAGCATCCTGGGAACTCTCCTAGGCACGTCTGCTCCTCCAAATGTAAAGGCAGCATTGGGGGAGGGGGGGCTACTGGACCCTGCCCTCTCACCCTATGCCTCCCCCCCCCAGCAACATAGAGGAGACCTGCACCATCCTTTTGTACTCCCACCCCCAAAGAAGTATCTGGGGGGCCTATCTGGCCATGGGCAAAAGTAGCATGGTGGGAGGGGGAATCTCCAAAATGTCTGGTGCCCCACGACTGCCCCCAGAGCCTCCCCAGCCACGTTCCCACCACTAACTCTAAAGGCAACTTCCAAGGGACGGACTACCTCAAATATTAGTGTTTTATTCCTCTCCAGAAGTGCTTCCCAGCAGGCTCCAGCCGTCCTTCCCAGTCATCTCTCTTCATCTGCCACCCTGAGCCCCAGCCCTGGCCTTCACTGAACTCTTAACCAGCACTTCCTGAGCCCAAACCCAGACCACTGACTGAGCTCCAAAGGCAGAATATGGACTGAGGCCTCATACAGGACTTGGGGTCGCACACGGATCTACAGTTTACCCCAGTGCTGCTCGTGACCTCAGCCCTTCCTCAGAGCACAGGTCCAAGCCAGCTCTTCCTTACCTTGGACCTGAAAAGCTTTCTGCTCAAAATGAGCCCTTTAAGTAATTGAGCCCTTAAGTAAGTCTGTTGCCCAACATGAATGTAATTATGAATTTATGGAAATCCTTATACATTTGGCCTAGTAATTTATGAGGGAAGGGGCTGCCCCTTTCTCCCATGAATCAAGATGGGGAATTGAAGGCCTTAAAACAAGCAAGCGGCAATAGGGAGTGAGCAGGTTGGGTGGGGGCTGGTCCTGTCAAGGGAGGAAAACAGAGGAGTCCTGCCCTCACCCCCATGAGGCTGCTTCTCCGGGTACCCCCATGGCTCCACAGCCACCCCTGTGGGGTGGATGCAGCCATCTGGTGTGACTCGTAGAGCCACAATTATGGCTTCCTACTCTTTTCATGAGCAGCACGAGCTGCTGGCAGTCTCCCTCTGGCGGGGGTGCAGGGTGGTTGACTCCTCAGCACGCCCACCACATCAACCTTTCTTCCCAGCACCCCTTTTGGTCCTCTGATTGACGAATCTGCCAATCGGGCATCTGACCCATGGGCAAATCGACACAAGGACAAAAGAAGATGGATTAGCCGGAGTCCCGAGAATTCCCCTTCCCCAGGAGCCCTACTGGTTGGGGGCAGCCACGCAAGGCCCTCTGCCTCCGGGTTACCACGTGAGGGAGGGCCCAAGCGTATGGCACCCAGAGGCAGGAGGCGGACAAAGTCGAGCTTTGGCTCCCTTTTCCCTCTTCCTCACCTCTCCTCACGCTACCGGCCCCCGCCTCCTGTGGAGGTGGCGTTTCATTCTGTACCTGCCTCGGACCCCATTCTCCTGGCACCAGTTAGTCTCAGTGGCGGGTTAAAGCTACGGCAACCCAGTGTTCCAGGTGAAAGAGAAGGGCTTAGAACAAGTCTTGACCCTCAAACCATCGAGGGCACCCCCAGGCCTCTTGGGTTTCTGGGAAGGAGGTTGTGGGGTTCGTTGTGGTTCCCACACAGAGAAGAACCTTCTGGAGAAGAGATTCCTTACAAGGTGGGGGGCAACCCACAGGCCCGCCCCCCCCCCCAACGGGCCCAGCTGGCTTGGACATTTCCGTGACTTTCCTGACAGGCCCAGGCTTGTGATCGCCCCCATTGCTGTCTGTTGTTACCAGGAGGTGCCCTCTGTTGGGCGCTCCTGTCCTGGGGATGCCCTCAGGAGTGCATCGCAGGGACCTTCTCTAGAGCAGAACCTGGTCTGTGACCGCCCGGGCGCCCTCTCCTCGCCTTGGGGCTGCCAAGTGACCTGGCTCAGAGGCTCCCCTGCACTTCATCACCGGCTCTTGGCTCTGTAACAGCAGCAACAAAGTTGTCCGAGCAAAGGAAACGCGCTCGCAGCGAAAACTGTGTCAGGAGCAACAGTATCTGGCTACAGAGGCCACAATGTCTTCAAGGGCCATAAACGCCTCACATTCATAAGCCTCAAGTTCATTTCTCA
Organism: Sarcophilus harrisii; assembly: GCF_902635505.1. Lineage (NCBI taxonomy): Eukaryota > Metazoa > Chordata > Mammalia > Dasyuromorphia > Dasyuridae > Sarcophilus > Sarcophilus harrisii. Next base: position 5,187,658 of record NC_045432.1, read on the forward strand.
CTGGAAGTCACTACTGAGGGTCCAGACTCCCCTCCCCCACCCCACCCCTCATCTGGTTCTCCCATGGGGGTGGGGGATCTGTGGGCTTAGCCTTAAGGGCCCTGACCCTTAACTTTCTGGGTGCCATAATGAAGACTCGATGGGCCCACTCGTTGTTGCTTTTTTTCCTTGTTTCACTTATCTGCATACTGGCCAGATACAGCTATTAGAAATACTTGAGAGGCAGAGCCAAGATGGCAGCCACCCAGCTGAACTCTAACAGCCCTCTCTTCCAAACACCTTTAAAATAACACCTCAGATCAAATTCTGAAGTGGCAAAGCTAAAGAAAGTTGGCGTGAGACATTTTTCTAGCCTAAGAAAGCTTAAGAAGTTGGCCGGAGATGTCTGCGGCCTTGGGGTGGAGGCCTGTCTAGAGCCCACACCTCTGGTGGTGGGAACAGTGACTGCAGCCGCAACAGCAGCAGCTTCGGGAGTGCTGAGTCCAGATAGCCAAGAGGCCGAAACTGGGCAGAAAGAGATTATGCAGATCCTCACAACTAGCTCTGAAAATAGTAGCGTGAAAAAGCCTGAGTCTTGGGATAATGCCTCTGCCCCCCCCCCCCAAGGGGGTAAAGAAGAAAATAGACTGGGAAAATGGGCAAATAAAAGCAAGAAAATAGAATCTGTGAAGGATTGGGGGCAGATCTGTTCTTCCCTGATCGTGCCAATCACAGGGTAGCACCTCCCTCCCCCCAAGAGAATACTGAAATACCAAAGAAAAAGGGACTCACACTAGCTTGGTTAGTAATAGGTTTTATTAGGGTTAATTAAGTAAGTTGTTTAAGGGAGCTTATTCACAACAGACCAGTTGTCCTTGACAGAGTAACTTTGTGGATCCCCACACCGACCCCAGGACAGGTCAGGTATCATATAGAAACAGAACAAATAAGGCAGAGTACCAGGAAGGCCCAGGGTTACATGCAAGTTTCCTCATTGGATAGTGGGAGCTTCTTCTGCTAGTTACATTAAATCAAGGGAGTTTACATTTTTCGGTGGAGCCATGTCCCAACTCTGGCTACCCCCATACACTCTACCCTTCGTGACCTACTCGTACAATCTTTCCGACAATATCTTCCGCAAGGTTCCCTGAGTGGTACACTCGGGGTTTTGTTAACGTGGAGGAAGCAGAGGAACCTTCCAGCCACTTTGCATTAGAGGCAGAAACCACAACAGCAATACAGTCATAAGTGGGGAAACAACATGCCCAATGAGGAAATTACCACAATTGTTGCAGTTTTCTTCTATCCCCCCCTAGTGTGGCGAGGGAAGAACTAATGGCATTGGGAGAACTAAATTTCTGAGTTTCTCACTCGGTATAGGTGAGTTGAATTTCTGAATTCAGTTTGGAGACAAAGAAAGAGTTTGGGCAATTTTACAATGTGTTGGGGGCAACACAGAATAGAATCAATTACAATGGGATCAAAACAAGTAGATTTTCTCAGTTCCCCCCATCTGTCAATGGGAAACTTGTCTAAATTTTCCCTGAGAATGTAATGTAAGAACAAAAAGATTGACCCATCATAGTACAAACCATAATAAGACTGTCTCAAACCACAGATTCATTCTAGAAGGGAAATTTACATGATACTAAGATAACTTAGATAACTCAGGATACAGATACAGTGAGGCAAAAAGTCAAATTAGTACAATCATGACCATATAACCAACAACATTAGCTAACATCCAGTCTTTTTCGTGTTTTAGGAACCCACCCCCAATGTCCATGTAATCAGCAAATTTCAACTTGGATCTCAGATGTCCCGGGCTAGCGATGTCCCATCTCTAAAAATCTCTTTTTCTTGGCCATTCTAGAAAATGCCTTGTCTTTGGGGCACCTCTTCATTGGCTTTGCTTCTCTGGTTCCAAGTAACTTGTGGAGATTCCTCTGATGCTCTTGCTTTTTTAATCAAATGGATTTCAATAGAAATTGGCACAGCCTGTGGAAATTTTATTTCAATAACCAGTTCATGTGGTGAAAACTAGCTCAAACCTTATTTTTTTTTATTTTATTAATAATAGAAGTATAAGGAGAACATCAGATTAGGGACCTGGAGTTCACTTCAGAGGATTGGTCTTTACGTGCCCCAATAGAATCACTTACATTTGACATACAGGATCATTTCATTTTGCTTTCCAACAAAGTTTTCCATTTTAATCAATTCCTTTAGGAAGATCAGATGCTATTGAGGATTCAGTCCTATACATGAAAACATAGGTAATACAATTCTTTGCAGACAGAGGCTCTCTACTCCTAAGTTCAATAATCACATTAATCAATTTACTTTCAAGAGGTTAACTTTACTCCAGCTGTAACAAAAAACTTGGTGAGGGATTTATGCATACCCTTCAGTAAGTAATCTCCAATTGCATACAGAGCATATTAAGTGAGTTGCTGTAGTAGAAAATGTTCAGTTGTTAAGCATATTTTGATGGAATAGATATTAAACAAACCTCACTCGTTTTGAAATTCTATTCCTTAAAAAAAAAAAAAAGAGGTTTCTGATTGAAACCTTAAAAATGAATAGATTCATATCTTTGTTTCACAAGCTGTTTTATCTTTGTCCAATTATTCCAGAACATAGCGTTCTGAAAGAGTGAGCTATTTCAGGGATTCAGCCTTACATGTGACCGTGTAAGTATTAACAGGTGGATGACAAGCCCAAGCACTAATTAACTTAGTTGTTTGGAATATGGAATAACTACACATTCAGAGTGAAAGCAGTAAGAGCTTATATACTTGCGTTGTGCTCATATCTTCTACTAACCATTTGCTCCGATTATAGAAATTTGCTATAAAAAGAAAAATCAGGGAGACGATAACATCAAAACTGGTCCTCCAGGCCTAGACCTAAGGGCACAGAATGCCTCAATACACGGATGGCAGAATAAAGCATCCTTGGCTCTGTTTGACTTCAGGTAGGAGTCACGGTTGACGATCAATCACAGAGTTCCAATTCCACCTCGTAGCCAGACTCAGGAATGACCAGGTGGGAAATATTCCAGTTCAAAGGAAGCAATACAATGGGGAAACTAAGTCAGGAAGATCCTACCATCGGCCATACCAAGGTCGTCTTCTCGACTTTCCCCCGAAAGCATACCTCCACCTTTGACAGTTCAGGATCACATTCCCTCTGAGCAGCTTGTGGCATTTCTTTCAAATGGTGGATTGCGGATTTAGTGATACATCAGACAACTTGACCTGAATTCAAAACTCAAAACAGTGATCACTTACAATCCCAAGAGATTTTCCCTCAAATAGCAAATTTCACTAATCACAACTTAGGGCTAGATACAACTATTTTTTTTTATTTTTTAACTTCTTTTTAAAAATATTTATTTAAAACTAAATACAACATAAAAAAAGATTAAAAAAGAAAGAAAGAAAAGGGAAATAAACAAAACAAAACAGAACATTGTCCTGTGCCGGGCAGATCAGGAAGGATTCAAAATATGGAACAATAAATTTCCCTTTCAGGAAAGTATATACAATAATAAAAGATACAATTATTTTTACTCTCATGGAGTTGCAGTAAGCAAAAAAAGTTTACCAGGACTCACACTCACATGAGACACGTCACGTAAAATCCTTGTTTTTCTTGTCTTCTTCTTTTCAAGCTTAGACTCATCCTGGTGTAAAGATCAGTCATTAGAAATCACTTCTATATCATAAACATACATTCTCAGTAAGCCAATTTCATAGTTTAGGAGCTCCATAACTCATAACGAGCTCTTTTTCCAGGGCTAATGACCTTGCCCACACAGATGGTGTGAGTTTACAGATAAAGGGAATTCGACAAAATCTTTTTTGGTATCTTTTCTCACTTAGTAGTCACCAAATCCCCTCCACACACACCTTTTTTCCCATAATGTGTTCAATCTTTACCGAGCCTCAATATTGAGTAATTGACCTACTTATGAGCATTTTCCCCCAAACTTTTGCAGCTCATCTCTCCGGGAGTTCTCGGGAGGGTTTGGGGCTTGCTCCTCTTGGTCCTTTAAGCAATTTTTAAATTCCGGGATTTATTTTTTCCTTTTAAAACTTTACTGGCACTGCCCCCAAAATGTCTCCCTATAATCAGTGAGATGACCTTCACTCTCTAGCTGTAAACCAATAAATCTGTCATTGTGAAGGATGGGGGTAGATGGAAATGTGTATTTTCATTACTTGTGTGACTCGGGCCATCCCTTCCACATCCTGTTGAATGTGGGTGGTCAACATGCCATCTCTCTCTCAGGATGAGAATAGACCAGAATTCCCCTTGCAGGAGCCTGACTCCAAAGTCAAAAGTGAAAATGGGTCTAATTAAAAGAGATAAGCAGGGAAACTATATTATGTGAAAAGATACTAGAGACAATGAAGTAACATCAAACATTTTTACAGAAAATTTCTCTGAAAAAAGCCTCATTTCTCAAATGAAATAGAATGAGAATACAACTGAATCAGAGTAATAAAATAAGAAATAAGAACCATTCTCCAATTGTTAAATAGTCAAAGAATATGAACAGTTTTCAGAAGAAGAAAAATCTAACTATAGTTATATGAAAAAATGCTCTACATCACTATTAATTAGAGAAAAACAAATTTAAAAACTTTGAGGTACCACTTGCAACTTATCAGAAGTGAAAAACGCTGAAAGGAATGAGAGGAAAATAGATATACTAATGAATTGTTGGTGGAGTAGTGAACTGGTCCAGTCATTCTGGAGAACATTTTGGAACTACACTCAAATCAAATCAAAATATAAACCAGCTCCAATTAAACAAGCCCAATTTTCCTTTCATTACCTTTTACATCAAATACATAGCTTGAAAAATTGTGACTATGATGACTTTTGCCAAATTACCATTTTACTTGAAAACAGGATTCAGATTCTACATACGGAAACTCTTCTACTCTAGACAAATGCACAATTACTCTTTTGCTGAAATTATTTTCCCCTACGTGTGAGCCATATGCATGGAAATAAACTGTTACCTTTTTGCCAAATTTTTAATAAATTATCTGTGCCAAAATCAAAGAACCTCTGACCTTAACAAACTGTTTGGAATTTCTTCTCACTGAGCTGTTAAATCCAGCCTCTGTCCTCCTCCCTTACCTTGGAAGTCAGTTCCAGAAGTCTAAGGATTTTGACACTACCCCACCCCCACCCCCCACCCCCCATCTAGTCTTTTGTATTTGGCAACCCAATCAAAAATGGAACAAGAAATTCTTGGCTACATTGACTCTTAAAATAGCAGCGAGCAAACATTGCAACTAAAAACACACGCTTATGTATCTTTATGATAAAACATGAATGAATACATTAGATTGAACGCAACCATAAATCGAGCTTTCAAAGTCATCATTGGCTTGTCGATAGTTCAGTAGTATCCATTTCCCCCTGATGAGCATTCATTTGTTTCATTTATCTTCGTATTTTCTTCTCCCCGAGTTTTCGCGGAGGTGAGAGGTGGAGGGCTACCTAGCTCACTATTCTCTGGGGTCTCCTTGACTCTAGCTTCTCCTATCAGCTCCTTTTTCCACAGACGAATGTTACCAGCTTCACCACTGAATAGTCTCTCATAGACTCTCTCCCGTCTTTTCCTGTCAAACTTAACTTTTTTTAACAGACTCAGAAGAAACCAGCTCAAGTCACAACCATTTTCATTATGTTTAACCTCGAAGCAGGGCAGAAGAAGTTTTTCCTTGATGTCTTTTTCTTTCCTGTCACTCTTCATTTTCCTATCACCACCTCCACGACCTTTTTCTTTCTCATCAGGCACTTCTCTGATGCCCTCTTCTTCCAAATGTCCCCACTCTTTGCGAAAGTTTCCCTTTCTGACATTGCCTCTTCTTTTCCAATCACCTTCTTCCTTGTCATCATTAATGCTTTTTCTCATCTCTTTCCAGTTACCCCACTTTACCTCATTATACCATATCTTACCTGGCATCATCTTAGCTCACACACGAGTTTGCTTTCTGAAGTTCAGTTCTGGTACCAATTTGTGTTAGCCTGAGTAGACCAGCTGATCACTGATCCAGGTCAGATTCCAGGGTGCAGAAAATAACTGTGGGAGATGGAAGGAAGGTATATTGCAGGTAGAGGAAGAAGTAGAAATCAGCAGGTCTTTAGATAGGGAGACTCTGAAGGTCTGTGTGTCCTGGACTCCAGCTTCTGGATCCTGGCTTAAACGGAGAATCCCGTCTGCTTGGCAGTGGATGAGAATAGCCAGTCTATTCTCAGGATGAGTATCGTGAAAGGCTTCCCCTCAGGGAGAAGTTTTTATACCATTCTGTCAGGTCAAAAGGTCCTTATCAACCTTGGGTTTTTGCTGTTGTTGCTTATTTCTTTGGGTTTTTTTTTTTTTGTGTATTAATTTCATTTTGTTTCATTTTTCACTGAGACTTCCTCGGCATAAGGGAGGACAGCTGAACTTATAACCCTTTATCACTGTTTCAAGATGAAGCCCTCCCTTAGGTGTCCTTGAACAAATCATCTTCAAAAAAAGGAGGTGAGAAATAGAAACTTTAAGCATAAAATTCAGATTTTCAAAGTTGCAAATCTTATGCATTTAAAAGTGAAAGGGACCATGGAGAGGTCATCAAGTTCAGCCCCTTTGTTTTCTAGAAAGAGAAATGGGGGCAAAGAGATTTGCCAAGCCCACCCAGCTAGGAAGTGACTGAGACCATCCTCTGATTCTAAACTGCTTTGTGGGTACAAGGAAAAGAAAAATGGATCTAGGTTTGGGGCCCTTTTAGACAATTCACAATCCAATAATACTAACTGCTTTCCACGGGGAGACGGAGCTCATCGTCAGGATTTAGAGATACTGTTTGCTTTTAGTTTGTGGCCAAGGTTTGACACCAGCCTAGGCTTAGAGTCTGTTCTCCATCTTGTTTCACGTTTCAGCCTCTCTGTGAGGCTGGGGTCCAGGTTCAGCATGTGGCCTCTTCAGGGCTTCTTTGGGATCACAGCTCACATTTCATTCTGGGAAAAATATGCAGGGAAAACGTAGGTTTATGCTTCTGTGGGGGGTTGGTTTAAGGCTGTGTCTGGGACAGGATCCCTGCTAAGTGGGACAGTCTCTGGTAGACCCCCAGCTAGTGGCAGGTTTTCTTAGGTGCCGGGATCAGGCCACAGTTGGGCTGGAAATAAGGTTTCAGTCTGAGGCCAAATTTAGGGCTCAGTATGAATCTCAGGTGGGCTCAGGATAAGGTTTTATTTTTGTTTTTTTTCATTGAAGTTTTTTATTTTCAAAACATGCAAGGATCATTTTTCAACATTGACCCTTGCAAAACCTTCTGTTCCCATTTTTCCCCCTCCCCTAGATGGCGGGTAGTCCAATACATGTTAAACACGGTCGAAATATATGTTAAATCTAATATGTGCATACATATTTATATAACTCTCTTGTGCACAAGAAAAATCAAATCAAAAAGGAAAAAATGAGAAAGAAAATAAAATGTGAGCAAACCACAACAAAAGAAGTTAAAATTCTATGTTGTGATCCACCTTCAGTTCCCACAGTCCTCTCTCTGGGTGCAGAGGGCTCTCTTCATCACAAGACCATTGGAACTGGCCTGAATCATCTCCTTGTTGAAAAGAGCCACGTCCGTCAGAACAGATCACCGTATAATCTTGTTGTGGTGGCGTACAAGGATCTCCCGGTTCTGTTAATGGCAGATTTTAGCCAGGCTTGAGTTCCGAGAGCTAAAACGAATCAGTTACTCCGGGAGTATATTTGTTAAGGACCAGGCACTGTGCTGAGAGCTGGGATACAACAAAAAACAACAAGTCTCTGCCCCTGAGATGCTTTCATTTTCACGGGGGAATGAATACCTAAATGCAAGAGACATGGGGAGGCCATAGAAGATGCTCTTAAAGTGGAAGGCTCTGGCCCTGGGAGCACCAAAAAAGGAGTCCTACTGAAGGTGGCATTTGAGCTGAGTCTTGGAGGTCAGGTAGAGATGAGAAGGGAGAGCACTGTATATGTGAGGTACAGTCAGTGCAAAGACATGGAGATTGCAGACTTGACTGTTGTGTAGAAAGAACATCCAGTATTGTGAGTACATGGATAAAAACAAAGGGTGAGAATGCTGGGAAGTGCAGAAGGGGCTGGATTAAATGCTTGGATCCTGGAGGTCTTAATCTAGGGCTAGGTGTCAGGCAAAGCTGGGAGCAGGGCCCAAAGCCCAGTCTGCTCTGGTCAGACCGTTCTGGGGCCGTAGAGTTGTTATTCTAGGCCTGGCCCAAGGTTTGAGCAGGAGGTGGAGTTTAGGTTAAGTTCACATTCTGTGATAAGCCTGAGGGCTCAGTCTATCCCAGTATTAGACCCATTCAGGGCCTGGTGAGGGCTCACACTGGGCCAGGGTCTTCCTTGTGGCCAAGCTACATAAAAGTCAAGGGTTAAAACCAGGATTCATGCCGGGTCAAAGGTTAGAATCTGGTACAGAGGCCCCCAATTCGGACTCGATGAGACTTGGTGGGAGTCCAAGCTGAGGGCCCCATCTGGGTCAAGGTTTGTGGCTTGGACTGGCTGGGGGTGGATTTGCTCTGGGCTGACTTTGGAAGTGCAATTCAATCTAAAACTTAGATTTGAGTCACTTCAGATCTCAGTATTTATTTTACTTTATGGCAAGGGTTGTGCAAAGTGTATCGGGATCGAGTCTCACTCTGGGGTCTGAGGTGAATAGTTTAGGGAAACCCATAGGCCTTTCTCAAAATCGAGATTTCAAATTCATAATAAAATGCAAAGAACTAGGAAGGAAACCAAGTATGGTGAAATAAAGTTACCAAAACAAGTTCCTGGACTCCGAGTGAAGAAACGTGCCCCAGGGGCTGCTCACAGCTCAGTCTCGGTCCTGGGCAGTGTTTAGTCTGAACCTCAGAGTCGATATTCATCCACCATTCATGGTGTCTGGGTCTAGGTTCCATATGGGGCTAGATCAGTCTCCTAATATGGTCAAATGCAGGTCCGGGGTAGGATTAGGGTTCATCCTGAGGACAGAGATAGGGCTGAGCCTGGATCCAGGCTTGTGCTGATTCAGTCTGCTAGGAACATGGCTGGGAGTCACTCTGGACCGTTGCCCAGGACACGAGCTCAGTACATGGTGAAGCACTGCCCTTGGACTATAACTAGAGCCAGTTACGAGCTTGGGGTTAAAAGCAGGTCTGGGCCCACTTTAAGGTTTGCTATGGGACTAGGATCTAGCCTCAGAGAGGCTGGGTTGAGGGCATTTCCTTGAACTGGATTCAAGATTGCACTTGGCCTTTTACCTTTCTGAGCTTAGGTTCCCTTATCTGTAAAACGAGGTTGCAAATATTTATCCTATCTCTAGATCCCTGGGCGGTGGTAAGAATCGAATGTGAAAATGGGATGAGAAAGCAGTGCCCAAATGTGAGATTTCCTACAAACCAATGATGGTTCAGGTGAGAGAGTTCATACCAAGTACCAAGGACTACTTGTTAAATTGTTGAACAACACAGGAAGATAGTTAATCAGAGAGAGAGAGAGAGAGACAGAGACAGAGAGAGACAGAGACAGAGAGAGAGAGACAGAGACAGAGAGAGACAGAGACAGACAGACAGAGACAGAGACAAAGAGAGACACAGAGACAGAGAAGAGAGAGACAAAGAGACAGAGAGAGAGACAGAGAGAGAGAGAAAAAAAAAAAAAGAAGAAGAGAAAATGTTTATTATGCCCTTTCTCTGGGCCATGCTCTGTGCTACCCCACTACTGTAGGGATGCAAAAGCAAGAAAAGAGCAAAATCCCAGCTCTGAAGGAATCCAGAAGTTTATGCTTGAACTGGGGAACAGGAACTGCTGGGAAGGGGGTGGGCCACAGGGGGTCAGTCTGGTGGCCAATGTGGGGAGTGAGCCCCGAGGCGGGGTCTCCTGATTACATAGAGGTGCCAAACAGGGAGCTGCCAGTCATTAAAGGATCTCGGGTACAAGATGGATTGTTTCTTTTTTGAAAAGTTTTTCTTCTATTGTGCATTTATGTAAATTTTTGCCCCATAGAAGGGTGAGCCAGCGCCTGCTCTCTAGGAAGCCAAGTACACTCAGTGATTAGAAGAAAGCTAGAAGAGTCCCAGGGGCCTTAGATTGTAAGATCAAAGCAGATAATCACGGTTCTTCTTTAATGTCATTTTCATAGATAAGATCATATCTGTTGCTTCTTGTTATCGTTCAGTCTTCTTGTTATCTTTTCTTCATTCACGGGGAATTCTTCGTGACCTTATTTGGAGTTTTCTCAGCAGAGATATGGGAGGGGTTTGCCATTCCTTCTCCAGTTCATACTACAGATGAGGAAACTGAGGTAAACAGGGTGAAGTTAGTTAGCCAGGATGACACAGCTAGTAAGTATCTGTGGTAGGCTTGGAACTCAGGAAGATGAGTCTTTCTGACTCTAGGCTGGGTGCTCAATTCACTGCCATGCCACCTAGTGATCCCTATCTGCTGCTTCCAATGATTCATTGTGGTTTTCTGTGTCTTCAGTAGTTTTGCAGAGGCAGTGACTGACATTTCCCTAGAGATTGTGTCCCTGAGTCACAGCTAGACCAGCTCCCAAGGTTTTAAAGCAAAGGGAACGCCAGTGGTATAAGCTCAGTGGCCCCCGTCTATTGCAGGTTCAGGCTTTCATTTCAGGCCCAAAGCCACCATCAGAACACCCTAGGGGACCACAGTGACCATACCCATCCTTAAGGAACATCTCTGTTATACCCAAGAGCTTAGAGCTTGAAGGGCTCCATAGTGTATCTTCTTTCTTTGTTTTTTGTTTCTTTTTTTTCTTTTGCATTCGCTTCCCAGCGTGCTTGTAGAGGGCTTGATTTCTTTTCGACGTGCTTGTTGCTTGGGCAGGGTTTTGTACCTTGTGCCAAACTGTTAGCTCCTTTTCCATTTCTTGCTTCCAGAGCTCTCATTTCTTTTTCAGTTCCCCCCAAGCAATTTCACTCCATTGATAAAAACTCTTTTTAACTCTTTTAAAACTCTTGCTTCATTTCTTCTGTAAAATCTAGTTGAGTTTAGCTGTATTTTTCTCAGAGGCTTCATTTATAGAAGTTTTGTAATTATACTGTTCTTTTGGGTTTGTGTCTTAAGTGTCCCTGACACCAAAATAGCTCATTGTGGTTTTTTGATGTGTTTGTCCATTCTTCCAGCCTACTTCCTGACTTCAAAATTGATGTTAGGGCTTAGGCTCTGGCTTGGTCCTGTTGCTTTTTTCTTGGGGGTGACAAATGTTGTGTTATTCCTGGATCTCAGGACCAGCTCAGACTGAAGACTCCCAAGGTGATCCTAAAGGGTGCTGCCTCCCTGGTCTGAGCTCTGAAGATTTTTGACCTGAGTTTGGGTCTGAGCAAGAGTGGATGCTGCTGGACTCCACAATTGGAAAGCTTTGTTGCTTCATAGATGCAGAATTACAGGCTCCCCGTTAGCCTAAGGTTTCTGGCTTGATTATTCCTCTGCAGATTGGGATAGATGCTAGAAATGAGACCCTGCTCTGAGTCTGGGGTCTGAGCCACACTACTGCTGCTGCTGCTGGCTTCTGAATGCCTTCCTTTCTCAGTACGCTGCTCAGTGACTCCCTTTCTGGAATGAGAATACCACCACTGTGTATAGTTCTCCTCATCCTGCCATGGATCTGTGAAGTACAGCTGGGTAATAATGGGTGACAAAGGTGCCATTTCTCACCTGTCTTATCCAAATACTTGGACTGGAGTGCTCCTGCCCCATCCCTGTCCTCATTGTCCATAGACCTCCCTGTCTATCTCCCTATACCAAGACTCACTGTGACTTTTTCTTGCCTTTCCCTAGGATAGGAATCTGGTCGGATACATTTTCTAAGTCTGTTTAAGGGAGTTTGTGAACAAGAGTTTACCACACTGCTCTCTATTACTCTACCTTCTTCTCATCCTTGAATTAAAAATAGTAAATGCTCTCAAGTCATTTAATATTAAGTATATCATCTTTAAAAGTTTAAAAACATGATTCAATCTGGTCTTTGGGTTGCGTTCTAGTTTGTGGCTAGGGTAAATGTAGGCGGTTCTGGGGTTCTGGCTTTGGCTGATAGTGGAACTTATTTGGGGGCAACTTCAAAGCTAGATCTGAGTCTAATGCTATTTCAAAATTGTGACCATGACTGTGTTCATTCAAAGCTGGAATCAGGTTCCTCTCTGGGGCCAACTTGATTGAAATCATAGGCTCAGCCTGGAGCCAGTCTTTAAAATTTAGTGTGAAAGTGGGATTGAGGTTCAATCTAAAGCTAGACTTAAGAATTCAGTGTGGGGCTGGGGTCAAGGGGCAGTATGGAGGTTGATAAGTAAGGCCTCACTCTAGTTCTGATCAGTGTTCACTGTAGAACACCGTTAGGCTACTATGTTGATGGTTCAGCAGCCTGTTCAACTTGGATTGTTGAAAACTGAAGTCATTGAGAGTGTGGGCATTGACACCTCAGAAATCCATAAATGCTACAAATCGTGGCATGATTTATTGTTCTACTGTTCATCTAGCCTCAAGAAAATGATGGAGAAAATGTTAATGGTGCAAATTAAACTTTAAAATGTGTCATGCGTATAGTTTTCCCCCAAAGAGTTATCTGTTAAACATTTCTAGGCGTGGTAAATATTGAAATTTGTTTTGCTGAAATATGCACGCTCGTGGTCAGCGTTTTTTGTTGTTATTCAATATGGTGGTGAGGATGTAACGTGAAGGGTAAATTATAAATGCATGTAAAATTAATTTTATTTTTTTAATTGTTGAAAAAATAGTATCAAGGCACACAAATGAACAGTTACACCAGTCAACTATTTCCCTCCTTCCTCCTCCCTTCCCTCCCCCACCCAATGAAGTCCAGGTCTCGAGAGGTTTAGAGCACAATGTCCTTAGGTATCTCTCAGGGCTCTGGAAGGGAGGGCCAGGTTTTCAGCTGCCCAAATCATTTTGGCCTTCCTTAGAAAGGCCTGTGAAAAAGTTCCAGTCGAGGGACAGCTCCTATCCTAAGACTCTCTTCTGCCATGAGTGACATGTCACCCTCCACCCCTGACCTAACACCAGTGCCTGGTCACCAACTCTGCAATGTTTCCTGAAGGTCTCCTTTCAGAGCTCTCTGAAGTAACAATTATGCCACTAGCTGTTCCCATGTTGTCCACTCTCCAACCGAACTGCATCTGAATCCTTCTTCACTTCTCTCTAGCCCCTTCAGTAGGATGGTTTCCACCAAATAAGAGTTTTTAGAAGACAAGATAACAATAATAATATGCAATCATGACAAGCCACCCATGCAAAGTTTGAAAGAATGACAGAATAAGGAGACTACTTCTAATGTTGCAGACCTAGAGAGCCAGCAAGGTGGCACGTTAGCAACTAGCTCAGGACCAGGAGTTCCCCTTAATTCAGGCTTCCACACAACTCCTACCAGGCTAACTGCAAAGGGCAGATACAGAGACCAGTGCAATCTAAGGCTCCCTAGAACATCAGCGACCTCCTCTCCTCATTAGCTTAAAGTATCCCACCATGGAAGAACTCCCACTTACCAATAGCCTAGTCCAATGGACTCTGCAGACCTTAGGTCCCTCCCTCAGGTACTGGAGGATCATCCCTTGCAAATCCTGCCAAGGCCTCAGCTCCTCAGGAGACCACTGAATGAACGTCTGAGCCTCACTTTCTCTCCAGCCCCTCAGACTCGGGTCTCCGATCCCATCAGCATTCCCACTGGTCCAGAGGTTGTCTAGCACCCACTTCTCATCCAGAGTAGCTAGCTGGAGGAATCCAATCTACCCAGATTAGCCTTCCCTGGAAACATGTAGATCAATGTGGAGGAGTCTGCCTGCGGAAGACCCTCACCTCCCCATGGTCACAACTGAAGCGATAGGAGTCCTTCAGGCTCTCAGAATAATAGTCCCTGTAGCCCTTAATCACCATGCCTGATCGTTCTTAGTCTTCCTTGACTTGGACCAGAGTCACATTAGAAGACAAAAGAAGTCAGAAATGGATGGGACATCTGTAGAAAGCTGATCCCACATCACAAGTTGGCAGGATTGGAAACTCAGGCAGAGAAGGGAATCCATTTGCAGGAGAAAAAAGGATGCGGAGGAGACCCTGAGTTCAACTGTCACTTTCAGGACCAACAGACAGTACCATCATCTACTTCCTCAAGTCTTCCCTACTCCTGTGGGTAATACAACCAAGTTGAAAGAAGACTCTCAGCATCATGCACACACTGTTCAGTGACCCTGACCTTACTTCCTCCTAAAGTCTAGAGAATCCCCTTCTTCTCTACCCAAGTCAGAGTCCAACTCTGGGGACTCTGTATCTCAACTCTGCTTAATTAGTCTTGTTCCATCTTGCATTTCATGGTCATGTAGGTATCAGACACCAAAGTCTTCCCAATCAGAGAACCTGACTGGCTGATTCCATCACAGGGGTAGCTGACATGAATACCTTTAGAACCCTCGCACAGGATAGAGCCAGATGCAAAGTACCTGGCCTGCTAAGCAGAAACATGTCCCTATCCAAGTGACCCAGCACATAGACCCAAGAAGATCAACTCTCCGGCATTGCATAAGTATCCTCCCGATCCTTATCACTTTACTGAGCCAGAAGTCCATTGCAGAGAATAAGTGCAGGTGCCTATTGTGTAAAATGCCCTCCTTTCTCTCTATTCAGCCTCCTTGTATTCCACATTGAACAAGCACTTGAGATACCTGCAATCCGTGTCAGTCACTCTTACCTTTGCTGAATATTCTAGAAGTAAAGGATACCCCTCCGTTTCTCTTCCAACTAAGCCAATGGACTTCTCAGACTCTTGCTTAGAGTTGCCAGTCACTTTATTCCTCTTAAACTCCAAAACCCTAAATTCCAGTAAGGACCAATAACTGGACTCATCATTCCCAATATGATAATCCTACCCTCACATTTGTAAGACTAATGCAACAATTATATGCTAACATAACCATTCCATCAATAGAAAGCAACCCCCAACATCTTCGAGAGCTCATAGTCACATCCCATGTAATATCACCTTATATAAGAGAACACACCTCAGCATATATGCAAGGCTATTGAACACAATCCTAATTTCTCATCACCTCCATATTTCTCCATCACACACATCAAGAACATGCACCCAGCATCTTTTACCTGCAAGGAGTATCAACAAGTTCTTAGAGAACTCCCTGCCTCTATCCCAAATCTTGCAATAGGACTCCTAAGTACAACATGCCTTTTGCTATTACCCAATACATCTCACCTATGCACAGCTTGGACCAGACTGGAGACTTTCATGTAGGACAAACTTCACTAGCCAGCTGACCTATGAATGACACAATCTTGTTCACTACTTCCACTGAAGAACACAATAATCAACCTCTGCCCATGAAAAGCAAGAACCACCCAGATAGACAGAGGCTGATAGAACGACTTAGTAAATTTCCCATTAATCTATGACCTAGGCACTAACTAAGCTATTTAGAACCCTACCTCTTACACTGAATACTCAAAAATACTTCACTTACCTCAATCTACCATTTGCACAGAGATTAACTTTGCTCATCTAGAATTCCTTACCTATCACAAGCCAATACTGACATATGAGAAAAGCATCTATTCTTTCTCCCACAATAGACCCATCTAGACCGAAAAATGAGCTACTAGTCCCGAGCATCATAGAGAGCTGAGGAATTCATAATATGAAAGCGCAAAAACTATACCCTCAAGTTCAATTCCAATTCGAGATAAAATTTCCAAATATCCATCAAAGTATTTAGTCTCCATTAAACCCTTTTACCAATCACTCAAGCAATGCACCATCCCATAGAGGGAAAACTGACAAAAGAGCATTGAACGGAACATTTACAGCAGGGACTTAGCTGAAAGCCAGAACATAAGCAAAACATTTCCTACCACTAGGCAAGAAACCAGAAAGAAGCAATTGAATGCAACAGTCCAGAAATTGTAATTTCCATTGCAATACACATACTGAACCCAACCTAAAATGCACAAGTAGAACAAAAACATTTCAAGGGCTTTCACAAAACTAAAACCAGAAACATATAGTCTATAAACATTTCCTGAAGAAAGGAAAACATGAGTCAATAAGAAACATAGCAAAGATGTTAAATGATAGCAAAACAGATTACAACAATTCACCAATACACAACACCTATGAATTAATTAAACAAGCAAAAGTAATTATATGCAACTTCGTATACCAATGAATTTAAATGACAAATTCGATGCAACAGATTTGAATAAGAGACCGACCAGCAAAATAAGCAGGAATCAAAATACACCTGCTGTCCAGAAAAATGCACTATATAAATCCGTTAAAATATCACAAACCACACTAAATACTATTTAGATCCAGAAAAACATACGAATCATCTTACCAAAAATAAACACATCAAAACCGCATAACAAAGAAAATACAGCAAAACAAAAAATCCAAAACCATCACGCACCTAGTCGACCCAAAAGATATGCCAATGACTGAACAATACCAACCAATTATTAAAAGCAAAATTTATGAAAAACCAAATACAACATCAAATTTAATACTTAGAAAAGAAATACAAAACCAGCTATCAAAATCATCTTCATTGAAACCAGAGATACATCGCCAAAACTTAAAAACATACGTGCAAAAAAAAATAACCGTAAACTAGAGAAAAATGCAAACGCTAAGATGACGATCCACCGTCCAAAGAAAATCAGACAAAAAAGAAGACACACAAGATTAAACAGCCGATATCCGATCTAAAAATATCAAAAGCAATGCATAGCTGGATGAACTCAAAACGAAAGATAAAAACCATTTCGTATGCAGCATAAAAAAATGCAGACCATAACATGAAAAAATTTCATGAAACAGCCAAAAGCGAATCCAGTCACATAGAAAGCCAATTAAGCAAAAATACATTAAGCAGTTTCAAAAATATGTAGCATCATACCATGCGCAGAAAGATACCTACTTAAGAATAGGCCAAACCGGCACCATTACAGAAAATGCATCACATATTGAAGCTAAGAGACACTAGCAGCTCTAAAACAGCAATTTCCAAACATACATCTATCAGACAAAATGAGCGCCAAACATCCTGCTAAGAGTCCGCTTTTGAAATGAGAACCAACATGAAAGATACATCTAGACAAGTTGCAAAGCACATGGAAGGATGAAAAAACTTGTGAAACAACCGCACATGCTGAGAGACACTACTAATGAAATTGTTAAAAGAAACTCCGCAAGAAGCCCAGAAGATTTACCATAGTGAATAGATAGATAAAAGATTTCATCACCTGTCAGTCACACAAGAAGCAGTGATGTGATGGAATTTACAACCTTGAGGTTTACACACAATGATAACACCGTAAGGGAAATACTACAATATTGCCAGATACAACGATTCATCAGCTTCATTCACCAAGTAATCAAGATGCTCAGAAAACCATGAAACCATTGCAAGGAGATGTCTGAAAGGTAACTAAGAGTGGAGGCTGGAAAGTCACGATGAAGACAAAGAATAATGTTGGAGGTCATCTAGCTGAGGAAAACACAGAATAATCAAAATTATGATCAAATAAGGGGATTTCGAAAGTCATGAACACGGAACAGTTGGGGGTCACCGGCTCTAGCTGACATGGGGTGTAGAAATAAGTCATGGGACATGGATAAATTGAAGGACTGGGAAGTTTGAAAAGTTGTTAGAAAGAGTATTGCTATATATATTAAAGTCCCCTGGTGTGTGTGCGTGTGTGTGTGTGTGTGTGTGTGTGTGTGAGAGAGAGAGAGACAGAGAGAGAGAGAGAGAGAGAGAGAGAGTTTGTGGGAGAAGACAGAGGATTAGGGAGAGGTCCCAAATATAGATCTGGTGGAGTCTGAATGCACATCAAAGCTTTATTCTTTTAGTCTCTGTTTTCTTTCACAATATGACGAAAAGAAATATGTTTTGCACGACTGTCCACATATGACCCATAGCAAATTGTTTCTCTTCACAATGAGGGGGGAGAAAAGAAAAGAATGGAGAAAATCCAGAACCTAAAATTTTGAAAAATGAATGTTAAACATTGTTTTACATGTAATTGGAGAAAAATAAAACACCAACTATGTTCAAAATAACAAGAAGAACAAGGGATTGCTGGAGATGTATGGAGTTTCTTCTCTCCAGGCCTTCTCCATCTGTCCCTCTTCTTCCCAGGACTGACCACCTCCTTCCCACGCCGACTTTTGATTTTTAATGTTTTTTGATGACATTTTGCTGTTTGTGTTTATTCTTGTATAGGTAGCATTTCCCATTGGGGATGGGGCCTCTTTTACATGTTTTCCTGAAAGTATATCCCCTGTGGAAAGAAGTCTTTATCCCTCCCTACTCCACTCCCTATCCAACTGAATAAAGCCCCAGGCATCCCAGTGCTGGTGTGCTTTTAACTGTTTACCCACCTGCTTGCCTTTCTCTTTCTTTCTGGGCCCCTCTCAACACATCCCTTTCCCCACTTTTCCCTGCTTTGAGACTGGGTGGGATCTAAGGGCTGGGCATCTTGCTCAGCTGCTGCTGCCATAAGTGGCTTATTGCATGGCTGTCACCTTTGCTGAGTCCAAAGGGACCCAAAAGAGATAACTCTCTTCAAAGTGAGAAGCTCTTCTACGGTCAGGATTTCTAATAAAGGTCTCGTTTCTAAAATATATAAAGAACTGTGTCAAATTTATAAGAATACATGTCATTCCCCAATTGATAAATGGTCAAAGGATATGAACAATTTTCAGATGATAAAATTAAAGCCATTTATGTGAAAAAGTGTCAGAATCACTATTGATTAGAGAAATGCAAATTAAAACAACTCTGAGGTACTAGCCAATCCCTCTCAGGTTGGCAAAGATGACAGGAAAGGGTAATGATAAATGTTGGAGGGGATGCGGGAAAACCGGGACACTAAGGAACACATTGTTGATGGAATTGTGAAATGATCCAACCATTCTGGAGGGCAATCTGGAATTATGTTCAAAGGGCCATCAGACTGAGCTTGCCCTTTGACCCAGAAGGGCCATTACTGGGTCTGTGACCCAAGGAAATCATAAAGGAGGGAAAAGGACCCACATATGCAAAAGTGTTTGTAGCACAAATGTTTTGTGGTAGCAAAGAATGGGGAAAGGAGCGGACGCCCATCCATTGGGGAATGGCTGAACAAGTGGTGGTACATGAAGGAAAGGAAATACTGAAGCCGAGCCAAACAAGCAAAACCAGGGATACGCTGTGCACAATAACTGCAAGAATGATCAACTGTGGAAGGCTCGGTTCTTCTCAGTGGTTCAGCGATCCAAAGGCAACCCAATAGACTTTGGACAGAAAATGCCTCTGCAACCGGACAAAGAACTAAGGAGACTGGAAATCCGCACATGCTAGGCCCACTTCTTTTTTCTGTTTTGTTTTGTTTTTTTCTCTCTCCCCTGGTTTTTGCTGTTTGCTCTGATTTTTCTCTCCCAACATAATTCATAAAACAATGTGTATTAAAAAGAAATAAACTAACACAAAGGAGAATATGCCCCCCTCAGGGAAGAAAGCTTGGCAAGATTGCTAAGATGTCACCCTGACCCCCTGAAGCAGAATTGGCCCGGAGACCAGCTGGTTGAAGACGCCAGAAGATCCTTTTGTCCTAGGGAAGGAAGAGATTAGGAAGCAAGGACCTTGAAAGGCCTCGCAGAATAGTCTTATACACACACACCATAGATATTGTGAGCATTACTGCCCAAAGCAGGGATTGCCCCCACCCAACATCTGACCAATGATCCTTTAACTGAGCAGTGTAAGTTTTGCCAAGGGGATATCTGGCACCCCTGAGGCAGGTTGCTGACAAAAGGCACCCCTGGCTTTCTCCCATATGTGATCTTCTCCATTTAAAATAGTCTTTAACCTGCTTTTCACTTGCATCCTGAACTGAAAGGTTATGATCCGGGCAGTAGCATGGAGTGGGGTGTATTGGGCTGGATCAGAATTGATGGGAACAAAGCTGGGAAAGGCTTTTCCCTTTCGGTAAAAAAATGAAGAACAAGATTCATGGGCCCCTTTTAAGGAAAGGGTTTGGCTCCTCTGCTGAGGATAGGCCAAGCAACCTTGTCTGGATGCTGGGTTGGACCTTTGAGAGCCCTCTCCTCCCTGCCGGTGTCCTTATTCTGAGGTACATTCGATGCCCTTTTCCTGCCACCTGCTCCCAGTGCCTAGAAGAGGGGACACAAAATGGAGTTCTCACAGAAATCTGAGTTAAAGGTTTTCTCTCAGTGGAAGAGAACAAGAATCCCCCAGCCCTGTTCCCGAGTCAGAGAAGCCGGTCTCTCTCCGCAGGGCAGGGGGAAGAGGAAGGACCCTTTC
Source organism: Sarcophilus harrisii (assembly GCF_902635505.1). NCBI lineage: Eukaryota > Metazoa > Chordata > Mammalia > Dasyuromorphia > Dasyuridae > Sarcophilus > Sarcophilus harrisii. The sequence goes on from NC_045432.1 coordinate 5,208,037, forward strand.
GTTTCTGTTCCCAGGCAGATCCGGGCAAGGGCCTGACCAAAGGAATCACTTAAAGAGAGGTCCCTCCCCAGCATTTTCCTGCCATCCTTGGCTCGACCAATAGTTCGGTGCCGAATGTCTCCCTTTTCTCCTCCCCAAGTTTCTCCTGGGCCATCGGGGAAGCCTTCTTGGGCTCTGGCCCCGGCCCCGAGGAAGGAGCTGTCAGAGTCCAACCTTGGGCCAGCTGAGCCATCAGGGACAGGCTGGGAGGGTGGCCCAGACCAGACAGGTCCACGACCATGTAAGGAGCTCAGATGCAGGGCTTTGGCATGTAGCCCACGCCAGGCTCTCAGGCCTTTTCTTCCCTCCGACGGCGGGTGACATTTCTGCTGGCACATAGGAAGGGGTCCTGCTGTTTGCCCCAGGGAGCTCCCTACTTAGCCTGCTGGAGCTCCCCATTGTCCCAGCTAGAGCCGAGGGGTGGGACATGGTGGTCACATGACATGCCCCAGGGGCAATCAATGGGAGCCCCGGGGAACTTGGGCAAGGAGGCCAATCCCAGAGGTGGATGTGCCCAGGGAAAGGAGAGCCAAGAAGCAGAGACCACCCTGGGCCCAGGGGAGCCAAAGACTAGGCCCTTTCCCTTCCCTCCTTCCACTTTTGTGTGGCAGGGAGCTCACCCCTCCTTGTGCAAGGGCCCAGGCTACGGGAGCTCAGATGCAGAGGTGGAAACTGAGGCAAGCTTGGAAGGGGAAGGCACCTAGCAAAAGGCCCAGCCGGGAAGTGGGGCTGGGCTGGGGTGGCTTCAGACCGGGTCCCATCCCTCCTGCTCCAACGCTTCTCCCACTACCACGGTCCCTGACCTCACAAAGTCCTCCATGGAGGCACAGTTAGAAAGGACCCCAGAGCGAAGGATGGGAGCAGATGCCCCGACTGGGTCCTCCCTGGGGAACCTTTCTGGGACGCCAGCCACTTTACCCCCAGGAGAAATTAGTGACATTTAAGAATTAAAGTGGCTTGTTTAAGGACTGCCATAACCAACTCCACTTGACCTATATTTGCCATCTTGCTCCATACAACCTCAGCATGAACCGTGGGATCAATTAAAACAGTTGCTTTCCTTCTGTGTCTTTTCTTCCCATTTTTGCAACAAAAGCTTAGTTGTTACAAAGAACTTGAACAGTCCCAGGACATCGGCTTCTCTCCTTTATCTTGTCCTCCCGGTGACATACGGCTCCCCTTGATCTAGTGTGAGCAGTTCTGCTGCCAAGGCCACAATCCTCTGTGTCACTTGCAACTAGTGATACACGGATCCAGCTGCTCCCGGGCTGCCCACCTAACGGACAATATCCGTGTGCGTCTCCCTCCAACACAAGTAGCTGTGTAGCTAGAGACACACGTTCCATCAGCTCCTGGTGGAGCCAGTCTCATGGTGAGGAATAAAACTGCAGTATCCCGTGCTATCGGCAATGGCTCATCAATGAATCCAAGGAGGGCTCCTGCCACAACATTGTCAGTCTTCCCTTGGTTGTGTGGTACTAGGAATATGGCCTGACTGTGTGTGCTAGAACGGAGGGTCAGTGGGGGAACCCACTGCCTTCTGTTTGAGTGTCAAAAGTGAGAAGGAATCAGAATGTTCTCATTATGATGAAAAGGGATCCCATTTCCGTCAATAAGGGAGCACCAACACCGCTGTGACTTCCCTGACAGTTAAATCTCCTGGGCATCCCCTTGAGCAGCTCCCCCCTCTAGGGCTGAGATATCTCCTGGGGTCTTGTCCCCTTCAAACCTGGGACTTGCAGTTCTCCCTCCCCCCATCCCCTCCCGGGCTCTCTGGAGGTCCCTGCCTCGGACACTGAGCCAGGCTCACACTGATGGGCTCCTTGGGGCCAGCCCTGCCCCCCCCCCCAATCCCTCTGCTCACTCCCTGCCTGCCTGACCTGCCTGACCTTTGAGCCTCGGTCCTGGGGGACCCAAACTGACAGAGAGCAGGGCCTTCCCTTGGGCACCGCCACGTCCCTTCCCCAGGGCAGGTCCTGACCAAGGTTTCCATCCATGGCCCTCACCTGCACCTCCAGCTGCCCCTTTACCTCGTGCTGCACGTGACCGACGGCTGCCACGTAACGCCCAGAACGGGGCTTTGGCTCTGGGGGTCTGGTCCCGCATCCTGGCTCTGACTTTCCCGGCTTTTAGTACCCTGGGGGGGCCCGCCATTCCCTCGGGCTCTCGGGGCTCCAGCCCCCTCGGCCATCCCTTTCCGGATGAGCGCCCAGAGGGTCCCTGTGGAGAGGCCACCCTGATCCCCAGGGACCACACTTGGGGCTTCTCTGGAGGGGAGAGCGGAGGGAGAACTGAGAGGCTCAGAGTGGGGACTGAGAGGCTCGGAGGGGGGACTGAGAGGCTCGGAGGGGGGACCGAGAGGCTCGGAAGGCTCTCTCTGGCTGCGGGGAAGGGTGGGGGAGAGTCAGGCTGAACGCCCGCCCCCCTCCATGAGGCAGCTGCCCCAAAGGGGAAGCGGCCACCCTGGGAGGAAAGGGCTTGCTCTCCAGCACTGGCTGGATGCCCACAAGGCCCGAGCAGCATACAGGGGATGGCTGCTCGGGCCTGGGAAGGAGCCTGGCCTCTGCAGCCCCTCCCACCCCGGAGGTCTGTGATGGGAAGACTCTGTCCGAGGGACGGCAGCCCCGGGACCTGAAGCCCCTCCCTGCCCTGTTGGTCCCCCCTCCCCCAGTGTCCCACGGCCTGGGCTGCCAGTCCCGGGCTTCCCGCTGGCCCGGCCCCTTCTGCCCAGCAGACTTCAGCCTTTCCCGGCTGCTCCCCTGCTGCTCCTGCCAGTCAAGCTTCCCTTGGGACAGACTTTAGCATCTCAGACCCAGCCACAGATACCAATCGCTCGGGCCCGGACGCCCCCGGGGGCTTCGCCATCCCCCTAGAACTGGCCTGGGTTCTGCTGTTCACACTGACGACCTGAGGGCCCTAGAACCCTTCTTCCCTCCCCAAGAAAAAGATTGCAGTCCCACCCCTTTGTGTGTTTGGTGGCTTGTGGGGGTGGATGAGCTTATACAATCAGAGGAGGAAAGACCAGAGATTTCGGAGGGGAAGGAACCTTAGAGACCCTGAATGCCACTTTCCTCTCCTTTTGCATATGAGGAATCTGAGGCACAGAGGGGTGATTTCCCAGGAGCCACACGGCTCTCACCTGTGTGGGGCAGGATTTGAACTCAGGCCTTCTTGAATTCAAATCCATAGCTCTAAGCATTGCAGCAGCCCCCATTAGAACCTTTCTCTAGAGTAAAAGAATTTCCCTCTATTCAAAGGCCTACAGGATTCTCAAAGAATTGGGGCAAATAACCCGAGACGAGCATTAAAATATACAAGAATAGAAAGAGGGGCCTTTGGACAGATAATAAACATCACAAGTGGACAGGCCGAGTATTTGGACCTTGAAGCAACCTTGGGGTGTAGAACAGGAGAGCCGGAAGGGTTGCTGGACATAGTCAAGGACAAACAGCCCACTCGCAAGATGAAGAAGCTGAAGCAAAAAGACAAGAAAGTAGCTTTTTGAGCAGTCGCAGCCCCAAGTTACAATCCCAGGTCCTAATGACTGGTCTGAGGATCTTTACGAAGGCTTTGGGGGTTAGACATCACTGCCAGTTTCCTCTTCCAAAGGGCGTGAGTTCCTGGGGCCAGTGACTAAGGAGACGTTCCCAGGAGCCCTTGCAGGATAGGCTGATCCCATTGATTCACTCTCAGTTATTTTTGTTTATCTTTCCTTCTTTATGTTTTTCTCCTCTTTTCTCTAGCTGGCTGGTGATGGTAATGGGGCTCTGGCCCCCCAGTGGATATCCCAGAGGGACCCCGTCAGATTGGTGGTTTGCCTGGGAGTATGGGATCTGGATGGTGATCTTGGAACCGTCTATAATAGTCACTTTAGAGATGACAAAAGAATCTGAAAAGAGAGAGACTAGAACCAGTAACTAGTCTATAGAATTAGGTTCTGGCAACTATATAGACTCCATGTGAAGGACTGGAGGAGAGGCCTGAAACAGGGGGTAAATTTCCTAAAGACCTTTTTATCTTTCTCTCTTGGAAAAGGTCAGCCCCGCCCACTTAACCACAGGTTTATCATATTCCTTAGGATGCAGACGTTATTTCAGGAAATGACTGTCAGTCAGATGAGGCCCCACCTCTCAAAATATAAAGGAGACCAAGATGGGCTGAAAGCAGAAAAGTTTTATGGGGAGGAAAATCAGACCTTAGTGCCTAGGCCCCTGGTACAATGAGTCCACGGCCCCAAGAGAGGCAAGGGAGATTTATGCTTGGAATCCACAAAGGGGAAACAGAAGGAAGAGTTGCAGGGAAAGGATGGACAATCCTTCCCGGGAATAGGTGGACAGAGAAGCAGCATGTTTTGCAGCAGAAATGACCTCCAGGCTGGTTTGGGCCCGTTTAACCGGGCACATCTCAGCAGGGTCAGTCAGTGAATATCAGCAAAGGCATCTGGGAGTGAGCAAGACTGACCCACTGCAAGCTCCTGGTTGGCTCCTTTCAGCAAACAGCCTTCCTCTGCGTCTACTGCACCTCCTAGTAAGGTAACTCACAGAAAACAGACATGTTAGTCTCAAGAGCACTTCCACATAATCATTCCAGAGACGCACTTATCCATTATTTAAAAACTATGTTCAGAGACCTCGGGCAAAGTAAACCCATAATTCCTAGACTTAAATTTAGCAAGAAACGGCCTACCACATTTTCCCATAGGGCTTTTTCTAGCTTCCATTTCTTCAGGAAAGTGAATTAGTCTTTGAGGATACCGCTTTATAAATGACCTTTTGAACAACTAGCTTAATAACTTGTTTCTGCAGAAAAGAAACAAATGTTTGCAAGGCCAAGAAGACTGAAACAAAAGGAGAAGAAAGATAGAAGATACTGTATGCTAGAAGAAAGGATACATTAATCCCTGCCATAGGAAAGAAAGGAGTGATAGTGATATCTATGTACTTGGCAATTAAAAAATACATAATTTTCAAATGATAGAGGAAAGGTTAGGTTTTTTCCTGGTCTTTCTTCTCTTGTAAATTTTTGCCTGAAGAAGGGCGCTTTTGTGTTGGATTTCCCCCTCTCCTCTGAAGTTTACCTCCTTTCCCCCCAACTCCCTTTATTTTTCTAGGGACCAGGTTCATTGAGGCCAGTAAGCCCAGGAAGAAGAGGATTATGGATTCTGGGGAAAAAAAGCTCTCCATTATAACTAGAAAGTGTATCTTCCTGGAGGGGCTTCCCTGCAAGTGGCAGCCCCTATTGCTGTCCCTAGTGGTCTTTCTCCTTTTGTCTGTTATGTTCTTTCCTTGTGAATTTTCAGCTCCTTCAGTTCTTTTCTATGTGTGAGGGTTGGTGCAAGTTAATTAATTCATTGTCTATGGTATCTATTTATTTATTTATTTTTAAAAATAATTATAACTTTAATGACAGAACCCATGCCTGGGTAATTTTTTACAGCATTATCCCTTGCACTCACTTCTGTTCTGACTTTTCCTCTCCCCCCCTCCAACCCAGATGGCAAGCAGTCCTATACATGTTAAATATGTCACAGTATATCCTAGATACAATCTATGTGTGCAGAACCAAACAGTTTTCTTGTTGCACAGGGAGAATTGGATTCAGAAGGTAGAAATAACCCGGGAAGAAGAACAAAAATTCAAACAGTTTACATTCATTTCCCAGTGTTCTTTCTCTGGGTGTAGCTGCTTCTGTCCATCCTTGATCAATTGGAACTGAATTAGATCTTCTCTTTGTCGAAGAAATCCACTTCCATCAGAATCCATCCTCATACAGTATCGTTGTTGAGGTATATAATGATCTCCTGGTTCTGCTCATTTCACTCAGCATCAGTTCCTGTGAGTCTCTCCAAGCCTCTCTGTAATCCTCCTGCTGGTCACATTTCTTACAGAACAATAATATTCCATTACATTCATATATATGGTATCTATTTAGCCAAATGAAGTTTCCCTCATGATCTCTTTTAATTAGGCCTATTTTTGCTTTTGCTTGAGCTCATGATTGCTACTCCCGCCTTTCCTACTTTGGCTGAAGCATAATCGGTGTCTTTCTCTTGCAAGTGTGTTCCTCATAAAGTAGGTTTTTTACAAGTGGAACCATCCACCATGGCCCCAGTAGACTCATCATTCAGAAATCTCATCACCTTGAGAGATCCAATAAGCCTTATCCACTCACCCCCTCAGATTCACCCTTGAACCAAGAACCCTTCAACTTATATTTAAGGAGGAGAAAGACTAGAGATGTCCTCAAACACAAGCTCATTTCCCACCAAACTACTCATTTTAGATTTCCTTGGGTTCTCCACCGTGCCCCCAGCAAACCCATCACTGGGAAATCCCATCATCTGTGATTTCTCCTTGGCTTTCTCCCTCAGAATTCAGGCTGGTAGGTTTCCAAGGTCTTGTGAAGGAGATGAGCTGGGTAGGCCAGGCAAAAACGCTTCTTGGGACTTCGTCATCATCAAGCTGGCCCACGCTAAGCTCTTAATATATGCTTGGTGACTTGATTTGATCACCCCATCCAAGGGTGCAAGCGGGGTATTAAAAGGGCCCTGGGGGGGCAGGAGGCCTTAAAATTTTTTGTAAAAGATCAACTTTTGAAAAATTCAAAGGGAAGGGAAATTTGGTGGGTTTAGGGGAGCTAAGGGATGCTTAGGTTTGGTTGGAACATCAATGGGAGCCAGAATTGAGCAAGGAGGGGAAGAGGTTAAGGGGAAAACGGCCTGGGGTTTAGGGGATGCTAGGGAGCTGCTGTCAGTATTCTTGGAAAATCCAATTGGAAAAGGGGATTTTGGAATTGAGGGAGGGGCAGTAGGGTTGGGAAAACAGGGGAGCACGGTGGGACAAGGGGACTCCAATCCCCCAACCCTGGGGAGGGAAAGCCTCAATTGGGGCACCTGGGGTGGAAAGGGGGGGGGCCCCGGGGGCCGAGGGGGACCGGGGAAGGGAAGGTTGGAGCCGGGGGGCTTTGGCATGGAGGGAAACCAGGAGGGGCAAGGGGGAAGGGTGGGCAGATGGGGGGGTGGGGAAGGGGGCTGGAAGGTGGGGGAAAAGGAGGGGGGGAGGTGTGGGGGGGAAGGGGGCTGACAAAGGGGGGAGGGGACTAGGGGTGAGGAGGGACTTCAGCAGCCTAAGCTGTCGGGGAGAAGCTCCCAAGGGCCTCCCAAGGCTTCCGCAGCCGGGCCCAAAGCCGCCCCTGCCAGCAAAGGCAGTTCCTGCCGTCGAGGAGCCCGGGCCGATGGAGGAGCCGCCAGCCTCCCTGTCCCGGGGCCAGCCAGCAAGCGGTGGGAGGGGGGGTGGGGGGGGCAGCTCCCAGCGAGAGTGAGCAGAGAGCTGGGCCACAGAGGGGCCAGGCAGGGGCCCAGCAGTCCCTGAGTCAGCTGGGGGGGGGGTTGCCCCAGGGCGGAGGCAGCAAGGGAAGAGGGCGGCTGGGGGGGAGGTTGGCCATGGGGGGGGGATGCAGTGGGATGGAAGGGGACCCAGGAGGGCGGCTGACACGGCAGGCCGGGCCGGGGCAGGGTGAGGCCACAGGCAGGGCTGCGGGGGACCAGGAACTGTGTGGCCCAGCTGCCACCCTGCGTTCTCAGGCTCAGCCTGGCTCCCAGTGGGGACCCATGCTGCTGAGGGCAGGCCCGGGGTTGCTCCGGCGGCCTCTCGCTCTCCTTTAGAGCCAGCGCTGAGTGGGAATCCAAGGCTAGCAGCGGGACGGCTCAGGGATGCACTGGGGCCGTGCCTGGTGTTCAGCCCGAGCCTGAGGCGAGGCCCGACCCGGGGAGGGCCCGGAGGTCTCCTCTGGAGCTGGAGCCCGAGGGCCGCAGGCTGAGCCTTTGGGCCCCACGGCCTCCAGCCGCATTCTGGAGCCTGACCCGCCGTCCCAGGCTCCTTGTGTGAGGGCATCGGGCCCCTCCCGCGGCTCCTGAGCTCTTGCTTCCTCCTGCCCAGAGGCCTCCAGGTTTTCCTGCAGGGAAGCTCTCTGGTCAGGCCTAAGACTAAGACGGCTGTGCACCCCTCAAGGGAAACTTGGGGCCCAGCAGGGGGCGCCTGGCCGCTATAACACTTCATCCCACCCCCACCCCCACCCCGGCAGCCGTTCCCTGTGCTTCCCTCCTTCATCTTAGGGAAAGGCGCATGAGCCCTCTCAACTCTGTGCTGCACATGTGCTATGGCCTTCCCAATGACTGCAGTATCCGCCGGGGCCTCTAGAGGGCAGCCGAGTCTGCTTGCTGGGGCTGAGCCCCTCCTTTGCTTGGTTCCCAAACCGTAAATGACGCCCCTAATCCCCGCTGCCTGGATTCCATTTCACCCTCCTCAGGGTCTCAAGAGACTGTGCTGAAGCGCTCACCACAGCCCCCCGTTTCAGGGTATCTGGAAGCCCAGTCTCAGTTACCCACTCACAGGGATTGTCATTCATCTTGTGTTTGTGAAAAAGAGCGGTGGCAAAATGGAGACCCAGCGTGACTGGCCAAGTGTCAATTAGCTCTAAGGGAGTCACACAAAGCCGTCATCCTCCCTGTCTCATCCTGAGTCATCAAAGGCCAGTGACAGAGCCCAAGTCTCTCGGAGTGCTCCACAATTCCCGCTCCTCCCGGCTTCCTGACCCAGCAGAGGGAATTGTCGTCAGCCAGCCACTGTGCTTCCCGTGGCGGGGGTAGGCATCCCCCTAAGTCACCGGCAGATCTGGTGCCTGCCAGTCCCAGGGTGCGAGTGGAATGGGGTGGACACCAAGATGGGGGAGCGGTCCTGAAACGGGCTCCCTAGATCCTCACAGCAGAGGGGCTCGCCCTCCCGAGCACTCCTGCTCTGGCTGTATTCTCCCCTTTGCCCCATCTTGACCCTTTGGGGCACCAGCTCAGTTCCATACTGACCCCTCCTTTATCCCTTGCCCCTTTATCCTTATCCTAATTCGATTCTTCTTCACTAAACACCAACCTAGGATCACTCCCACCATGTCTTATCCCAGCTCCTCCTAATGTGCTATTAAAGTTGGAGAAAACCACAGAAGCATACAGATGGTGTCCACTGCAGCTTTGTACACAACGGCCCTCACTGCTTGCTGATTAACTCCCGGGCCCATGCCTGACAGTTTTTGCAAACCTTTTCATCCCTCTTCCAATCTCTATGACTCCACCTCCCCCCACTCTCTCAGCTGAGAACCTCGCCTCAAATGAGATATTTTAAAGCACTTAGCACAGTGTGCGGCACATAGTAGGTGCTATATAAATGCCCGTTCCCTTCCTTTTCTCATATTTCATTGAAAAATTGAAGTTATTCGTCACCAATTCCCTCTTGTCCTTTTCTCCATCCCCATCACTCACACTTTTTGTCACTGGCTCTTCCTTCACCTCTGTCTCATGAATATGTGGGCCCATTGCTCACCAAGACAAAACCTGCTTTCCATTCCATCCCACTTCCTCCAACAGATTGCCCCCCCTGTGTCATACCCCCTCTGTAATTTATCTTTAACCTCTCCCATGCTTAAAACCCCTCCCTTGATCCATCTCTGACAGCCATCGTCTCGTAGCTCTTCTCCCTTTTGTGGCTAAACTCCTTGAGAAAACCATCGACGAACATGCCAGATATGATCCATCCCTCTAGCTCCTTTTCTTTCACTCTTCTTAATTTTCTAACCCCATGATTTCACGGAAACTACTTTCTCCAAGCGACAAGTGATCTCTTAATTGCCGGATTTTTGGGCTTTATTTCAGACCTCATTCTTGACTCCAGTCTTCTTACCCACTCCCCCCCCCCCATTTTACCCCTCTCCAGCACATACTGCAGGATCTAAGAACATTGACCTGCTGGCTCTTTCTCCCACAAGACCCTTCCCCCATCCCCCAACTCTGGACATTTCCCTAGCTGTGTCCCACGCCTGGAATTCTCTCCCTCCTCATCTCCACCTAGCAATGTCTCTTCCCCTCTCAGTGAACTCCCTCTCCTGGCTTCTCTGGCTTCCTTCAGGCCTGAGCTAAAGCCTCCCTTTTACAGGCAGCCTTTTCTAATCCTCTTGAACGTTACCACCTTCCCTCCGACTTGCCCTCTATTAATCTTGTCCATTTAATGGTTGTTTTTGTGTTTTGTCTCCCCTTAATCTGTGAGCCCTCTGAAGGTGGGCGTTGTCTTTGGCCTCTCTCTGTATCCCCAGTCCTTAGTACAATGTCTGGCACGTAGTAGGTGCTTACTAAATGCTTATTGACTGAATGCCTTTTGGACATCTGGATCTCAAACCCTGTCCTCTTCTGAAGCATGGAAAGTGTGTGTCATCATGTGTATTACTGAGAAGCAGGCGTCATTCTAGACCGAGCCAGATGGCTCCCTCGCCTCTGCAAGTCATGGCAATCAGCAAGTCTGGCTCCATTGACATTTGCTGAGCGTTGCGATCACAGAGGCTGAAATTCAGGTTTAGCCGAAAGGAAGAAGAGGCAGACGATCCCAGACGGCAGCTGGGCGGTCTGACACCCTCGTGCCTATCCAGGGTTTCCCGTCTGTCTGCAAAATGGTCAGGGGATGACTGCTTCTCAGTGGCTCACAAGCTGCTTCCCTCCGTGGGAATTTCCAGGGGCTTTGGGTCCCCACAGAGATCGGACAGGGCTATAAAAACACAAGCTTCCTCTTTTTCATATTTTGCCTCAGGTACACCGTTTGATGGGTATAACGAGGGACAAACCACACTAAGCAGGCAAGATTCTGGCTCTGTAATTTTTGTTGTTATTCAGTTGTTTCAGTCATGTCCAATTCTTCATGACCTCATTTGGGATGTCTTAACAGAAACACTAAGTAGTTGGCCATTTCCTTCTTCAGCTCATTTTATAGATGGAGAACAAAGGCAAACAGGGTGAAGTGACTTACCCAGGGTCACACATCTGATCAGTGTCTGAGGCCAAATATGAACTCAGAAAGATGAATCTTTCTGACTCCAGGCCTGGCTCTCCACTGCAGTGCCACCTAACTTGTCTGTAATCTACTGAACATTTATATATGCATAACTGAAAATAAATACTGGACCCTGCTGCCTAGGGCATAGTGCCCTCTCATTCTCCCTCTGCTCTGTACTCATGCATATCATCCCTTCTGGGTTCAGTCCCGGGAATCCTACTGGCTAATAAAAGGGAAGCTGGGCTCCCCTTTTCACACATTTTGGTCCCTGCCATCCCCACTATAGTGTCCTAAGGACAAATGCTTTGAAGCTTAGTTTTTTGCTTATGTTTAGTTTGGGGTATGGGGAGAAGGGGGAGAAAGCAAGCTACGCAGTGTACAATATGAGTCAGGTGTGGGATCAGTGTATATTTACTACTACTACTACTACTAGTACTACTACTACTACTACTACTACTACTACTTCTACTACTACTACTACTACACCACATACACAAAATGCCAAAGGACACCAAAGACGCAAAGTACCATTTATTTATTTTTCTTTTTCATTATTTTTTTGATGTTTTGTTTTGTTTTGAAGGTGTCCAAGCACCACAAGTATCTTCTAAATTGTGATGCCGGGATGGAAGCCCTGATTACCGCCATCTAGTTAGTCAAGAGTCTGGATTCTTCCCTCTGTATATCTGAGCTTTTCTTATTGTGTGTGTATGTCTATATATATGAGTGTCCATCCTTTTTTGCTTCTTTGTAGGTTCTTTTGTTCTCTGCTGCAGACTTTTTAAACTCTATTCTTGTTCCTCCTTTTCATTCCCCCCATCTCCCCAAGAAGGCTATAGTTAAGTAGATATATGTTCTATACAGATACAGATACAGACACGTATAAAGATATGTACACATACACACACACATATATACATTCATAGCAACCCACGGACTTACTCATACACACACATCTATGTAACATGCATGCATGTCTACATATACTCAAACACATACACACACACACACTCAAACACATATACACACACGCACACAAACGTGCATCCAAAAAACCCGGTATAGCTGATATATAATGTAGATTTCTCTCTTTACTGAATCTCTAAGTTTGACTTCTCTTCTTTCCTATCCTGCTAACTCTTTAATTCTGCTCCTTAACTTACCTTTCTGTTACTTAACTTAACCTCTCCCCACCCTTGTTTTCTTTCCCCCATTCTTTGCTTCCCCCTCCCCCTTATTTCTTAATAGATTTTGGAGAGTGCTATACCCTTCGTGGTATATATTATTGCTGTCTATTTAATGGGAGTGGATTTTCAGAACTACTAGGCCTTCTCCTCCTCTCTAATGCCTCTGTGTCTATTCTTCCTCTGTACTTCATTTGGATAACATAATTACCATTCTTTACCTTTTTCTAGGTGATTTTTTTTTTTTTTTTTTTTTTTTTTTTAGAGTTAACTCAATTGTGCCTCAATCTTTCTTTTGAGCTACTCGGTTGCTGATGTCAATCTTAAACATGGTATACATTTCTATGTGAAAAACAATTTCTCCATGTTAAGTTTCTTGAAATTGATCTTTGATATTGGCTCTTATGTGTTAGTTTCTATTGAGCTCAGGTTTAACTGAAAGAAAGTCCTGAAAATCTGCAAGTTCGTTAAATGTCCATTTTTTTCTCATTCAATATTATGGATACTTTTGCTGGATATGATATTTTTGGCCACAGGCCTAGTCCTTTTGATTACTGGTATGTATGATTCTAGGACCTGTTGTTTTTTATTGCGGCTACTGCTAAGGCCTGTACATTTCTAATCGTAGCTCCAGTATATTCAAATAGTTTTTTCTTGTTTTTTTTGCAGAATTTTCTCTTTGATCTGGGAGTTTTGAAGTTTGGCAATAATATTCCAATGTGTTTTCCACAAAAAAATCTCTTTGAGGTGGTATTTGGTGGTTTTTTCTATTTCTACTTTGCCCTCATGTTCTATCACTCCAGAACAATTTTCTTGAATTATTTCTTGTATTATTGTGTTATTATGGTATTAAGGGTCTTTTTTTTTTGGTCACAGCTTTCAGGTAGTCCAATTATTCTTATATTGTCTCTTCTATCTGTTCTCCAGATCTATTGTTTTTCTTATAAGCTGTTTCACATTCTGGTCTATTTCTTCATTTTTTACATTCTATTTTGTTACTTCTTGGTCGCTCATATTTTCGCTGGCTTCCCCTTGTCCAATTCTAATTTTCCAGGAGTTGTTCTCATGTTGAGGACTGTATCTCCTTTTCTAGTAGGTTAACTTTTTTTCAATAATCTTGTTTTTCTTGGATGGCTTTTATTTATTTAGTTTAGTTTTTCCTCATTTGGTTTGAAAATTGTTTTTTGAGTTCTTATCTCAATTCTCTCTGAGCATGGACCCATTTCATGTTACTCTTCTGGGTAGAAGAAACTTTTTTTTTTAACTTCAGTGTCATCCTCTGAAGATGAACCCCAGTCTTCCCTATTCCTATAATAAGTTTTTATGGTTGGGTTCTTTTTTCTTTGCCTGTTCATTTTCTTTCTTTCTTTCTTTTTTCTTCCTTCCTTCCTTTCTTGCCTTTCTTTCTTTCTTTCTTTCTTTCTTTCATGAGAATTATTATTATAAGTACCTGTACTCCCGGGGTGGGGCAATGGTGCCTCTAGTTTCACTTCAGTTTGCCCCCGTGCCCTGAAACCCCAAACCCAAATCTCTCCCCTCCTGCAAGTCTGTGCAGCCAGTAGCATCCCTGTCCCCCTGCTTGTGTACTCCCAGTGTGTTCTGGTTCCTTCTCATCCAGGGCTGCATCTCAGCAGCACAGCTGGGCCTGCTGTTCCTCATCAGCTGACCTCCCCTCAGTCTTCCTGGACTCAGACCTCAGACTCCACCAACAGTCCTGGCAGGTGAAAGTTGCCGTGGTTCCCACTGAGACTTCAGTCAAACCCGGCTAGCCTGAGGGGGCTTTACTTGAAGTTTCTGCTGAACTAGCCAGGAGGTGTTTGCACTTCACATGGGCCTTAATCCCAGCCTGAGGGCTTTCTACTGAGGTTCTCCAGTTGTACCAAGAGGACCCCTGTTCTGCCCTGTCTTTTTTGTGTTTCTCCAGTCTGTTGGAAGGGGCCTCCCTACCCCCACTCCCCACAGAGAAGTTCTGTTCTGTCACCTGACTGATCTTGTTACCCTAAGAATGACTCTCAGGGTTTGAAAGGTATTGCACCATCCTCTGCAGAAGCAGAAAGCCTCAGTTCCTCAGAGGTTTGAGGAAGCTGTTCAGTGAGCTGGGCCAATCTGATGCTGAGATCTTGAATCAAGAACAGCAGAGCTGACCACAGCTCCAGAAACAGGTGTGAGCTTCACAGCTCCCCTCCTCCTCCCCCTCCCCAGGCCCCCCTCATCTGGGCCGAAGCTCCCCTCCTGCCTCTCCCCTCCTGCCACCGTCATCTGGGCCGAAGCTCCCCTCCTCCTCCCCCTCCCCAGGCCCCCCTCATCTGGGCCGAAGCTCCCCTCCTGCCTCTCCCCTCCTGCCACCGTCATCTGGGCCCAGGCTCCCTCCTCCTCCCCTCCCAGGCCCCCTCATCTGGGCCGAGCTCCCTCCTGCCTCTCCCCTCCTGCCACCGTCATCTGGGCCGAAGCTCCCCTCCTCCTCCCCCCCCCCAGGCCCCCCTCATCTGGGCCGAAGCTCCCCTCCTGCCTCTCCCCTCCTGCCACCGTCATCTGGGCTGAAGGCCACTTTTCAGTGGCTCTGAGTTTGGGGACAAGCACCTGAGCAATACACTGGCTGTTTCGTGCTAGATGTCCCATAGACATCTCACACTCAACATGTCCCAAACAGCACGCTCACTAGTTTTCCCTCCAAACATCCATCTTACTGGTGAGGGCGCCACATCGCCTGCTTCACAACCTGCGTCCCCCTCACTACTGCCGGATTTCACCATTTCTCTGGGCTTTCTCCTCTTCCAGCTATTCCCATTGCCGCCGTCCCAATCCGGGCCCACTGCACGCCTCAGCTCACATCCCACCTTAGGACCTATGTGACTTCCCTGGGCCTCAGTTTCCTTAGCTGAAAAATGGGAGAGTCGGCCTGATTCACTTTGAAGATCCCATGTAGCTCTGGCTCTGTGAGCCCCCTGGGCTCTCCCCTCTCCAGCCTAGGACTAGTGAGACCTCTCCACTATTCAGGCAATTTCAGTGACTCCCTTTGGCCTCTCGCATCCGGGGAAAACTCTCCTGTCGGTCATTCAAAGCCTTTCCCGGCCTGACGGGAGCCTTGTATTCCAGTGTTCCCTTTCCCCACTTTCCCACCCACGCCCACATTCACGTAGCCATGTGCACTCACACCTCCACCAGCACTTACACCAGACTTTCACCCCTCCCATTGTGCTCACCTGTCACATTTCACACTCTACACATGCTACATCCATATAGCCGACACACGTATTCACTATGTCCCCATCGGCTCACACAACTCACAGCACAGCCACACTCATATACACAATATAGACACTCATGTGGGGCCTTAAACGACATTACTGCACACTGCGTATATACACATTCCTGCTCCTCCAATGTGCATCACACTACACAACATTACATGCTCTACACCCACATATGTACATAATGCACCCACACACATATAACACAGCACTATGCCATAAACACTCATCTGCTTCACACACTCACACTCGCACACACATTCATTTCATACGTTCACTCAATTCACACTTCATCACACACTTTAAGCTGCCTTGCTCATCTATGGGAGCAACCACTGTTCCTACAGAGAAAAACAACTTGGTGGGACATTGTGATATGAAACTGTACAAATGTCCTCTTTCACCAAAACGGGACAGGATATAACGAGACCATGGCGTGGGTTTGGAGATCTGCCTTTTCTTTTTTCTTCCATAGCCCTTGCGGGAGACTTCTCGGTAACCACTGGGACGCCGTGAACCCTCGGAATCGTGGGATCTGCTGCTTGCCCCACGGGATTCTGGGTGCCCGGCAAGCTGACATTAGATCAGGGGCTGCAGATTGCCATTGTGTACAGCCACTGACCTCGGGATGGAACAATCGGGCTCCCAGAACGACTTCCTCTGAAAAGCTTCCCTTCTTTTTCCTTTGATGCAGTCCCTGAACCTCTGCAAAAGTTCTGACATGTAACCTTAATCCTTCCCACTCCTGCCGGAGCAGGCAGTTTAGATCCATTCCCCGGTTCCTCCCCAGTCCAGGACGGCAGAAGCCCTGGCTTCCCTGCAGACTGAACTTACTTAAAACTTTCTGCCGGAGATCTTCCCGCCCCTTCCCACCCTCCCCTCCTGCATCCTCAGCTGCTCTTGCCTTGCCTCCCATCTACTCCATCCCTGTCTTATAGGCTTTGGTTATTTACATGTCATACACCGACTAGAATGGGACAAAGCGCCGTTTGGGCCTTATTTTATATCCCCAGCACTTAGCACAATGCCTGTCGAGAAGCATTTATTAAACACTGCCGTGTGCCACATGGAACATCTAGGGGGCGCCACAGTGGATAGACCCCCAGGGCCCACAGACAGGAAGACCCCTCTTCCTGAGTTCAAATGTGACCTCGGCCACTTCCTAGCTGTGTGCCCCTGGCCAAAGGGTTTAAGCCTGCTGGCTTCAGTTCCTCTTCTGGAAAGCGAGCTGGAGGAACGGCAAAGCGCTGCGTGTCTCTGCCAAGAAAAAAGAAAGGCAAAAACCAGGCCCTTCCCTCAAAGAGCTCATAATGGGGGGAGGGGGGGAGAAGTACAAAAATAACTGTGTACAAACAAGATGGACGGGCTGGAGATTATCCACAGAGAGAAGGCACCGAGCTTAAGGACCAACAAAGGCTTCTTGCCGAGAGTGAGAGCTCAGCCGGGATTCTGAGGGAGCCAGGGGCAGAGCTGGGAGGGAGAGCATTCCAGGCCTGGGGGATGGGCAGCCAGAGAGAATCCCCAGGACTAAAGATGAAGGGTCCTGTTGGAGGACATCCAGGAGCCCAAAGGCACTGGGTCCACCAGTGCACGTTGGGGAGTAAGGAGCAGGAAGACCAGGAAGGTAGGAGGGAGCAAAGGGATGAAGGGCCTTGCATTTCAACACAGGGTTTCATATTTCATCTCCAAGGCGATGAAGAACAAGTGAGTTTGTGGAATGAACTTTAGGAAGATCACTTTGACAGATGAACTAGAGTGAGAAGAGACCTGAGGCCGGCAGGCACCCCACCCCCAGCCCAGAAACTCCGGCATAGTCCAGATGGGAGGTGAGGAGGTCCTGCACAAGAACAGAGGCAGTGTCGGGGGAGAAAGGGGAGTGGATCACAGATGCCGTAAGGGTGAATCGCTCGGGCTCGGCATTACATTGGATAACGAGTTGGACATGTTGAGGGAATGTCCGGTTTTTGAGGTCTAAAAGGCAGCTGGAGACTCACAATGGAAGATCTGGAGAGAAATCGGGGCAGGACAAACAAAGCTAAGAATCGTCCCTATTGAGATGAGCACGGAACCCATGGAAGCTGATGAGGTCACCAAGTGAAATAGTATACGGGGAGAGGAGAAGAGGCCCCAGGATAGAGCGGCCACTTACTGAATGCTGGGTGCTTTACTCCTCCAGTGGGGACTTTAGGCAATTGTTAGAGAAGGAAGGCTCCATGATGGTAAGACCAAGGTTGGGCTTAGATAGAAGCATTGAAACGATCATCGAATCTGAGAGCCGATGAAGTCAATGAGACTGAAGCTTGGAGTTCAGCCAGAACGAGGAGATGTGTGTCGTGACCTGGCAAAGGAGACGTTGAAGGAACGGCTAAATAGATTAGGAGAACCAGGAGAGTGGGGAGGGATCCAAGAGGAGGCTCATAGGATCACCGACTGAGAGCTGAAAGGTACCTCACAGATCACTCAGTCCGACCTCCTCAGTCCGACCTTTTGAGGTCCAAGGAGGTGAAGTGACCTCAGCAAGGTCACACAGGTAATCAAGTGGCAGATGCTGGAGGGTCAACAGTATGAAATGCTAGAGAGAAGCTGACCTGAATGAGGACTGAGAAAGTTCTTCAGGGCAAGCCTCTATCGGATGATGGGGAACTTTGGAAAGAGCAGTTTCAAGGCAAATGAGGGGGCTGAAACTATATTGCAGGAAGTGAAAAGAGAAGGGGACAATGAGTTGAGAGCTTTTTTTAGCCATTTGACCACGAAAAGAAGACGAGCTCCTTAAAAAGAGAGCAGACAAATAGAGACACGAGCCCAGGAAACGGTGAACATGAATGAATGACCTAGAACTAGAACTTCCTGACTCCAGGCTCAAGAACTGTTAGCATATTGAACAGTCCTAGACTTGCAGCCAGGAAAATCTAGGTTCATGTTCTATAGACGCCACCTCTTCCTGGGAGGCTTCACTTCTCTGGTTTCTGGGTAGGTGGAATAGAGGCCTGTGCTGAAGTACTGACCTCACGGGGTTGACGTGAGACTCCAATGATAGATTGTAAAATGGTTTTTAAAATCCAAAAACAAGTGAGTGAGAGGAGCAGAAGTGAATGTAATAGGGGTGGTTGGCTCGCTAGGTGTTTGGCTGTGAAAGGGCTCTGGAGGTAGAGGATGCCGGCTGATGACGATCAGAGGCTCAAGGGAGAAGGAGAGGTGATACCCGGGAGGGTCTGAGGTCAACAAAGAGCCCACAGATTAAAGACTGGAAGGAGTGGGGTAACTGTTGTGGAGGAGGGGCAACCTAGCCTCAGCCAGACCAAGGGCCTCTCTTCACACAAGACAGAGATGAAGGAGAAAATGGAGGAAACTGCCGAGAGGATTTGAGCTGTAGCAAAGGGAAGAAGGGTTCATGGCAAATGGCCTCCATGAAGGCAAGGTTCTCTGCTCCAAGGGCTGAGGAGAAACTGCTAGGGAGGCTTGAAGAGAGAAGGGGCTGTCATTTCCCCCCAAAGGCAATACAGAGAGTGGCAGGAGTAAAATGATGGGGTCACAAAGTACCCACAACAACCCCCATTTGTAGGGGCCCTGGTTTATTAATGACTCCTTCCAGCTCTGTGGTAGTGTTGTGGAGGAGCCTGGGAGTAAGCCACAATTGGAGTTTGGCTAAGGCATGAAGGGATGTAGGTGCGGAGAGCCCTACTCTGGAGAAGCGTACCTGAAACAAGGTGCTGTCAGTGGGACTGATGAGACCATGGTTATCCAGTTTCCTGTGGTGCTTAGTAGTTCTCCAGTTCAGTGCATGTGCTTAGGACTTACTAGAGTCCCACAAGATTCCCACCTCCGATAGTGTCATTGTAATAGAGCACATAACGGCCAGCGGGGGCCCAGAGACAGATTCACCCCATCTCCCGCCACCATGGGGGGTGGCCAGTCCTGCTTCCCCACCGAGACCAAGGCCCCTCTGAAGGGCCCCCAGAAAGCTGGCCGGGCCCAAGAGAGGGAGACAGGCTGGGAAGGAGGAGACAAAGACTTTGGACTTTGTCTGTGGCTGTTCTCGTGCTGATTACTCAGCCGAAACGGAGGCTGCTCCAAGACCTCCAGAAAGCCAGCCGGAACGCTCCATCTGGGTGCCAACTTCAGGTTCCTAGTGACCAGGGAAGCTGAGAGGGACAGAGGCATTGAGTTCAGTCAGCCACCAGGCCCTGTTTATTTAGTCTGGAGCACTTTACACAGGCAGCATCCCCGGCCCTCCAAAGCTCACGGTTGCCCGTGGGATATTAATGGGCCCCCAAATCCCCAGCGGGGAAGCCAAGGCCAGGAGGGATGGACACCTCTCACAGCAAAAGGCCCACATCTGAGGAGGGGATGTAGGAGTGTGGCTTGTGGTCGGAGCCCACAGTTTCCTGAGTTGACACCTGGCTCACCAACTCTGGCAGCCGGCAGAGTTCCGAGGGCAAAGCCTGTGGAGGCCCGGGACAGCCCGTACATGCTGTCACTACAGTCTCGTGGATGAGATCGTGACCCCAAAGGTCAGGAGAGGGAAGGGGCCTCGTCCTCCCCCCTCCCCCGACCTCCAAATCACAGGAGCAGAAACGAATAAATATGGTGGGGAGCTGGTAAGGTAAGAGAACAGGTCTGGTGCTCACAAAAGAGATAAGAAGGGCAAGAGTGAGCTGAGTCCTGATTGATGGAGTCAAGAAAAAGGCACTGTCGGGGCTACGGGCTAGACAGGGAAGGGAGTCAGTCCCTGCAGAGGTCCCCAAGATGAGGAGGCCAGGGTCCCGGAGGCCAAACTTTTCACAAGGTAGAGTCCAGTCCAGTGAGCAGTAGCAGCATAGCAAGGTTAAACAGGATGGAGGCCAGGGGCCAGCCTGGAGACCCACTCAGCTCTACCTCCACAGGGTAGTGGTCACTGATGTTCAGAGCCTATGGACAAGGAGGAGATTGGAGGTCATGCCCTGTTCTGCCTCAAAACTCGGCCCTCAACACTCTTTCTGTCTAGTCTCGAGCCCACCGGCAGCAGGCTCAATATGGCGCCCCATGCCCACCCCTAGTCACTCTCCCCCATCCCCTGTCCCTCAAGACCCTCCCCTCTGCTTTCTCCAACCCCACTTTCCCAAGTTTGGCCCTTCCTCCTACCTCAGCCTCAGTCATTTGGAAGCTTTGGGGAAATTTGAAGGCAGCTGCCCATTTCACCAGATCTTGGCAATGCTTTCCATGAACCACAATTCTGAGGGATCCCGCGGGGCGGCAAGGGAGGGTGGGAAGAGAACAGGTTATCAATCAAGGTTACTGTTGCCCCGATCTCACCCCCAAACGCCTCCCCCCCGCAAGTGGATACAGGAGGCCCGGCTAAAGGCCCAGGGAGAAGAACTGACCGGTCATAGCTGCAGTGCGTGCTCTCTCTCACAGTTGTGTCCTCCTCATCGGGGATCACCCAGCGGAAGCCCGCTTGGCTCTTTAGCACCAGCTCCCCTAGGCGCTTCTTGGACAGCGATGAGCAGTCTGCGTTGAAATCTCCAAGCAGAATCACGTCCTAGGGACACGGTAAGGGCGGGGCTCAGGCCCTGGGGACCCGCCCTAATACTTCCTCCAAACCTGCCCACCGAGTGCATGGACCCGGCCCTCCCCAGACCCCGAGCTGCCACCACCTCACTCTGCCAGTGCCGGGAGACATTGAGGAAGACGACATATAGGGCATCCAGCTCGGTCGCCACATCCTTGGGGGTCGTGTGCAACGGCACCAGGGCCAGCTTGGGGAGCACTGGGGAGGGGAGGAAGGCAAAGTGAGGATCATCCATCCCCCAAGTCCTGCCCCTTCGCTCCTCTGGCTTCCCTCATCCTAGACTCCCCTTTTCTCTCCCCCTCCCCCTCTTTTCCCATTCCCCCCAATACCCTTTCTCTGACCCATTGCTAGGATTCCACTTTGGGTTCAAATGGAGCAGTCTGCCCCAACGTTTACAACTTTCCAATCCATGACGTCCGGGCAGCCCCCGGCCTCCTGCATCCCCTCCTCCAGACGTCCCACAGCCCCATCCGGGGCTCATACCCTTGCTGGGCAGGCTGAACTGGGCCACAAATGGCTCCCGGGCAAAGACATCCAGCTTATCGTTGTACACGTAGCTGCCCAAGACCTGGGTCTTGTGTGACCTGTGGGGGACAGAGAATGGGGAAAGTCAGGGAAAGTGTAAGTCACCAGCACCCAGAAGACTGACTTTTCTGACAGTCTGACGGAGGGTGCTCTGAGCCCTGGAAATGGCCTCCACAGCCTGCCGTGGCAGACCTGAAGGCCAAGGGAGGGAGGGAGGGCAGCGGTGAGGCCAGGGGGGTGGGATGGGGGGAAGAATCGAGAGACCCCATGCTGTCCTCTTGCCAGCCAAAAGGGCAGCGTGTGAAGAGATGCTGACTGATGGGTGACACGCTGCTCGGGGTCATAATCTAGATAAGTGGAGGACACGGCTAGAGCCCAGCAAATGGGGCTTTGCTCCAAATCAGCACGATTTTGAGGTTACTCGTTGCACTTGAGCTTGCAGGTCAAAGCAACCGAACTTAGCACCAAGTAAGCAAGAATAATTAGAACAACTTCACCCCAATGGCTGAACCTCAGGCGTGTTCTGCCCTGGCCCTGATCCCTTCCCAGCAGTGGCCCGGGGTCTTTGTCTCCTCCCACCCCCACGAAGTACAGTCCCCAAGTCTTGTGTCAAAAGGTTCCAGATCCCTCATTTCCCACAATTCAATTTGGCCTGAGAAGTGCTTGTGAGAGTGTGAGCCCAAGGTGGCCCTAGCAGGGGAGAGGGAGGGCGGAGACGTCGCACTCACCGGTATACGTAAACATATTTCTCCATGTAGGTACTGCGTCCCAGCAGAGGGCTGCTCAGGGAGCTATAGGGGCCAGAGTCATCAAACCTGATGAAGAAGAGAGTGATCGAAACTTCCCTTTCCCAAAGGTCAGTTCTGCCCAAGCTCCCCAACCTCTCTGCAATGGCCATCCCCATACCTGTTGAGGTCCCTGAGCAGCAAAGGAATGGCATCGCCCGTGGTGTCCACGACCTCCTGCAACACCGTGATGTCACACCGAGCCAAGATCTGTCGGGTACAACGATGGTCGCTGCCCATCGGAGTCTGCCCGTCCTCTGCCTCGGCCCCACTCTGTCCCTCCGGGTGCCCGCTCAAAACCGGGACTGCCGGGAGTCCCCGTCCCTCCCCGGCACCCGGGATCCCAGATAGAACCGCACAGCACACCAAAGATGAGTGGAATCTTTAAGAACATCCCACCACTTGATACTGGAATCGAGGGTTAAGGACTGAAGTGGGACTGGAAGGGAGGTGGCCTCACAGAGCCACCCCTCTGGCTTTCATTCTCTTTTGTCGCGCTCACCTTAACCATAGCATCCATGATACGGACCTTCGCCACCTTGCCAACTGTCAGCCTCTGGGCATTGAAGGCACATATCCGGAAGGCACTCGTCATCCCCGCCAGGAGCAGGGTAAAGAGCAGCATAGGGACCGGGGTGGGCATGGCTGTGGGATGGGGGGGGGAAGAGATGGAACGTGAGCATGGAGCGGGCCCCAGAAGCCTCCCGGTGGCTCCAACCCAACCGTCCGCTTTTGGAAAAGCAGCCCCTTCACCTCCAGAGGAGATGGAGTCGGGGCTACTATTGTTCACGAGGGAAGAAGGGGAAGGACCTGGGAGAGTCACAGGGGGGCTTCTCACTGAATCATCAAGCACCACACAGGAAGGCAACCATGTCACTGGAAGGTCGGGCAGATTTCAAGGACCGTCTTGGGGCGGCACGCTGGCTGGCGGCCACACTCTAGGACTGCTTTCCACTCGCGCTTTCGGCCTTCTCCCTGTGGCACGGCGGATGAAAGCGTCAGATCTGGAGGCAGGAGGACAGCTGGCGGCCCTCGGCTCTTAACAGCCTCGGCACCCCCCTCAAATTGCCCCCGGCAGCTCCTTCGCAGCAGTTGTGACACTATCAAAATGGTTGTAAAGTGCTTAGGGAACCTTAAAAGTCATGGCTTGGGCCTGTGGAGAGGAAACTCCGACACTAACAGTTAAGCATCAGTTATATTATCATCATTATAATAGATATATGTAATATAACGTAATCATTATATTATGTCTCTCCAGCCCCATCTATGTATTCTTGTATGTCTCTCCATCTCTCGCGGCTTTGTCCCTGTGTCTTGCTGTCTCCCCAGCTCTCTGTCTCTTGATCTCTTTTTAGTAAGAATAATATAACCCTAGCTGTCTCACGCTGGCCACTTTAAGGTGCAGCTTCACTTCCAGCCACCCCACCCAGGGCTTCGGGAACCCCCAAACTGAACTCTCTCCATCTCTGGGGGGTTGAAGGGAGCGGAGTAGGGTGGAAGGTCTGTCTCTAGGAGTTCTTTAACTCCTGGTGTGGAAGCTCCTTCCCCATGAATATGTTCCTAACTTCTCACCTCTGAGACCATGACTTCCCTGGGGCACTGGGAGGTTAGATCACAAGGGACCCAGGGTCTCTGAGTCCAGGACGATACACGTTGGCCCAGAGTGGCCCGCTTCCGCTAAGCCATTTTGGATCTGCCATTTTGCAGAGAAGGCGACACAGACCCAGCAAGGGAACGGAAGATGGCAAGAAACGGCCCACTAACGGCCGCTTCGCTCACCAGCCCCAAAGGGCCGGAGGCCCCGCCACCTGTTCCTGGCACTCACGGGCAGTAGTGCTAGTGGCTCACCCTCCTCCCTCGTCCTATTTGGGTCACCGGAGGCCCTGCGCCCTTCCTCCCAGGCAAATGTCACCGAGACAAGCAGAGGCGGCCGAGGCCCGCTGGCCACCTCAAGCCTGGGTGCTGCCGTCTGTGCCCCCCAGACAAGGGCACTGCCTTTTCCCAGAGCCGAGTACAAGTGCAGAGACGTGTTGGGCGCGGGTTTGAGGGCCGCCCACACTGATCCAGCACAGAAGGGCCACAAGGAAGGCCCACCAAGGCTAGTGGCAGGGGAAGGACTGGCCCAGGGCCACGCTGGCTTCCTCCTCTCTGCCTCCCTTCTCCCCTCCCCACTTGGAAATGAGGCCCTGGTTGGTTGGGGGGGGGGACAAGGGGGTGGGGGGAGAAGACGCAGGCTCTGTGGGAATTGGGTGCACCCTTGGCGGGAACTGAGCCCGCCCCCATCTCCCCGGCCCGGCCCAGCTTCCCCTCCTTCAAGAAACCCTGGGAATCGAAACCCTGCTCCCTCCCCCAAGCTGGAGATCTCCGAGCTTGGGGCCCCGCTTCTCGCTTTCTCCCAGGACCCGACAAGTCAAGGAAGTAGGGGTCCTGCGGAGGGCCCGCCACCCCCCCTTTCCTCTCGCTCCCCGCCCCCGCCCACCCCGGCTCCTGCCCGGGGCCCGGCATTAGGCCAGCCCAAGTAGTACACGTCGGACCCAAGCCCTCAAGGCTGGAGCGGGAGCGCGGGTTGGGGCCAGCGGGGCCGCCCTCCGCCCCTCCCCCCTTTGCCCTCCTCAGCGGGCCAGCCTGTTCTACCTGAGGCGCCGCCACCAGCCGCGTCTGCCCCCGGGTCCCTCCCGGTCCCGGCAGTTCCTTCTCCCTTTCCGGGCAGCTCGCCCGGCCAGCACCCCACCCCATCCTGCCGGCGGGGCGGGGAGAGGAAGGAACGAGCCTCCGCCAGTCCCCACCCCCTTCTCCCTCCCGGGACTCAGCGGCCCGAGGCTGGGCGAATGCCCCTCCCCTCCCCCCATCGCAGGCGGAAAGTGGCACCTGACAGCAACGAGGTTCTGGAGGCCGGACTCGCGGAGGACGGAGCTGCCGCCGGCCTCCCTGTCCCAGCTCCCGGACAGCACCCGCTGGCGCGCCGTAAGGCCCGACTGGCAGGGCCGGGGAGCACCTCCCAAAGCTGGGCGGGTGCCTGCTGCCTCTAGGCCACCATAGACGGGGGCTAGGAGGGAGCCGAGCCCCTCACTTTACAGAAAAGGAAACTGAGGCTAGAAGGGACTTGCCCACAGTCTTCAGTCGGGCAAAAAGGAGCAGAGCTGGGCAGCGGAGCCAGGTCGCCGGCCGCCTCCAAATGGCCCACTGCATCCCACCAATGGGCCATCCGACTAGGGCACCAGCGGCGCCCCCAGGAAATGCCCTGCCCCTGTGGGCACGGAAGGGCACGCGCAGCTGCCTTTGGGAGTGCCCGGGAGACCGGCTGAGACTCCACCTGTCCCAAAAGGGACGGAGTCCTGATCTTTCCCTCCCACTCCTCCCCTCTCCTCTTCCCCACCATCTTCCTGGGCCCTCGGACTCCCAAGCGCCATTATCCTGGATCTTCCCTCTCCTGCGCCCCCTCCCCGTCTCCAGGCTGTTGCCGAGACCTCCGCAATATTTCTCGGCCCCTTTTCCTCCCCCCCCTCAGCTCATCCCCAATCTGCCGCAAGAGCTGCCGCTCTCCCCTGCCCCAGGCCGGCCTCGGCTCAGCCAGCCAAGCGGCCTTCAAAGCTCGGTCCCGCCACATCTCCCCGCTCCCAGAACACTCCTCTAGTTCTCTCCCGCCTCCAGAAGCCGATGCAAAATCCCCCATCATTCTAAGTCTTTTACAAACTAGTCTGTTACGTTTTAAGTCTTGTCCCTTCCTCCCTGACCCATCCTCATCGGTCCAGCGACACTGGTCTCCTACGTGTTCCGGGAAGAAGATATTCCATTTCTCAGCTCCGGGCGGTCTTCTGGACCAAGGAAAGCCTTTCCAAACCAAGTTACAGCATGGCGTGCTGGATCTGGAATCGGGTGCATCCAAGTTCAAATCCAGCCTAGCTGTGTCATTCTAGGCAAGTTTAACCCTGTTTGCCTCAGTTTCCTCATCTGTAAAATGAGCTGAAAAAGCAAACCACTCCAATATCGCTACTAAGAAAATCCGAAATGGGGTCGTGAAGAGTTGGACCCAACTGAAATTCCTGAACAACAAAGGACCTCAGGTTAAGAGTCCCTCTTCTACAGTAACAGCTTCTTTATTTTCCCCCAATTCGGTTCAACAAGCATTGATTTCCTTATTTAGGAGAGATACCTAGGGCTTTAACATCCCCTTATTCCAGATGTATCGCTGTCCCCTACCCAGGAGCTAGCTATTCTTTATACAAGGAATAAAAAAGAAAGAAAAAAAAGCCTTTGAACAAAGCTAACTGGAGCAAACCTCCAGGGTGAGATGGGTACCCCCACCCTCACTAAGGCACCGTCTCTACAAAAAAAGGAAGGATTTTCTCATACCTTCTCCTTCTTGGTTTGATCTTTCCATTTACATTATTGTCAATGACTTTTGGGGGTAAATTTTTAAATTTTACACTTAAATATAAAATGAGGAAAGAAAAAATCCAGCAGCCCCTAAGAAAGGATTTACTATAAAACAATAAATTTCCATTTCTGTTGGTGTTTCTTTTCCCAAAACACAGCCAGGTGATAAAAGAGTTCAGATCTTTTATTGTGTCCTTCAATATAGCCGGGTTAGCTCAGGCCTACCTCTCTGCTTGGTTCCAAGAGCTCCGCCCGAATGTCTCCAAATCCAAAGGTTTGTCCTTCCGACTCCAGCCAGCACCAAGGTAGAAGATACGATGAATCTCTCTTGCCTCGAAGATAGGGCTTGTAGACTTTCTTGCAGAGTGCTCCTCTCCGACTCCTGGGAATGCTCCCAAGTAACTCTCTCCAGTGGCTTAGTGGAGCTGTATTTATGCTTCTTCTCCAAGAGTGGGATTGTGGGATATCTCCCAGCATGCTCTCTGGCCCTAAGGGAGGTGTGAATTCAGATATCTCTTTCTAAACCCTGAATTCTCTCAAACCTGTGAACGCCATTGAGTACTTAGATACTTATGAGCCCTCTAAAGGTGTGAACACAAGCATCGTTTCTATCAGTTGTACTTAGTACCTTGTTTCAAGTCCTGGCCCAAAATATCTTCTTCTAAGATCAAATCAGTCATACTGAACCATGCCAAATTAGATAATTATTGTCTCTATCAACTCTAATGGCTTAACACTTTGTAAAGATTCCAACACATTTCGAGAAAGCTATATAATAAACATTACACATTGTTTCCCAAATTTTCTTTGCTTCCTTGTTGGTTTTCTTTTGTTCTGTGCTGGGCATCTTTTATTTTATTTTTTTTTCCCTTTCCTTCCTCCCCTCCCTAAAGAAGGCTATAATTAAGCATAGAGATATAGAAATATATAGAAACATACACTCATGTGCACATATATACTCATACACATATGTGAAAGACTGTACTATGCTTTTCGCTTACCTGTTTCTCTGAACGTGAATAGCATCTTCTTTCCTAAGTCCAAGTCTTTCCATATTTTTCTAAATATGTTTTTCCAGCTCATCATTTCCTACGGCACAGTAATATTCCTTTCTGGATTCAAATAGCATCTTTCTTCATCGGACCTTTGAGGGTAATTTGGGTATTTCTAATAGTCAGTGATGTGAGTTAGAAGAGCAATTTCTGGTTCCAAATGATGTGTTTGGTGTTTAGCGCCAAATGATGAGATCGTAGGCACAGACTGTTAGCGTTCGGTCGTGTGAAAGATTCCCCATGGCCATTCTCTTTGACAAAAAGTGGGTTTATTTAGGAGAAAAAGGAGATAGTTTTATTACCTTATTTGCTATTCAGATTCCTCCTCATTCTCTTTCCTTTCTTATTGCTATTGCTTGGATTTCCAACACAATGTTTAATAATACTGGTAACAGTGGACATCTTTGTTTCACATCCGATATTATTATTTTTTTTATCATAGCTTTTTATTTACAAGATATACGCACGGGTAATTTTTCAGCACTGACCCTTGCAAAACCTTCTGTTCAACTTTTCCCCTCTTTGCCCCCACCCCTTCCCCCAGATGGCAGGTAGACCAACACATGTTAAATATGTTCAAGTATATGTTAAATACAATATATGTATACATATCCATACAGTTATTTTGCTGCACAAGAAGAATCGGACTTTGAAATAAGGTAAAATTAACCTGAGAAGGAAATAAAAAATGCAAGCGGATTGGAAATGCTATGTAGTGGTTCACACTCATTTCCCAGACTTCTTTTGCTGGGTGTAGCTGGTTCTCTTCATTACTGCTCTATTGGAACTGATTTGGTTCATCTCATTGCTGAAGAGGGGCACATCCATCGGAATTGATCATCATATAGTATTGTTGCTGAAGTACATAATGATCTCCTGGTCCTGCTCATTTCACTCAGCATCAGTTCCTGTAAGTCTCTCCAGGCCCCTCTGTATTCATCCTGCTGATCATTTCTTACAGAACAGTAATATTCCATAATATTCATATACCACAATTTATTCAGCCATTCTCCCACTGATGGGCATCCACTCAGTTTCCAGTTTCTGGCCACTACAAACAGGGCTGCCACAAACATTCGTGCACATACAGGGCCCTTTCCCTTCTTTAAGATCTCTTTGGGATATAAGCCCAGTACAAACACTGCAGGGTCAAAGGATATGCACAGTTTGATAACTTTTGGGGCATAGTTCCAAATTGCTCTCCAGAATGGCTGGATGTATTCACAATTCCACCAACAATGTGTCAGTGTCCCAGTTTTCCCACATCCCCTCACACCCGATATTATTGGGAAAGCTTCCAGTTTATCTCCATTCCAAATAATGCTTGCTAATTATTTTAGGTAAATGCTTCTTATCAATTTAAGGAAAAGTTTATTTATGCCTATACCTTCAGGTGTAGCATATATATATGTATAACACTTTATACCTTCAAGTGCTTTTTTTTGTTTTGTTTTGTTTTGTTTTTGCTAAGGCAGTTGGAGTTAAGTGACTTGCCTATAGTTACACAGCTAGGAAGTATTGTCTGAGGCCAGTTTTGAACTGAGGTCTTCCTGACTTCACCTTCAAGTGTTTTTAATACAAATGAGTATTGTACTTTATCAAATTTTTTCTGCATCTACTGATATTATCATATGATTTTGTTACTTTTAGCATTGATATAGTCAATTATATTAATAATTTTCCTTATGTTAAACCATTCCTGCATTCCTGGTATGAATCCTGCTTGGTCATAATGAAGAGGGGACCCCAAAATTCTGAAAATCCTTAAAGGAGAAAATGTCCTTTAACTCTGCCTCAGTGAGGGGACTCCACCCCAAAGCACAAACAGTTTCATCTTTGTTGTCTGGGTGGAGTCCGTTTAGTCCTGAAACCCATTGAATTCAATTCAAATTCTAGCTCAAGCTGAAACCCGGAGAGGAGCCAACTTGGGACTCCACCCATGAGCGCCCTTCAGCTTGTAGCCAAAACCCTCTATTATAAAAGAGCCAAACTAAAACCTCTCTTTGCAGAAGTTCCAAACATGCCAGCCCCATGCTTGGCACCTCAAGGAGCTTCTACCCACTGGAATATTGTTTCCAGTGCCATATTCTCTTTACCCTCACCTATTTCCTTAACTAGACTTTAACCTTACTTCCAATCGCCATAATAAACCCCTTTTATCAAGCTAGGTTTTCTGGTCTGTAAATTCCTTTATAGAGGATCTTGTGGTCGCCAGAAGGGAGTTCCCCAAAACTCCCTACCCTTGCGCCAAATCCCAAGGGATGCAGGGGAGCCAAACCTACCCTGTACCCCAAACTTGCCACTAGACCTTATTTAACTCCCTTATCACCAGAAACCCTAATTTCATTTGGGTTTGTTTGGGGCAATTGCACCTCCCCAAACTGACTACTCAGGAGTCACTCCAAATGATGTACAGAAAGAATTTATTAGAATCTTGAGAAGCAGACGGTCCTGGCCTGTGGGCCTGAAAGGACAGCAAAGATACCCACAGGAGGAGAATCATTCACTTGAAGCTGCTTGCAACTTTTATTCATTTCGGACAAAGAACCCCCAAATCCCACCCTCTATAGGTTGTGATTGGTTACATAAACCTTTATCTCCCTATTTGGTCAGTGGAATGCAGTGAAAAAGGTGATAGACAGCTTCGGCCACTTAATTCCTTCTTTGGACGATGGAATGCAGTCCAGGTCTCATCTAAAATCACGGGACTGGGGCCTATAGGCCTGAGCTACTTGAGTTAACAGTCTCTGATCAATATGTGCTTAATCTGTAAGTTCTTCACCTTTCCCCACAGGTTCCCCCAATCTAAACCTCGTTAATAATGTATAATTTTTAAAATATATTGTTGCAATCTTTTAAGTTGGTATTTTATTTAGGATTTTTGCATTCATAGTCATTAGTGAAGTTGACTTTTAATTTTCTTTCTTTGTTTTTAACTTTTCTTGGTTTAGGTATCAGTATCATATTTGTTTCATAAAAGGAGATTGGTAGGATTCCTTATTTGCCTATCATTTCAAATCATTTATTTAACATTGGTTAGTCTTCAAATGTTTGATAAAATTCATTTGTAAATCTGTCTGGTCCTGGTGTTTTTTTTTTTCCTTAGGAAGATCGTTTACAATCTGTTTAATTTCTTTATCTAAAATAGGCCTATTTAAATATTCTCTTCCCTACTCTGCTAATCCAGATAGTTTGTATTTTTGTAAATATTCTTCCATTTCACTTCAGTTGTTGGATTTATTGGCATATAACTGGGCAAAATAACTCCTTATAATTACTTTGATTTCATCTGCTTTAGTGCTTTAGTCACCCTTTTCATTTTTGATACTAGTAATTTGGTTTTCTTCTCTCTTTTTAAAAATTATATTAGCCAATGGTTTATCTATTTTATTGATTTTCTCATAAAACCAATTCCTAGTTTTATTTATCAATTCAATGATTTTCTTACCCTCAATTTTATCACTTTCACTATGTTTCCATGGTTCCTTATTAAATAACATTTTTATCGCATTGTGGTCTGTAAAGAATGGTTTTAGGTATAAAAATTTGTTTGCCCTGATGATCAATCTTTGTAAAGGTACCATGAACCACTGAGAAAAATATGTATTCCTTTCCATATCCTTTCAATTCTCTCCAGATATATTTCATATAGAGCTTATCTAACATTTTATTCACTTCCTTAACTTTTTATTTATTTTTTGGTTAGATTTGTCTAGTTCTCAGAGGGAAAAATTAAAAGCTCCCTAGTATAATACTACGATTGCCACCTGTTATCCATTTAACTTTTCTTTTTTTAAACATTCAGATGCTATGGTATTTGCCCTGCTTATAAATTTAGTATTAATAGTATTGCCTTATCTATGGTACCTCTTACCATAATGTCATTTCCCTATTTATCCCTTTTAATGAAATCTATTTTAACATTGACTTTTTTCTGATATCATGATTGCTACCTCTGCTTTTTTTGCTTTTTGGGGGGACATTGAGTAAGATATAATATATTCTACTCCAGTCCTTTATTTTAACTCTGTGCCTCTCTCATTTTAAAATGTGTTTCTTGTATTGTCACATTCTGATTTTTAATTCATTCCCTTTTTATGGGTGAATTCATCTTATTCACATTCAAAGTTCTAATTATTTTTTGTATATTTTCCTCCATCCTATTTTTTCCTTATTCTTGTCTTTCTCAGCCTCTCTTTTTACCCTCTCCCTCTTCTAGTTTACTTCTAACCACCACCTCCCCATTCCATACCCCTTTAAAACAATCTCTCCTTTATATTCTGTTCCCTAACCCTACTTTTCTTTGTTCTACTCAGTCCTCTAAAGGTCCCTCCTTTTCTATCCCCCCACCAAATCTTAATCTACACACCCCTTCTATACCCCAATGTTATCCTTTTCCCTCACCCGCTTATTTCTTTATAAAGACAGGAAACATTTATGCCCTTATATATTTGTTTCCTCTTTACCCCAGATCTGATGAGAGTAGGGTTCCAGCACTAGCAGCCTCCCACCCCCATCTGATTCTTCCTTTTGTGCCTCATCTGTATCAGATAATTGCTCTTTTTATCTTGCCCTACACAATTTTGCTTTTTAGAAGTACCACATCATACTCAGCTCTTCCCCATCTTTCTTGCGAACTACTCAATCACTAATGACAATCTTAAACAAAAGGTTTACATTTCCACATTCTACATATAAAAGTAAACAGTTTGTCCTTATTGGATCTTTTCTAATTGATCTTTAATGTTTACCTTATATTTTTCCTGGATCTTATATGTCAAATTTTCTATTAAGTTTTGGTCTATTTGCAACAAAATCCTGAAAGCCTGAATTGAATGTCAATTTTTTTTCATCCAGGATTATCCTTAACTTTGTTAGGCAAGTTAATTTTGGCCATAGCCTCAGTTCTTTTGCTCTTCAATATATAGTTCCAAGACCTGCCATCCTTTATGTAGCAGCTGCTAGGTCTTGTGTAATTCTAATTGTGACTGCAGTGTTTGATTGTTTTTCTTGTTGCTTGTAAAGTTTTCTCCTTAACTTGGAGATTTGGGAATCTGGTTATGATATCCCTGTAAGTTTTCGTCCTGGGATCTCTTTCAAATGGTGATCAGTGGGGTTTTTTCTATTTCTACTTTTCCCTCTTGTTCTAAAATATCAGGGCAATTTTCTTATTATTTCTTGTATTATATCAAGATTCTTTTTTTAATCATAACTTTCAAGTAGCCTGACTATTCTTATGTTTTCTGTTCTTCAGATCAGTTGTTTTTCTTATGAAATATTTCATATTCTCTTCTATTTTTTCATTCTTTTATTTCATTATTTCTTGGTATCCTATAATATCATTCATTTTCCCTTATCCAATTCTAGTTTTCAAGGAGTTGTTTTCTTCCTTAAGACTCTGGATTTCCTTTTCCAATTAGTTGACTTTCTTTTCATAATTTTCTTGGTTTTCTTGGATTGTTCTTATTTTTTTCACCTAATTTTCCCTCAGTCTCTCTTATTTGATTTTAAAGTCCTTTTTAAGTTCTTCTAAAAACTCTTTTTGGACAGGTGACCAGGCGACCATTTGATATTACCCTTTGGGGTAGAAGAGTTTTTTTTTTCTTTTTTTTTTTTTTTTTTTTTTTTTTTTTTTTTTTTTTTTTTTTTTTTTTGGTTTGTTGATTTGGTTTGCTTCAGTATCCTCCTCTGAAAATTAACCTCAATCTTCTCTATTCCCATAGTAACTCTCTTTGTTTGGGTTCTTTCTCCTTTGCTTACTCATTTTTATTTTTTATTTCTTAGCAGCTTGTTATTATAATCACCTCTAGTCCTAGAAATGACTTGTTTTTAACAAATATATCAACTGCAGAGTTTAACCATTTATTAAGCAGCAGAGATGTACAGGGAGTCAGGAAAACTAGCCCTTCTGGTGTGAAAGCTCCCAAGCCCTTTTAAGGGCTGCTCATCCACCTTTGGCGTCTACCTGACTCTCACCTGTGGTTCCAAGAAGCTGCAGCATGCACAGTAGACACACCTCAAGAAACTGTTTTCAGCAGATGTGCTGAACCAAATTGAGAGTAATCAAGGGCCTCAAACCCTTCGGTGAGTTGACACTACCCTCAGGATGTGAAGACTACCCTGGTGAAATAGGTGAATATGAACAATTTGTTCTACTGGACCATGAAACCAGCAGAGTCAAGCATTGTAGAATGCTTAAAGATTGGTTAGACAAAAAGACCCAAAGTCATCCACTGCATCTTGGGCCATCACCAGTCACCTTGACCTTTGTCTTGCTGCTGAATTTTGATGACTAGTAGAGAGAGTGAGGCTGATGATTTCATGCCATTCTGCCCTGATTAAATCTAATTTATTTGTGAATCACAAGATAATACTCATACATACCATTTTGCCATTTTTACTCACCTGGGGTGGCAGGCAAGTGATTGAGCAGCAGGTGGGGATGCAATGGGAGCTGTAGCAACAATCCTGCACACAGGCAGCCCAGGCTATAGGGTCAGCTTCTCATCGGACTGAAGCGGCAGTGGGATTCAGCAGCCCACTGAACGGCTGAGCAGCCTTTTAAGAACCACTCTCCTTACCTCCTGGGATGAGGAAGGGGCTAGAAAAGGTGCCCTGAAAATTGTCTGCTTCACCTAACTCTGGCCTATTTATTGCAGCACACAGTAAGCATCCTACATTGGGGTCAAAACACAAAAAAGTACCAAAACTTTTGCAAAGAATGCAGAAAATGATTCCATTCATCATCAGCACATGGAATGTGTCCCCGCTAATGGATAACACAAAATCCAGTCATTCCCGTGAGAGAAGTCAGCAGCCTAAATAGCAGCCCTGAGGGAAACAAGGTTGGTAAATGAAGTCCAACTTGCCGAAATAGGAGCCGGATACCCGTTTTTCTGGAGTGTCGTCAGGGAAGGGCAGTACCATGGAACTGGTGTAAGTTTCTAAAGCAAAACTAATCTAATCAATAAGTTCCTATGCCTCCGAAAAGGAGTGAATGGCAGGCTCGTTAACAACGCAATCGCTCCTTGCAGGAAAGCACTACGCTGCTATCGTCAGTGCATGTGCTCCGACCATGATGAGCTCTGATGAGGTCAAAGAAAAATTTTGATAACCTGGATATCCTCATCATCAATGTGCTGCAAGATGACGAGCTTATAACTCAGGGAGACTTTAATGCCAGAGTAGACACAGACTATCAGAAATGGCAGGGAGTCCTTGGGAGGAATGGAGTCCGAAACAGCAACAGCAATGGTCACTTACTGTTGGGTCCTGTTTTCTAGAGCTCCCACACCGGGTGATTAAAATATCCCTTCCTAGTAGAGAAGTGATGAGGCGGGACTCCCGAGGATGGTGGAAAAATGGGGTCTGTTTATTCCAAGGACCTTCCCCTTTTGTAACAAATGTAATACTGAGCACGTGGGACCACATAAACAACTTGTTATTGTATGTAGTTGCCACCTGATATCCCTCTGCCTCAATCTCAACACAGGTTGTCACCACCCCTGACTCCTCAGGAAGACCGAGAGCCCTTAGGGGAGATGGGGAGCCGAACCAGACATTGCCAGCAGGTTCCCTCTGGGCTGAAGGGTCTTATAGCTCACCCAGAGTTTTCCCACTGACTGTGACCCTCTACAACTTACTACTGAAGACTTAGAGGTTAAGATCCTGTTAATCTTGTAATAGTTCCAGTTGAGTACTAGGTAGGATTGATCTATGATTCAGTTAAGTGACAACAAGATTATAATGATTTGAGAAGTCAGTAAGGAGAGAAAATGGGCTTCCAAATAGAGATAGCCTTTTCCCTTTTGTAAAAAAAGAAAGAAAGAAAGAAAGAAAGAAAGAAAGAAAGAAAGAAAGAAAGAAAGAAAGAAAGAAAGAAAGAAAGAAAGAAAGAAAAAAAGCAAATCTTTTTTTTTTTTAATTTAAAAAAATTTTTTATTGACATGGATGGTAGAGCTATGAACCAGTACAACCATTTTGGAAAAAAAAGTTTTGAATTATGCAAATAGAGTGGTGATACTCTTTGATCCAGAGACTCCACTGGTTGGTTGTTGACCTTCACTCCTGAAGAGGACCAAAATGACAATACTATGTTAGAGTGGATTTTCAGTGTGTCCGATTGTGGCTGACCAGACCAATATGAGTTCAGAATTTTCTGCCGCAGTCCAGACACCGTCCATATGAACATTTGGGGCAGATTCTCTAACTTTGCACATTTCACATTTCTTCTGAGCTAATTTATTTCTGCTTTGCTCAGAGAGCACAGCCCCTTCTCTGATCAGGGCACGCCATGCTGAGTGGCCCTGTGCCAGTGTCTCCCATATCACACAATCAATGCTGAAGTTTTTAAGAGAGTCCTTGAGAGTATCCTTGTATCACTTTTTCTGATCACCGTGTGAGCATTCACCATGTATGAGTTCTCCATAAAATAATCTCTTTGGCAAGTGTACATTTGGCATTCGAACAGTGTGGCCAGCCCAGCGGAGCTGTGCTCTGTGCAGCAGAGTCGGAATGCTCGGCAGGTTAGTTCGAGAGAGGACCTCAGCGTCTGGTCCCTCATCCTGCCAGGTGATCTCCAGAATCTTCGGAGGACAGTTCCAATGGAAGCCATTCAGTTTCCCGGCACTCAGGGATACTGCCCACAGGCATACAACAATGAGGTCAGCTCAATGGCTCCATAGCCTTCAGTTTGGGAGTCAGTCTAATACCTCTGCTCTCCCACATTTTCCTTCAGAGCCTTCCAAACTCCGACTGGACTAGGCAACGGCCATGTAGGTGGCCCCGGGGAAGTGGTCAACAAGAAGAAAGTCTCCATGTGCATCTAAGTCTTTATAGAAACCCTTTTTGTGGTAGCAAAGCACAAGAAACAAAGTGGACTCATCCAGGAGACTTTCAAATTTCCCTGTGTGACATTCTAACCCTCTGTAACCTTTGTGACCCCCACAGCAACTTTCTCAGGAGAACTCTCTCTGCTTTAAAACTACAGCTACACATTTATCTGCCTTTGTCTGGTAGAGCTGGCAAAGGCTGGGTTTGCTCCCCTGTTTGCTGGCTCTGGATGGGCCTTCCATCCAGAAGCTGGTGGGCTTCCTATCATATATGGGCTGGCTTCTAGCTGAGTCTTTGTGCAGTTTTGGAGTGGGAAAAGTCACTGACCGTGACTTCTCCGTGGATTTCGTGATCACTATTCAGTCTAATACCAATTTTAGCTATTGTGTAGAAACTCTTCAGTTTCAAGTAACCAGAATGATCTATTTTATCTTTTGTAATTGCCTCTGTCTTTGGTTAAGATTCATCTCTTATCCATAGCTATACGAGGCATATGATCTGCTTTTCCTCTATTTTTATCATATAATCTTTGTCCCTTTCCTTTTAAAGATTTGTTAGTTTTTTCTCTTTTTTATTAAATAATTCTCTCCCTCACTTGTTTTTCTCAGTCAAGCAGATTCTGCCTTCCTCACTTCCCCTTCAATTACCTCATTTGTGTGTGTGGGGGGGTTATTTTTATTTTTCTATACCCTTTCCAAAAAAAGATTCCTCTCTCTTCATTATCCGCCTTCTCTTTTTTACTCTAGTGCCTCATTGTCTGACTCACTCTCTATAATTATCTGTTTTTGTATTTTCTCTGGATTCTTCATGCAGTCAAAGCTTCCAAGGTATCCATTCTGATATCTCCTTTCTGAGCACTTTTTAAAAAAATTTTTTATAATAACTTTTTATTGACAGAGCCCATGCCTGGGTAATTTTTTTTTTTACAACATTATCCCTTGCACTCACTTCTGTTCTGACTTTTCCCCTCCCTCCCTTCACCCCCTCCCCCAGATGGCAAGCAGTCCTATACAAGTTAAATATTTCATGGTGTATCCTAGATACAATCTATGTGTGCAGAACTGAACAGTTCTCTTGTTGCACAGGAAGAATTGGATTCAGAAGGTAAAAATAACCCAGGAAGAGAAACCAAAATGCAAACAGTTTACACTCATTTCCCAGTGTTCTTTCTTTGGGTGTAGCTGCTTCTGTCCATCATTGATCAGCTGGAACTGAATTAGATCTCTCTGTTGAAGAAATCCACTTCCATCAGAATCCATCCTCATACAGTATCGTTGTTGACATATATAATGATCTCCTGGTTCTGCTCCTTTCACTCAGCATCAGTTCATGTCAGTCTCGCCAATCCTCTCTGTATTCGTCCTGCTGGTCGTTTCTTACAGAATCTGAGCACTTGCTTATAGATTTTACTGTCATACGTATATACACTATCTTATGGGTTTCAGCCCACGGATTCCCCTTTTCCCTTGTGCCCCCATTTTCAGAACAATGCCAATTATTTCGAGTTACAAAGAAATCGAACCACTCTAGGACCCCTCCCCCATTACTGATGTATATCCTCTTTTGCTGCTCTTTCTTTTCTATATTATCTAGTGATCTCTTTCCTAGGTTCATGAGATGTCATTTGCTCCAAGAGTTTCCAACTTACCCACACTACTCCCAATGCAGAACAAGTAGACTATTCAAGCACCAAATCCACCAGGTCTCATCTACTGTAAGGTCCTCAGCTCCCCTCATCATCTCTCTTCACTCATAGAAGAACTCATCAATAGAACCCTTTCCACCTCCAAAATAAGGCCTTCTTCCTTCCCCTTCCTATTTTCCCCCTTCCTCTTCAAATCACCTGTGGCTCTTCTCCTTCTGAGATCCCTTCCCTTCATTGCTAGCTCTTGATTTGGCCCCAGTGCATACTTCCTCTACTGTATCCCTCTACTCTTTTCCCCCCTTTCATGACCCTCTCATGTTGTAATAGTCACAAAAGAGGCATTTGTCTGTAAGCTGTCGGACTCTTCACAATTACCTACATCGGATTTCCACATTCACTCCTTGCATACATGTGGAAAGAAGTCACTTACTAGTCTCTGTGTGGAAGAGAGAGATAAGGTGAAGAACTTACAGAAATGTATGAATTCTTTTTCCTGTATTTTATTTTCATTATTTCTGTGTTTCCCCTATTATTATTTGGGGTGTTCAAGAGGCAAATAATTTTTCACTTGTGGTTTCCTTGCTACAAATCTTTCAAACTCTTCTTTATTATTGAATATCTACCTTTTTTTCCTCTATGGTCAAGTTCAGATTTGCAGGATAGATCACCCTGGGATGTGTCCCGAACTCCACTGTTCTTTGGGAAACATTATTCCATTCCTTCCTATATTTTCTAGCCAGTGCAGAATAGTCTTGTCCTATATAAATATGCTTTCCTTTGTATTTTTGAAGAAATGTATTTCCCTTTCTATCTTAATGGCTTTCAGAATTTGTTGCATTTGAACTAAGTTGTTAAATTTAATAGCAAATTGGAGCTGGCAGCCTTTGGTCTTTTTCTGGAGACAATCTGTAATCCTCTCATTAGAATTTCATTTTTATGGCCAGAAGTTCTCTTCTATTATTTCCTTCATTGTGAGGAAATAATCCTGTCCTGTTGTGTTCCTCCGGGAGACCTACTATCTTTAGGTTATCTCTGCACATCCTATCTTCAAGATCCATAGGTTTTTCTTCTGTCCTGAGCATATTTTCCTTTAATAAGTTCATGGTTTTTTGTTTCTCTTCTTTCACATCATGCTTCATTTCTGTGTATTCGTATTCCCAGTCTCTTCTTCTCTCTTTTGTTTTTGTTTGTTTTGGTGAGATGTGTCACCGCGGATTCCAGTTTTTATCTTCTGCCCTCTGTTTCTGCTGTGCAGGCTGTAAATTCTGCTCTCATGATTCTCATTTCTCTTTTGATCGACTCAGGAACAGGGTTTTATGATTCCATGTTCTCTTCACATTTGATAAGGTCCTCTAGCTCATCAAATATTGGATCATTTCCCTTCGTTTTGCAAGATTTATTGTGAACTCGTTTACTAGTGAAAGGCCATATTTTCTTCAGTGTGTGATTTTCCCATTATTTACCAGTTTTTATTCCGAGTCTTTTCTCCCTGAAATCGTTGATATTTTCACTGTTTTTCCTCCTCGTTTTCTATATCGCTTAGTCTTTGACTCCCTTTCCTCGGAGATTTCCTCAGTTCCTTCGCTTCCTGTTTTCCCCATTATTTACCTGTTAATGTTCTCCCGTTATTGACCAGTTGATGCTCTAAGTCTCTAAGTCTTTTCTGCCTGAAATCGTCCATATTTTCACTGTTTTTCCTCCTCGTTTTCCTTATCGGTTCATTGGTCTAGGCCTCTGCCCCAGCTGACTTCCAGGTGGTCAGTACTGATCCCAGCCGCATGCTGCGCTGTTCCTCTGATTTGACAGACAGAGTGCTGGGGCCCTGTCCTGCCCATGTAAGTCACCGTCTCCATTCCCTTTTTCTCTGGCCCCGCACCAGCGATTCAGTTCATCAGCTCTGTTGGCCTTGGTGTTGGATCAAAACTAACAGGCTGGGGAAAGTGTCTCTCACTGAGTGACAGATGTGATGAGGGGGTGTGTGCATGTGGTGACCCACTCACACACACACCACCCACCCCAAACCACTTGTCACCTACCCCCCCCCGCCAACACACCAAATTAAACACACATAAACACCCATACATACACCACATGCAAACAGACCCCCATACACACCCATAAAAACCTCACAACAACAACACAAACACACACAGCACACCACAACCCCCCTTTCCAAAAATTTCAAAACTCAACCCTTAACCAATTAAACCAATCTAAACCTCCATAACACACATAAAAATTAAAACTAACAAACAAATTCAAATAAAAAAAATGAAAAAAATTTAAAAAAATACAAAACACAAACAACAAAGAAAAAAAAAAAATTTTTAAACATTAAAAAAAATTTTTAAACCCCTTCAATTAAAAATATAAACCAAAAATCTACCCAATTTTACCACTCATAAACAAAGAAATAAAAACAAAACTCTTAAAAATGGAAAACCTTCTCCCTTTTAACAAAACCACCACACAAGACAACATCAAATAAACGGCACCGACACACAAGACAATACAACACAAGACAATCCAATTTAAAAAGAAAAAAAAAGACACAACAAAAAATAAAAATTTTTAATAAATAAATTTTTAAAAATAAATAATTTTTTAAATAAACCCTTTTAAAAATAACCCCATAAAATTTTCCAAAATAATTACACAAAAATAAAAAATACACAAAACCCTTTTTAAAACTAAAACAAACCCCACACACACAAAAAACACAGACAACTATAACATACAACCCAGAACAAGACAAAAGACACTT
Organism: Sarcophilus harrisii; assembly: GCF_902635505.1. Taxonomy (NCBI): domain Eukaryota; kingdom Metazoa; phylum Chordata; class Mammalia; order Dasyuromorphia; family Dasyuridae; genus Sarcophilus; species Sarcophilus harrisii. The sequence continues at coordinate 5,248,907 of NC_045432.1, forward strand.
TTACAACCTTACCCCCCACATAACACACTAACAAATAATTTCACACACTCCTTTTAAAAAAAAAGCAATATAACCCCCAAAAAAAACACCCCACACAAACAAATACAATAAAGAACCACAAGACACCTATACACACAAATAACAAAAGAAACATCACACAGACACACCTTATACACACAAACACACTCAGACACACCTCACACAAATTCACCCAACACCTCATACACACACCACACTCTCAGACACTTTTTAACTCAAACCAACCACAAAAAACACCCCCGACCTATACACACCTCAAACCCCAAACAAAAAAAAATACACCAAAACAACACACAAAGACAATCAAAACACAAAGACACAAGACAAGACAAAAAACACACGCAAAGAAACTGATAAAACCCAACAAACACACAAAGACACTTTAAAAAAATAGACACACTCAACACCTACAATACACATTCAACACTTTTTCACATAAAAAAAAAAAATACACAAAGACACAATACACAAAGCACACACAACAAAAAAATCCCACCACACACACTATACAAAAACACATTACAATACACACAAGACAACCGAAAACTTAAAATTTAAATAAAAACTCCAAAAAACATCCGCAAGCACAATCACTTTTAAAAACACACAAAAATTTTAAAACAAAAAAAAGACAAATTATAAAAAAACTCTAAATAATCTTTTACAACACATACACACTCACCTCATACACAAAAAAAACACACACTAAACTAACAAAGCACACACACACACACACTCACACACACAACACACTACACATACACACGCCCCACCACAAACAAACACAAGCTTTTAACACACTGATAAACACACTAACATTAAAACACCCCAAACATTATAAAAAATTTATAAACACTCCTTCCCTCATAACAATAACCCTAACATTTACAATACACCTTATAAAAATTTTATAAAAATTTTTAAACCAATACAAAACACACAATACACACCTCGACAACATAAAATCAAAGACAACAACAATACACAAGCACACCCGACACAAGACACACACAAATACAAAAACACACAAAGACACATTATAAAAAGCACCTTTTAAAATCTAAACATACCATAAAAACTCACAACTTTTTTACAAAAAAAACAAACCAACCACACAACTATACACAACCAACAAACACAAGACACAAAAATTTTCACACACAAAAAATCCCATAAACCCTAAAAAAATAAAAAAAATAAAAAAAAAGACACACAACCAACACACTATACACACCCCCGCCACACTACACACAGACACACTATACACACACAACACCTCATACACACACTCACACTCCAACACATACACTCCTACACACACAACACTTTTAACACTTTTACCCACAAACCCAAACCACACACATAAACACTACGACACAATTTTAAACCAACACATCAAAGACACAACAAAACAAAAATACAAATATACAAAAAAAAGAACGAAAAAAGACAATTTTAAACAAATAAAAAAACTACAAAACAAGACAAAATATAAAAAAAAAACAAAGAACAATAATACACATACACATTTTACAATCATAAAATTCATAACAAACAAGAACAACACATAAAATAAATATACACTCACACACATAAACTTCAAAAAAAAACTAAAATAAAAAAATTCACACAACACACACTCACAAATTTCCAAAAACACCCCCACTTACACAATTTCAACAATTTAAACACTTCAAAATTAACCCAAAAAAAAACCCACACACACATTACACAACCTTCAATTACACACAAAAAAAATTTTTTTTAAGACAAAATATCAAACAACTCCCAATAACATACAATCACAAAGAACACACACACTATATACAACACACACAACCTTTTACATTCATACCAAACCCACCCAACACACAAAACTTACAAGAATACAAAAACACACACAAAGCAAAATACACACAAAATACAAAAAGACATTAATACACCAACTACCCCCACCCCTCCTCACACACACACACGCAAGACTCCCACACAAAGACATCCTTTTACAACAAACAACCCAACAAACCAACTCATACACACACAAACACACACACAAAGACACACCCTTTTAAACACAAAAATATTCACACACAACATACACATCTCACACCTTTTTACACCTCCACCTTCCTTTTACACAAAAAATATACACACCCAAATATAAAAAAGCAAAACACCCAAACCCACTAAAACTATAAAAAGACACACAACCTTGGAAACACACACACAGACACCCAATAACACAAGACACACACGACACAAGACGCAACCCACTCAAACCATGTACACACACAACACGACACCTCACACACAGATCAACTTATAAACAAAAAATATAAACTTTACACACTCCAATACAACTCATAACAAATAACTCCAAAATTTTAAAACTACATTATTTTAAAACAAAAATATAAACTCAAAACTATCACACTCCACACAACACAAACACAAAATCACAACTCACGAAAAAACAACTACAAACACAACTCACAAAACAACCGCCCAACACAGACACACACAAATACAAAGACACACACAAGACCTTTTAACACACAAAGATCCTTCCTAAATATAAACTACAAATACCTATACACAATAAACAACACAAGCACAACACACATAACACCTAACACACACATCCACCCTAAGACAACTCACAATACACAAACACACACACACACAGACACAAAACACAACACATTTAAACATAAGACACACTCCACGACATGCACAAAAAAACACATACAACAACACACACACAACAAGACACATTTATATAAAAAGTTTTTTTTTCACCTCCTTCACTTCACAATAACTCATACACACAAACACATTTTAATTTTACAACAACACAAAGAAATAAAAAGACAAATAACAAATCCACCAATCATAAACACAAAAGACAACTCACAAAAACAATACACACATAAAAATCAACAAACCAACCAATAAAAAAGAACAAAACAATAAACCATAAGTCTACACAACTTACACAAATAAAATAAAATACGAAAAACACCCTAAACACTCAATACACAAAGACACACAAATACACACAACACCAAAGAACCCACTATACACACACACACATACAAAAACCTACCACCACAAGAACAAATCCAACAAAAAAAAAAGACAATAATACACATCCAAATTTAAAAATTTAACAATTCAAAAAAACTCCGAAAATAAATAACATTTTAACATACCCCCAATCCCACACTTCACACACACACACTAACACACACACTAAACCACAACACACAACACCACACACAATAAACAAAGACACACAAAGACAACAAACACTCATAAGTCCCCACACTCACACACACAACACACTCACCACACACCCCCAAACACTACATACACACAACACACACACACCCACACCACACATACCCACCACTCACACAACAAAGACAACAACTTTAACAAAAAAATTTAACAAACAAAAACCAACTCAACTTTACACCCAATCAACATTCCTCACACACAAGACAACTCAACACACAAGAACAAGAACAACCTCACACCCATAACACTTACACAAACACATACACAAAAAAAATCCAAAATACACAAAGAACATTCTTTGACCACTCCACTCAATACACAAAGACAAACAAACCAACAACTACACCTCACACCCCCATAACAATTCACACACCTCATACACACTTCACATACAACAACAACCAAGAACTCTATAAATAAACACTCCAAAAAATTACAATAAAAACTTTTCCATCACCAAGACAATTTTACAAACAAAAACCCCCCCAATCCTACAATAAAAAGAAAATATAAAAAAAATAAAAAACAATTTTTATTACAAATAACACAACCAAAAATTCCAAAAAACAAAGCACACACCAAAAAAAAACAATAAAAAAGAACTTCCATACACACTCCCAATTAAAAAAGACACACAAAACACAACTTCCTAATACACACAACCCATATACCGATAAAAACCCTATAAACAAAGCCCAATACATAACACTTCCAATAAAAAACACATAAAACACGCAACACATAAATTACATTTTACAACCAAAACACAAAAAGCACACATTCACACATAATATAAAACTACATAAAAACACACTAATGAACACATAAAATTCAAATAAAATAAATATATAAAAAAAGAACTAAAAAACCCCTTTCTTAATAAAAACACAACATAAAATTACAATAAATGAAAAAGCACCTTACATAACAACTTCAAACAAATTCAAAATTTTCGTACACATGTATACAACACAAACACACAAAAACATAATAATAATACAAACCTCCGCCACAAAACACATACACATAAACAAAAAAACATAAAAAATAATCAATTTAGACACCTATACACACCATAAAACCCAACACATAAAAAACACACCTATAAACAACGAAAAGACAAAATATTCCCAACAAAGCCACTAACATCTCAAATTTTAAAACACACACACACTTTTACACACACAACACAACACAATTCCACACACACTAAGAATTCTTTACACGCCAACACAAAAAAACAAATAAAAAGAAAAAAAAAACACAAAATAAAACATACAGACAAGACACAATATGAAAATAATATTCACACAAACCCTTTACAATACTTTAAAAATAACAAATAAAACCCAAAATACACAAATAAAAAAAACTAACTCATAAAATACTAAAAATCCAAAACAATAAAACAAGAAAACTATACAACAAACAACATATACAACCTCAACCAAACTAAATAAAAACAACTACAACTTAACATATATACACACACACACACACACATACACACGCACAAACTCACCCCCCAACACACAAAGACCTCCCATACACACTCTCACACATACACCTCAACATACAACAACACACACACACCCCACACACACTCACACACATACAACTACACACAACACCACCAAAAACTCCAATTCTCTCACACACACACACACACACACACACACACACACACACATACTGTAGACCTTCTAGTTCAGAGAGTCTGGTGTTGTGGCCTTAACTAGGTGTGAGGGGACTTCAGCCCAGGCAGCCCGGCCAACATAAACGAGAATGCTTTCTGTCCCCACTGGGCCACGCTGTTTGTCTCCCACCGGCCCCAGGGGTGGGCCCTGGGACTGAATCTGAAGTCCCGCCGGGCGGGACCACAGTGGCCCCCACTCTGTGGAAGAGGGAGTGGGGCCCCCCCTTCCAGGGGCTGAGGGCACGGGGGTTGGGCACGGGAGGGCAGGGTTTGTAGGCCATTCTTTTGAAAAGTGTGACTATTAAGTGATTAAATGAAACTGGGGTTCAGGGTTCCCCCCAAAACGGGGCTAACACACAAAGGAAAGATGAGAGGGCTCACGCTGACCGCTCGAGCAGTGCCCCCCGGTGGAGGGCGCAGATTTTGCACAGCCTTGCTGGTTCATTAATGCCAGTAACAGTATGGCAGCCCACCTTTCCGTAAGATTAAGGTGGGAAGCACAGGGAACGAGTGGGAGGGGTCACAGCGGCTAGGTGCCCCCTGCTGGGCCCCAAGTTTCCCGTGAGGGGTGCACAGCCGTCTCACCCGGCAGCAACAGCGACCAGACGGGAGAAGGGAAGGGTACAATCCCGTCCCCGCCACTGGGCGACCTCCGGCTCCTTTGCCCTGGGAGAGTCTCAGTCCCGGCTGGGGCTGCCACAACCTCCCCAGCTCCGGGCAGTGCTGCCAGGCTCGGGGGCTCCCCGGATGGGTGGGGACACAAGCGCCGGGGGGGGGGGCAACAAGTGGCATTTGGCACTTACAGAAACCAGCTCTTGGTCTTCACAAGACCCCGGGAGCTGGGGGGGGGGTTGTCCCCATTTTGCAGGTGAAGAAACCGAGGCTGGAGGCTTAGGGAGGGGCCCGTGGCCCACAGCTGGCAAGTGTCTAGGACCGGATTTGGGTCAGCCCCTCCCCGGGCCAAGTGCGGGGCTCGGCCTGGGCACCGGCCACCGGCCGCAGGAACAGGAGCAAGAACCGGGACTGGGAGGGGAGGGAATGTCCCGCAGAAAAAGTCAGGGAGCTCAGGGGGGGCTGAGGGGCCCACAGGGGAGGGTGAGGATGAGGGGGGGAAGGGTAAGCTCAGAGGCAGCAACTGCCCCTGGAAGAAAGGAGGGAGACAGCAAGGCCCCATGGGAGACAGACAGCATGGCCCGGGGGGAAGGGCTCACCTTCAGATCCCAGTCTGGGGATCGGTGCTGTGGCAGTGGGGGTGAGCGCTGAAAGTGACCCTTGGCCCAGGGACCTGAGGGGGCTGAGCCAGGAGCCAGGGACCCAGGGGAAAAATCCAAGCCCAAGTCAGCCTGAGGGGGCCACGGCTGCTCCCACCTGGGCACTGACAGTCACACAAGTGAGGCAACCAAAGAATCTCTGAGGGACCTGGGGGGGGGAGGCTGACCGGAGCTTCCTGAGGCCCTGAGCCTCTGGGCAAGGAGGCAAACTCAGGAGCCACGGGAGGGGCCCGATGCCCTCCCCGGGAGCCTGGGACTGGGTCAGGCCCAGAACCCTGGGGCCCGTGGGGCCCAAAGGCTCAGCCTGCGGCCCTCGGCCCAACCAGGAGACCTCGGGCCCTCCCGGTCGGGCCTCCCTCAGGCTCGGCTGAACCCACCGGCCCCAGTGCATCCCTAGCCGTCCCTGTATTGGTTCCACTCAGCGCGGCCTAAAGGAGGCGAGGGCCGGGCCCCGGGCCTGCCCTCAGCAGCATGGGTCCCCACTGGGAGCCAGGCTGAGCCTGAGAACGCAGGGTGGCAGCTGGGCCACACAGTTCCTGGTCCCCCGCAGCCCTGCCTGTGGCCTCACCCTGCCCCGGCCCGGCCTGCCGTGTCAGCCGCCCTCCTGGGCCCCCTTCCATCCCCCTGCGCCCCCCCCCCATGGCCAACCTCCCCCCCAGCCGCCCTCTTCCCTTGCTGCCTCCGCCCTGGGGCAACCCCCCCCCCAGCTGACTCAGGGACTGCTGGGCCCCTGCCTGGCCCCTCTGTGGCCCAGCTCTCTGCTCACTCTCGCTGGGAGCTGCCCCCCCCACCCCGCCTCCCACCGCTTGCTGGCTGGCCCCGGGACAGGGAGGCTGGCGGCTCCTCCATCGGCCCGGGCTCCTCGACGGCAGGAACTGCCTTTGCTGGCAGGGGCGGCTTTGGGCCCGGCTGCGGAAGCCTTGGGAGGCCCTTGGGAGCTTCTCCCCAACAGCTTAGGCTGCTGAAGTCCCTCCTCAGCCTTGAGCACCCCTCGCCCCTCACGGTGACTCTGAGCCCCAGCTGCTCCCACCAGCACAGACGTGCCCACGGCTCCTCCCTTCTTCCCAGGCCTGTCCAGCCTCCCTCCCAGTGGCCCACTCCCCATCTGCCCAGCCCTGCCCCCCCGCGCCCTCTGCAACGCCCGCTCCATAGACAACAGCCCACGGCCCGGCTCGAGCCTTCCCTTTCTCCCTCCCTCCGGCTCCTGGCTCCCCGGCCCCCACCCTTTCCAGCCCTGGGTGACCCATCACTTGAGGCTCTTCCCCCTCCCCGGGTGTGGCAGGGACGTTGGAGTCCCCCTTGCTCCCACCGCGGCTTCCCCGGAATCTCCTCACCCTCACTGGGTAACGTCTCCCCCCCTCAAGGTTCCAACAATCCAGACTTGGTGCCCAATTGAGATTCTGGTTCCGGTTAACTACCGATCAGCAGCTCCCGTGGATGCAGCTCCCATGTCTAGGCAGATGCTCCCAGGCCTGTTTTCAGCCCTAACTGCTCTCCTGCCCCTCACTTGCTCACATCTCTGGCTCCCATTGGATGTGTCCAAGCCGATACCTGACAGACAGCTCCACTTAGTGTCCCCTAAACCCAGCTCAGTCTGTCCCGCGAACCTCTTCCCTCTTCCTGGCTTCCGAATTATTATCAAAAACATAACCAGCCTCCTCGTCCCCCAGACTCACAATCTAGGGGTCATTCAAATGTTGGCGGGGATGTGGGGAAAGTGGGACACTAATGCATTGGTGGTGGAGTTGTGAAATAATCCAACAAATCTGGAGAGCAAGTTAGAACTATACCCAAAAGAACTATGAAGCTGAGTAGTTTGCCCCAGCAGTGCCATTACTGCGTCTGTATCCCAAAGAAATCATAAAAGGAGGAATAGGACCCACATGTACAACAATGTTCGGAGCGGTCCTATTTGTGTTGTCAAAGAACTGGGAAATGAGTAGATCCCCATCAATGGAGAATGGCCGAGTAAGTTGTACCATATGCAAGTAATGGATTATCATTGTTCTATAAAAAATGATCAACAAACTGATTTTAGAAAGCTCTGAAAACATTTACAAGCACTGATAGTGAAACAAGCAGAACCAGGAAAACATCGTACACGGCAACAGCAAGATTGTGTGAGGATCACTAAGGAGATTGAATGCAAATCAATGTGGGCTCTGTTCACTTCTTTTTTCTGTTTTTTTTTTTCCTCTCCCATGGTTTTTCCTTTTGGTTCTGATTTTTCTCTCCCAACATAATTCATAAAATAATATACATTAAAAATAAAGTAAAAAAAGATTCTGTGATGATCAACTATGTCAGACTTGGTTCTTCTCAGCACTTCAACGATCCAAGGCAATCCCAATAAACTTTGCATGGAAATGCCGTCTGTGTTCAGAGAAAGAACTATGGCGATGGAATATAAATCAGCATATGCTTTCTTCCCTTTTTTTTCTTCTGGTTTTTTTTCCTCTCATGGTTTTGTCCTTTTGTTCTGATTTTCCTCTCCCAACATGATTCATAAGGAAATGTTTTTAAAAATGTTTTTACATGTAACTGGAGGAAATAAAGATTTAAAAAAAGAACCAATCTAGGTGTCAAGCTAGGTCAGGGGTTAAGCAACAATGGTCTGGGGACCAGATCCAGCATGTATACCATGAGTTAACAATGGCTTTTAAGTTTTTCAATAAAATTTTATTGAAAAATGTAAAAAGTATTCTTGAATCCCAGGCCACATGGCAGCAGACTAGGTTTGGCCCACGGTTCATAGTTTGTCCATGTCCCTCCTAAATGCCACAGTCAATCTCTGCAAAGGCCCAGCTTCACGTCTTTCATTATAGCTGCCCCTTGCTCCGCTTTGTCATTACCGCTACATGCTGGGTGCTGTCTTTGCCTCGTCTGCCTCTACTTCGATCCAAGCCTCACCTAGTGGTCAAAGCCATCCCCTCCTAAATCTCTGGCCCCCATGCTTTTTCACTGCTTCTCCCCCATTCTGATATGTTCTCACTCCTCTTTTGACTTTTGACTTGTCTGGCTTCCTTCAGGGCTCAGTTAACAGCCCACCTTCTGTTAGAGGCTTTTTCCAGCCCTGCTTCCTTCATTCAACAAACACTTGTTAGGTGCCTTCTATGTGCTAGAGTGCTTTCTCAATGCTAATGCTTTCCTTCTGTAATAATCTTCCCTTTCAGCGTTGCTGTGAGAATTAAGTGAACTAATATATGTACTCTATCAATGTTAGTATTATCTCCCATTTACCCTGCACACAGTTTTATGTATACACTTATTTTCATGTTGTCTCTCCCATCTGAAAGCAGAGATGATTTTTTACCTTTCTCCGTATCCCCAGCATTTAGCACAGAAACTAATACAAAGTAGGCTCTTTTTGTCCAATTATTTTTTATTTTCAATTTCCAAATACTCCCAGTCCCGTTCTCCTACTCCTACTCCTGTGGATCACAGGCCTATGGGAGGATGAAGGCGTATTTCAGGAATGGATCATTCTGGAACCACACTTTCCATAATTAAATGAGGCCCTGAAAACTTAGGCAAGGTGAACATGTAACCTGAGATTGAAATTGAATAGAAGACAGTCTACGACTGTCCCCATCGTCTTTCCTCGGCTTCCAATTCTGCAGACGGGTGTCCATCCTCCAAGATGAATCGGCTTTAAAAACGACCTTTTGAAGATAGTTTACCTCTCAGACCTGTGGAAGGGGAAGGTCTTTATGACCAAAGCAGAACTAGAGATCATTACTGATCACAAAATAGAAAATTTCGATTATACCAAACTGAAAAGTTTTTGTACAAACAAAACTAATGCAGACAAGATTAGAAGGAAGCAATAAACTGGAAAATATTTTTACAGTCAAAGGTTCTGATAAAGGCCTCATTTCCAAAATATATAGAATTAACTCTAATTTATAAAAAATCAAGCCATTCTCAATTGAAAAATGGTCAAAGGATATGAACAGACAATTCTCAGATAGAAGACATTGAAACTATTTCTAGTCATAAGAAAAGATGCTCAACTCATTATTAATCAGAGGAAATACAAATTAAGACAACTCTAGATACCACTACACCTGTCAGATTGGCTAGATGACAGGAAAAATAATGATGATTGTTGGAGGGATGCGGAAAACTGGGACATTGATGCATTGTTGGAGGAGTTGTGAACGAATCAACCATTCTGGACAACAATCTGGAATTATGCCCAAAAAGTTATCAAACTTTGCATACCCTTTGATCCACAGTGTTACTACTGGGCATATCCCGAGATTATAAAAAGGGAAAGGGACCTGTTGTGCACGAATGTTTTGGCAACCCTTTTGAGTGGCTAAAACTGGAAATTAATGGATGTCCATCAGTTGGAAATGGCTGAATAAATTGTGGTTAATATGAATATTATGGAATAACTGTTCTTAAAAATGACCAATAGGATAATTTCCCTTTAAGGAGATTCGCCCTTAACTTCAAAACAATATATTGATGACCAGTTCTGATGGACCAGGCCATCCTCACAACAAGATCAACCAAATCATTTCAATGGGCAGGGAATGGCTAACCAGCTTGCCCAGAGAAAGAACCCGAATGACTAAAAACCATGACATTGAATTCCCAATCCCTCTATTTATGCCCCCCTGCATTTTTGATTTCCTTCCAAACTAATTTTACAATATTTCAAGTCATTCTTTTTGTACCAAAAAATAAGTTTTGGTCATGTATACTTTTTTTTCTAATTTATATTTTAATTATTTAAATTCTGGTCATCCTGCCATCTTGGGGAAATGAGGTGGTGGAACAAGAGGTTTGGCAATTTTAATTGTAAAGTTACCCATATATATCCTGTAAATAAAAGGCTATTAAAAAAAAAAAAAAAAAAAAAAAAAAAAAAAAACGACCTTTTGCCGGGCTGGCTCACTAACTGCCTCTGTGGAGAAGAAGCAGATGTTTGCAAGCCTCTGGAGAGTGAAAGAGAAGGAGATATGCTAGAAGAAAGCACACTATAATCCCTGCCACGAGAAAGGAAGAGCTGATAGCAGTATCTATGTACTCTACAATTAGATCGCTTTCAAAAAGTAGAGAAAGGTTAGGTGAGGTTTTTTGGTCTTTCTTCTCCAGTAAATTTTTGTTTGGGGAGGGGTGTTTTGGGGTTAGATTTCTCCCCCTCCCCCTGGAGCTTACTTCTCCCCCACCCCTTTTATTTTTTCTAAAATCTGACCAGGAACATCAAGGCCCCCAACAGAAAAAGGAACAGGGCAAAGGTATCTCTATTGAACCTAGAAAGTCCTTTCTGTAGGGCCTTCCCCTGTGCATAACCTTTCCCCAGGGGTGTGTGTGTGTATGTGTGTGTGTGTGTGTGTGTGTGTGTGTGTAATGTTCTCTCTTCACAAATCTTCAGCCTATTTAACCCTTTCTGTGTGGGACAGTGGAAGCAAAGTCGAATGACTATGATTAACCTAGACCCCCTTCATGGGATGAATGATGATTTTTTTTCTCAATAGTATTTTCTTTTTCCAAATAGATGTAAAGATAGTTTTCAGCATTCATTTTTGTAGGATTTGGGGTTCCAGATTTTTTCTCCCTCCTTCCCTCCCCTCCCCTCACCCCAAGACAGCAAGCAATCTGACATAGATTATACAATACAATCATTTTAGACATTTTCATATTAGTCATGTTTTAAAAGAAAAATCAGAAAAAAGAGAAAAATCACAAGAAAGAAAAAACAAACACAAAAGGTGAAAATTGTATGCTTCAATCCACATTCGGTCTCTCTAGTTCTTTCTCTGGATTAGGATGGCATAGTTGATCATTACACATTACCATGTCCAATGTTCTTCTGGCTCTGCTCACTTTCCTCGGCATCAGTCCATGTAAGTCTTTCCAGATTTTTTCTGAAATCATCCTGCTCATCATTTCTTATAGAGCAATAATTGAACTGTGATTTAAAAAAAAAAACTTTGAATTTTCTTTACTTTTCCAGAACGATATTTTACAGACTAACTTCTTGTACCACATCTGAATAAATCTAGTACTGCCTGGCTGAAAGAAGGAAGAAACAGAAGAAAACCTCTAGAGAAGGAGTGAAATGGAATAAAACTCACTGTCGAGGACTGGGGTTTTGGAAAATTCTCAATCACATTTGTTCCTGGATGTAATCAGGAGCCGCTGGAATTTGCTGAACAGAGTGACATGATCAGGGTTTTGATTTAGGAAGACCCCTTTGGCAGCTGGATGAAGGGTGTCCTGGAGTGGGGAAAGACTTGGATGAGAGATGTTACGTTAGAAACAAGTCTGACAAGACTTGACAATAGATTAAATATGTGACATAAGACTCTATTAGACTTTCCTGTATCTCCAGGGCTCAGCACAGTGATTGGCACGTAGTAGGTGCTTGATAATGTTTGGCTGAGTAATTGATTGATAGAAAAAAATAACGAGTCTAAGATGATATCTGGGTGGTGACTCAGAGTGACTGGGAAGGTAATGATGCCCTCCAAAGTAATAGGGAATTTAGAAAAGAGGATTGTCTGAGGAGAAAGATGATCTGATAAAAGTCTGATAACCAAGATTTATAAAGGAACTGATATATGGTCGAAAGATATGAACAGGCAATTTATTTTATGTATTTATTTATTTACATAAAACAAATGCAAAATAAGAAGAAACAAAATAGGACAAAAAATGTCATGTGACCTGTAGAACATCAGGGAGGATTCAAAATATATAACAATAAATTTCCATTTCAAGAAAGCACACATAATAACAAAACGTATTCAGAACTGACCATCTTTGCTTCCTTGTAGATTATTCTTTTATTCTTTGCTATGCACTTTTTATTTTATTTGTTTCCCTTTCTCGTCCCCCATATCCCTCAAGCAGGCTATAATTAAGCACAGATATATTTATTTATGTACATATATATATATATATATACATACATACCCCCACACAAGACACAAATATATATACACATATAAACACATACATACACCTACATGCATACATATACATGTATACATACATCTAAAATAATATTAATATGACAACATAATGTAGATCTTTCTCTTGATTGAATCTTTTTTAAGTTTGACTTTGTCTAAGATAAATGATTACTAGCCATATTTTTCCTAATGAATTCTACTCCTGCACATTATTATTATGTTTGCATATATCTCTTATTTCCTATCCCCACTAACTCTTCTACTTTACTTCTTGTAGTGTTCTCTTCTCTAAATTACAATGTTCTCTGGGAGCAGGTTTCTTGGGGGGCTTCTGGAGGCAGCCTTCGTTTCAGTTCAGAGTAATTAATAATCACCCCAAATGCAACCAGGAGTTAAAATCCAGATCCTGTATTGTCTCCTTCCTTGGGCCTGGTTAGCTTTCTTTGAGGCCTATCTCTCTCCTTGGCTCGGAAAGCTCTTGTTGCTAGTCCTTTGCCTCTTCCAGCTTCAGCCTCTAGCTCAATTCTGAATCCAAAGCCTCCAGTCTGCACACAGGTGATATATGGAATGAATCTGACTCCGCCTCCGAGAGTGGGCTTGTGGGTTAGTGGGCTTGTCCTTCCTGACTTGTGAATCTCCTGGACTCCTCTCTGACTTGTGAATCTTGTAGAACTCCAATAAGTACTAAATACATTAGTGAGCAAGAGAACTGTTAAGTACCAGGCTAAATTAGATAACTGACTTAGCATCTTGTAAGAATTCTAACAACCTCTACCTGTTAACTTGCCCTGCTATTACTTAGCCTCCCCCCCACCATGGATTCCTCCCTTATCTTCCCCCCCCCACTCTTTCACTCCCTCTTTATCCCATTCCTATTAATTTATATACCTTATCCCACTCCTGTTAATCTAAATACCCTTCTGTACCCCACCTTATCCCGTTACCTCTCTCTTAATTTCTTTATATATATTTTTGGAGGATTCTATCCCCTTCTTGGTATATATATATATATATATATATATATACATGTGTGTGTGTGTGTGTGTGTGTATCTTTATATAAAGATAAATAGATATACACGCACACATATATATGTGTATGTATATATGCATTGTTTCCTCATTAACCCATTCCTGATGTGAATAGGTTTTCCCAACTATCAGCCCTCTTCCCCCCTATAATTCCCTGAGGTTGGTTCATATAGCATAATTACTATTTTTGCCTTTTCCTAGATAGTTTTACTTTTTTAGAATCACATCATACTCAGCTCTGGCCCAATCTGAACAGGCAATTTTCGAAGAAAGAAATCAACCTATCAGCAACCATATAAAAATTTCCCCAAACACTAATAAGTAGGAAAAGGCAAATTAAAGCAACTCTGAGGTACTTTCTCACACCCATGAGATTGGAAACGATGATATAAAAGGAAAATGATAAGTTGTTGGAGGGGCTGTCAGAAAACAAGCACACTAGGACAGTGTTGGAGCTGTGACCCAGACCAGCCATTCTGAAAATCAAATTGGAATTATATTTCAAAATTTCTGAACTGTGATCCATGGATACTGTTGCTAAGCCTATATCAGAAAGAGATCAAAGGAAGATCAAGAGAATTTATAGGTACCAAAATATTTATAACAGCTCTTTCGCAGAAGACAAAAGTTGAAAACCGAGAAGCTATCTTCCTATTGGGAAATGGCTATATATATATATATATATAAATTCTATTATTTCTTTCCCTCAAAAGAGGCAGGCCACCTAACTAGAAAGAGACCTATTTTATACTTTATTCATGAGCCAAATTTAACCAAGTTTGAAAAGAAATCAGTCCTGGGGAAATGACTCAGACTTAGCAGAACACCTCTGTCTAGACACGTTCTTAAACTGTGGTTCACAGTCCATTATGAGGTCTCGTAATTGAATGTGGGGGTCATGAAATTATGATTTATTATCAGGAAGTGTTGGATTTGTATATCTTATTTTATATACCTACTTACCTGGGATCACATAAAAATTTCCTGCGGCAAAAAGGGATCGTGATTAGGAAAAGTTTAAAAAGTCCTAGTCTCCATCATGTCCCCCTATATAGGCTCTTCCCCGACCCCTGTGCTACAGGAAACATATGTAGTCCTTGAAGATGATACCCAAATGTTCTAGAATTTAGAGTATTCGGAGTAGCTATCTGAGTGAGATATGCAGAGAAATGTTTGCAAGGTCAAGCACATTGAAACAGAAAGCTACACCAAGAAGTCTTCCATGAACATCCTTAAGGTGGGAGAGGAAATGATGCCAAAGAAATCCAAGTACTCTGAAGTTTGAAGTGTACATCCATCCTGTAGTCCCCTTCCCAAGTCCTCCACTGAACTCCTCGGCATATCTGTAAATTTTCAAACTATAAAGTACATAGATTCACTGGAATCCCTTACCATGCCACAGAGAATCATTTCAAAGCTAGACCAAGACTAAGCCTTAAGCCCCAGAGGAATAACTGACTCTAGACTGAGCCCTAAAGGTCTCCATTTTCTTCTAAGTTGGGCTCTATACTGAGAGCTCTAAACACCTCCGCATTGACTTCTCATCTGACTAAAAACTAAAGGCTAAGACTAGATTCCATCGGAGTATGAACCTGGCCCCAGACTTAGTTTTTAGTTAGCACTGACCTCTGCCTAAATCTGAACCCTGATCCTGGAGTGCTGATGGAGGCCCAAATCGGGTCCCGAACCTAAGCCTCAACTGAGCTATAGTGTGAAACCCAACTCTGACCCAAGAGCTGATGAAGAAATGATTGAGGGTCCAGAGTGAAGTCTGATAACAGCCAAACTTGAACCTTAGACCAAGTCCAGATCCCAGGACCCGAGTAAATTGAGATCTCCATTCCAGATTGAGCCCTAAATCTGGTTCCAGAATGAGACCTGAAGAAAACCTCAGATTTGGTCCCCACACTGACACCTAACCAGAATAACAAATTGAAACCAAATCTTCTCCCCAGATTCAGCCTGTATACTAACATCAGCTTGAGCCATAACCCCAAGGATAGTAGTTCTATGTGCATATGTAAATCTACAGCACGAACCTGGGAATCTGCTTGAAAGATCCCTATTCTAAATATCAACCCTATGGCTCTTTTGGCTGGTAGTTATCTACTTCATCTTAATCTAGCCGTAGAGTTCACCTTAATGTAGCCATAGAGTTTACCCTAATCTAGCTGTTGAATTCACCTTCTCGTCCCACAGTTCTCCACTTTGCCTCTCTCTTTGTTCAGACACTCTCTGGGACAGACTGGGGAGGACCCCATCTGGAAACGGTGGGTGAGCCCACAGTCCATAGTCACAGGCTCAATTGTCCTTCCCAGCCATGTAGGAAATAGCCACAGTGACAAAAACTAGATGTGTCAGTACTTTTCCACCTCGCCTCAGAGGGTTTAAAAAGCTTAATGAACCAAACCGGAGGTTTTGTTCAGCAAAAAGATGATGTCCTGCTCGTCATGTGTCATTGGGAGCCAGGACAATGGTGGATAAGATGTAGTGAATGGGGGAAAGCAAGAAAATGAAAGTAAAAGGAAATCTGGGCAGAAGATTGGCCTTTCTCTGAATCTGCTAAAAATAAACTACTGGAGGCAAAGGCAAAACTACAATGAATTGGGAAGAAGCCAGTCTGTCAGAATAAGGTT
Source organism: Sarcophilus harrisii (assembly GCF_902635505.1). Lineage (NCBI taxonomy): Eukaryota > Metazoa > Chordata > Mammalia > Dasyuromorphia > Dasyuridae > Sarcophilus > Sarcophilus harrisii. The sequence continues at coordinate 5,265,809 of NC_045432.1, forward strand.
TCTTCATCTGCAGAGAAGGTGAGTGGAGAAGGAAGCCTGAATCGAGGAGGAAAAGGAAGGCAAAGACAATGAGGTCCCGAAGAAGAATAAACAGCAAATTCTAAAAAGAGATCAGGGAAAAAAGATGAGGATCACTTCACTCTCCCCAAACCTTTCAGCTCATACAGAAGCAATGAGTAGAGAGGGGCATTGCAATAGGCATAAATAAAGTCAAACTGAGGGAATAGACCTGCGAGCACATTTCCTTTGCTTGCACAACTTTGTTGCTGCTGTTAAATGGCCGAGAGTCGGTGGTTAAGCATAGGGGAGCCTCCGAGTCGAGTCACTTGGCAGCCCCAAGGTGAGGAGAGGGCGCCCAACAGGGAAGTCACAGACCAGGTTCTGCTCTAGCGAAGATCTCTGCGACGCGCTCTTGAGGGCATCCCCAGGACAGGAGCGCCCAACAGAGGGCACCTCCTGGCAACAACCGACAGCAATAGGGGCGATCACAAGCCTGGGCCTGTCAGGAAAGTCACGGAAATGCCCAAGCCAGCTGGGCCCGTGGTGGGGGCGGGCCTGTGGGTTGCCCCCCACCTTGTAAGGAGTCTCTTCTCCAGAAGGTTCTTCTCTGTCCGGGAACCACAACGAATCCCACAACCTCCTTCCCGGAAACCCAAGAGGCGTGGGGGTGCCCTCGATGGTTTGAGGGTCAAGACTTGTTCTAAGCCCTTCTCTTTCACCTGGAACACTGGGTTGCCGTAGCTTTAACCCGCCACTGAGACTAACTGGTGCCAGGAGAATGGGGTCCGAGGCAGGTACAGAATGAAACGCCACCTCCAGAGGAGGCGGGGGCCGGTAGCGTGAGGAGAGGTGAGGAAGAGGGAAAAGGGAGCCAAAGCTCGACTTTGTCCGCCTCCTGCCTCTGGGTGCCATACGCTTGGGCCCTCCCTCACATGGTAACCCGGAGGCAGAGGGCCTTGCGATGGCTGCCCCAACCAGTAGGGCTCCTGGGGAAGGGGAATTCTCGGGACTCCGGCTAATGCATCTTCTTTTGTCCTTGTGTCGATTTGCCCATGGGTCAGATGCCCGATTGGCAGATTCGTCAATCAGAGGACCAAAAGGGGCGCTGGGAAAAAAGGTTGATGTGGTGGGCGTGCTGAGGAGTCAACCACCCTGCACCCCCGCCAGAGGGAGACTGCCAGCAGCTCGTGCTGCTCATGAAAAGAGTAGGAAGCCATAATTGTGGCTCTACGAGTCACACCAGATGGCTGCATCTACCCCACAGGGGTGGCTGTGGAGCCATGGGGGTGCCCAGAGAAGCAGCCTCATGGGGGTGAGGGCAGGACTCCTCTGTTTTCCTCCCTTGGACACATCACCACACAAGCCTGCCTGTTTTCCCCCTTGGGCAGTATAAACACACATCCCATGAAATGACCAATTTTGAAGCAAAACTTTAGATAGGATCAAAGGAGGATGAAAAGAAAGCAGTGCTGTAAGAACTATGCAAGGTCAGTTCATAAATCTCAGCACAAAAACTGGCTCTTTGGGCTCCAAATGGAAATCTAGCAGTGTGTCAGGTCCCACAGGAGTATTTCCCTTTTCACAGTGAGTATTTCTGACCCTTACAGATACTTGGGAGCCCCATAATGATCTTTTGAACGGCTTGTGGACACAGACAAATGACTCAAATGTTGGAGATAAACTAGAACAAAAGAATATTTTGAAACTATCCTTAGTCTGAGAATAAAGGAGTAGGAAGTAGGTGGAAGGAGCATATCACAATCATTCCCAATTTCCCCTAATTTGCCTATTGCCGCGCAGATTTCGATTCCCGTCCTGTGTCTCTTTTGTCACCGGGATTCGTTCTCCATAGCCTCTTGGGTAGATGATCTTTCCTGGGGGACAGCGCCCTCATTCCCTGCATGTGAAGCTTACTCTCCTTCCCTTTGGAGAAGGGGACCTTACAAACTGAACTCTACAGGTATTAGCAGGTAGAGGGAAAGTTGGGTATGATACCTCTGTGCGCCTTGGCCCAGACCAGGGGGAACCAGCGAGCTTTTCACAACAGGGCTGGTCCTCTCGATGCTAATGGCCCCTTTTGCAACACTAGCCCATAAGTGCAAGCCCAAGCCTACCAGTATGGACTTATTTTTCCCTCATTTCAATTACATGTAAAGATAGTTTTCAATATTTGTTTTCATAAGATTTTGAGCTCCAATTTTTTTCTCCCTCCCTCCCTCCCTTCCGTTCCTCCCTCAAGAAAGCAACAATCTGATATAGGTTGCACATGTACAGTCACGTTAAACATATTCCCACTAAAATGAACTTCATTTTTTTAATTTGTAAAAAACCAGAAAAGACAAAAGGAAAACAGAACAGAGCATTGTCAGGTGTCCAGAACATCAGGTAGGATTCAAAATATATAACAATAAATTACCAGTTCAAGAAAGTAGATATAATAGTAGAAGAAATTACAATTAGGAGTGTCCATCTTTTTTTGCTTCCTCCAAAGGTTGTTCTCTGCTGGATACTTTTTTTTACTTTATGCTTTTTTCCCCTTTCACTTCCCCACTTCTTCCAAGCAGGTTATAGTTAAGCACAGATATATGTCATATACATATATAGATATACATATATAGATATAAACATATACACATGTACACCCAGACCCCAACCCATACTCACACACACGCACACACACATATATATACTTATACATTCATACCCATCCGCCGAAACTCACACATACATGTATCTATATACATATACACATACAACAACGTGCATACATAATTACTTATACTGAGACATGAGTACACACACTTGCATTTACCCATACGTAAACATGCATCTAAAAATATTAGTATGGCTGACATATAATGCAGATTTTTCTCTTGATTGAATATTTTAAGCTTGACTTCTCTCTCATTTCCTATCCCTGCTAACTCTTCTGCTTTAATTCTGCCCCTAACTTGCCTTGCAATTACTCAACCTCCCCCCATCCATGGATGCCTCCCTTGTCTTCTTCCCCTAATCTTTCCTTCCCCCTCTGCCCATCCCTCCCCCCTTATTTCTTTATAGATCTTGAGGGTTCGATACCCTTCATGGTATATACATAGTTACCTATTGAATCCATTTCCATGTAAGTAGTTTTTTAGAAGTACAAATCTCCTCCCCCCTCTAATGCCTCTGTCTCTATTCTTCGCCTGCGCCTCATTTGTATAAGATAATAACTATTTTGACCTTTTTCTATGTTGTTTTGATTTTTAGAATTATACTCAACTGTGCCCCAATATTACTTTTGCTGATGTCAATCTTAAACATATGGTAAAACATAAAAACATAAAAAATTTGTCCATGTCAAGTTCCTTGAAATTAATCTTTAATATTGGATCTTAAATGTTAAATTTCCTACTGAGTTCGGGTTTGGTTGAAAGTTCTGAAAACATAAAACTGTTCAATGTCCATTTTTTTTCCATTCAATATTATGGATAATTTTGCTGGATGTGGTATGTTTGATTGTCAATATATATGATTACAGGACTGTGGGGTTTTTTATTGTGGCTGCTAAGTCTTGTACAATTCTAATTGCAGCTCCAGCATATTTAATTGTTTTTTTCTTATTTCTTGCAGAATTATCTCTTTGATCTGGGAGTTTTGAAATTTGGCAGTAATATTCCTATGTGTTTTCTACAAAGGATCTCTTTGAAGTGGTGATCGGTGGATTTTTTTTCTATTTCTACTCTCCCTTCATGTTCTATCATGGATTCTTGGATTATTTCTTGTATTATTATGTCAAGGTTCTTTTTTTTTTTTTTTTTTTTTTTTTTTTGGTCACAGCTTTCAGGTAGTCCTAATTATTCATATATTTTCTCTTCTTGGTCTGTTCTCCAGATTGGTTGTTTTTCTTATGTTTCACATTCTGTTCTATTTTTTCATTCTTTGTATTCTGTTCTGTTATTTCTTGATCTCTTGTATCTTCACTGGCTTTCCTTTGCTCAATTCTAATTTTCAAAGAGTTATTTTCATCTTTAAGACTATCTCTTTTTCTACTTGGTTAAATTTTTTCCCATAATTTTCTTGTTTTTCTTGGGTGGTTTTTATTTTTTATTTTTAGTTTTTCCTGTGTCTCTCATTTGGTTTTTAATTTTTTTTTTTTTGAATTCTTCTCTAAATTCTCTCTGGGCAGGTCTTTGGGGTAGAAAAAGCTTTTTTTTATTTCAGGGTCCTCCTCTGAAGATGAACCTTGGTCTTCCCTGTTTCCATAGTAAGTTTCTATGGTGGGATTCTTTCTTCTTGGCTGAGATATTAGGGTAAGCACCTCTACTCCTGCGGTGGGGGGACGTTGCCTTTGTTTCACTTCAGCTTTCCCCTCTGACCTGGAACCCCAAAACAAAAATTCTTTCCTCCTACAAGTGCCAACAGATACTGCTTCTGTACTCCCCTGGACCTTTTCTCCATCTTGAAGGCTTGATTCAGGACCCAGACTCCTGCCTAACTGGCCACAAATCAAAACCCAAGTTTATCCCTAGCAAGAAACCAGAGTGGGCCTTCTCCCCACTTCAACCAAACTGAACTCCTACTCTGGTCTCAGGATGATCCCCTAACCCAGGCCACAGACTGAGCCCTAACCAAAACTATAGTGAGCCTCCAATTCAAGCCATGGCCTAACCCAGAACAGAGAATGAGTCCCAAAGGGAATCACAGGCTTAGCCCCCATCTCGGGCTGTTGCTGTCGTTGCTGTTATTGTTCACTCACTTCTGACTGTTTCTCACCCCGTGAAATACAGTAGCCCAGGCCCTTCTCTCCCCTGCTATGTCTCAAATCGATTTAAGCTCATGTTCATTCTTCCATGACATTATCCATCATCCATCTCATCCTCTGCCTTCCCCTTTTCCTTTTACCTTCAATCTTTCCCAACATCAAGGCTTGGATTTTTTTATCCAATGAGTCCCATATTTTCATTATATGGCCAGGGCACTTAAGCTTCAGTATTTGTCTTCCCAATAAAAAGCCCTGGATGAATTTCCTTAAGTATTGATTGATTTTATCTAAAGGACTTTCAAAATTTTTCTTCAGCCCCACAATTTGAAAGTGTCGATTCTTCAGCACACAGCTTTCCTCGTGGTCCAACTCTCACAGCTGCACATTGCTACTGGAAAAACCATAGCTTTGACTCTATGACCCTTTGTCATCAAGGTGATCTCTGCTTTTCAGTCTGCTATCCAGATGTGCCCTGGCTTTCCTCCCAAAGAGCAAACACCTTTTAATTTCATGGCTTCAGTCTCCATGTGCAGTGATCTTTCTATCCAAGAATATAAAATCTGACACTGTTTCCATTTCTGCTCCCATCTCTTTGAGGACTTGACACATTTTGTTGTGATCCACAATCAAAGGCTTCAATGTAGCCAATGAAGTCGAAGTTGATGTTTTGTGGGGTTTTTTCCTGGAACTACCTTATTTTCTCCATAATCCAGTAAATGTTGACCATTTGGTCTCTAGTTCCTCTGCCTCTTTGAAAACCAGCCTGCTCTTCTGGGAATTTTCAGGTCACATATTGTGAAGTCTTTATTTTTAATCTATCTCTCTATTTTGTTGAAGCCCTTCTTGCAGAATCTTAAGCCGGAGTGTGAAATAAGCATAATTATTCAATAGTTTGAATATTCCTTGACAGTGACCTTTACGACTTGGATATAAACTGATCTTTTCCAATCCAGTGACCACTGTTGTGTTTTTCAAATTTACTGTCATATTGAGGGCAGAACTAACAGCATCATCTTTTAGGGTTTTAAAGAGCTCAGCTAGAATTCCATCACCTCTACTAACCTTATTGTTAGCAGTGCTTCCTATGGCCCAGTTGAGATCATTCTCCAGGATGTCTGGCTCTAGATCACTAACCACATCATCCTGGTTATTGGAGATGTTAAGATCTTTCTTGTATAGTTTTTGATGTATTCCTCCCACCTTTTTCTTATTTTTTTCTGCTTCTCTTAAGTCCCTACTATTTTTGTCTTTTATCGTCCCCATTTTTGCACAAAACTTTCCCTTGTCAAGCAATTTTTGTGAGATTTCTTGTCTTTCCCATTCTCTTGTTTTCTTCTATTTCTTTGCATTATTCATTTAAGAAAATCTCTCTCCTTGCCATTCTCTAGAATTCGCATTCAATTGGGTATATCCTTCCTTTATCCTTTTCCTTTCCTTCTTTCCTCAGCTATTTGTAAAGCCTCATCAGAAGGCCATTTTGCTTTCTTGCTTTTGAAGTAGTAAATTAGACCACGCGAATAGGTGTAAAAGACCTATTATAGTAGAAGGAAAGAAGGAAGAGGAGGGGAGCATTGTTTGAATCTTATTCTCATCAGATTTGACTTAAAGAGGGAAAATATACATACTCAGTTGGTATAGAAATTTATCTTGCACTAAAGAGGAGGGGAAGGGGACAAAATTGGGGTAGGGCTGATAGAAGGGAGGACAGATTGAGGGAAGCGGTGGTCAGAAGCAGAACACTGGGGAGGAGGGACAGAATGAAAGGAGAGAAATGACAGAGAGAAAGGAGGGGAGAGAAAGGGAGGGAGAGGGAGAGAGAGGAAAAAAAGAGAGAGATAGACAAAGACACACAGGGAGAGACAGAGACAGAGAAAGAGCACAAAGTATAAATAGGAGAAAAATAGGATTGGAAATACACAGTAATGGTACTGGTGGTAGGTATTCTTCATTCTCGAAGAGGATCAAAATGATATCACTCTGTCAGTCAAGGTACAGTGTCCAGTCATGGCTGATGCACACCAAATGAGCTCGGAATGCTCTATTATAAGTTGGGCATGTGAACTATGGGCATATAAGTAGTACATGTGAACATCTGGGGTGGATTCTCTAAATTTGTGTTATCTTCTGAGCTACTTCTCATAGAGCACAGCACCTTCTGTAATGAGGGCACATTAGGCTGGGCTGTCCTGTGCCAGTGTCTCCCAGGTCACACAATCAATTCCAAAGTTCTCAGAGACCCTGAGAGTGACCTTATATCACTTTTTTTGACCACCATGTGAGCTCTTGCCCTGTGCGAGTTCTCCATAAAGTAGTCTTTCCGGCAAGTATATATTTGTCATTTGAACCACATGGCCAGTCCTCTGCAGTAGAGTTTGAGTGCTTAGCATTTAGTTGAAGAAAGGACTTCCATGTCTGGTATCTTACCCTGCCAGGTGTTCATCAGAATCTTCCTAAGACTATTCAAAAAGAAGAAATTAGGTTTCATGGCATGATACTGGCAGACTGGGTTTCACAGGCATACAATAATGAAGTCAGCACAACAGATCTGTAGAACTCCAGTTTGGGAATCAGTCTAATCCCTCTCTTCTCCTACACTTTCCTTCAGAGCCTCCCAAACACTGAGCTACCTCTGGCAATGTGTGCATCGACTTCGTTATCAATGTGTACATCCCGGGAAGGTATAAAGCCAAGGTAAGTTAATGTATCCACAATATTCAAAATTGCACCATTTATTTTAACTGATGGTTCCACATTTGGATGGTATAGTGCTGGGTGATGGAGAACCTGTGTTTTCTTGATGTGTTAGGCCAAAATGAACACAAGCACCAGAGAATCGATCCATACTTGGTCGCATTTCTGCTTCAGAGGCTGCATCGAGTGTACAATCATCTGCAAACAAACAAATCATGCACCAACAGTCCTTCCACTTTATCTTGGCTTGAAGCCTTTTCAAGTTCAGCATCAGTCTGCTGGCTGACCTTGATGCCATGCTTATCCTCATTGAAGGCATTTGACAACATGGCTGAAAACATCATGCTAAAAAGCATGGGAGCAAGCACACAGCCTTGTGGAAAAGTGCAAGAACCTCATCTATTATCCACAACCCGGGCAATCATGTCAAGCACAATACTGATGAACTTCTCCAGACAACCAAATTCTGACCTAATTTTCCATCAGCCTTTGTGACTAACAGTATCAGATCTATGAACTTTGCGCACAGACCTCTCTTGTACTCCAGGCATTGCTCCTGGAGTTGTTGGGCAGCAAACACAGTATCGACCATTCTTTGGCCCTTTCTGAAGCCATTCTGGTACTCACATGGATGACCATCTTCCAGGTAAAGGATCAGTCTATGGAAGAAGACTCTGGCAGGAATCTTACTAGCAATGACTAAGAGAGAGACTCCCCTGTGACTGTAACAGGACAATCCGTTCCCTTTACCTTGATTGAGATGGACGATGGAAGTTTTCTTGAACTCCAGGGGGAAAACCTTCTTTTGCCAGCTTTTATATGAGCAATGGATCCCCCCACACACACACTTTGTAAATCTCAGTTGCTATACAATCAGCATCAGCCTAAAAAAGAGCCAAAAGACATTCAAAACCTCTTTTTGAGCTGGAACTTCAGCTAGTTGACTTCAACCTGAGATACATGGTTAATGGCTTCATCATTGGTTGATGATGGCTGGTTGAGAACACTATGGAAGTGTTCAACCCAATTTTCTAGGATCATGTCCTTGTCGCTAATCAATGTGTATCAGCACTGAACAATGGATTGTAACAGGAAATTATAGGACAGAAAATAAACCCACATGTAACTGAGCTCATGAGTGACTGAGTCAGGTCTTTCTGATTCTAGAAAGCCCAGAGCTTTCATCCCCTGTGGCCCAAGCACCCCTACCCCCACCCTATGCCTAGGCCGTTTGCTGGGACAAAGACTTAAAGAAGAAGCATGCTATGAAATCAGTTTCGCAAGAGAGCTTTATTTGTATTTTATCTTCTGGACAATGGGGAGCCATTGAGAGCTTTGGAGCCAGCTTTGAATACTAGGTTGCCAGGTTTGAGTTCTATCTCCTGGATAGTGAGGAGCCACTAAAAGCCTTGGAGTTGGGCCATATGTGGGCTGAGGAAGATTTTTTTTTTTTGGGGGGGGGGCAGTTGTCTCACACATTATCAGGTCAACTAGCATTGAGAGGCTTGGGTCATCTCATGCTGAAGGAGGCACTGGGCTAAGGGCTGGGGACACCAAGAAAGACAAAATGTGGGTCCCGGCCTCCAGGAAGAGGTCACAGGGTGCTGGGTGCCTGTGGACGGAACCATTATGTTGAAGCTGAATTGGAGAGAAGATAGAGTACAAGCCGGGAGTGCCAATTTAGGGACCATCTCAGCAAAGCGGGCAAAACCAGGGCTGGGACAGTCTATAGGGTGTGGCAGATGGTGGGCGTGGGGCAGGAGCCGGGGGAGCCAAGGATTCCGGTGAAGTTACACATCTGGGAGCACGCCTGGCCCAGAGGGCAGAGGTTTAGAGGAGGGGGGATTCAGGGGGAGGGGCTCGCTTCCTTTCTAAACCAGCTGAGTTTGCGGTGCTGGAGGGCAAGATAAGCAGGCCGGCGGGCGGGAGAATGAGAGCCCCCCTGGCCGCAAGCCCTAGAAAAGGTTCTGGAGCCTTTCTCTGCTCCGCACCCGCGCGCCAGACTGGGGGCTTCAAACGGGTCCTCCCTCAGAACCTGCAGGCGCGCTGTCCCCAGCACAATGGGCAGGGAATCCTCAGAACTGGGACCAACCCACCAGGCTTCCATACTTCCTTAAGTCTCCCCCCGCCCCCATCCTCCCCCCCCGCCCCTTTTCCTCCCCCTCCCCCCCCCCTTGGTCTTCTTGGCTCTTCCAAAAGGTCCTGGACCTTTCCTCAGGCTGTCCGGACCCCCGCCCTCTCCCCACGCCATCCTCTGCCTCTGGGCTTCTTGGGTCTCCAGGAAAATCCCACCTTCTCTGGGATGCTCTTGGGCGGGGGCGGGGCGGGGCCCGGAGGCCGGCGGGGCGGGGCATGGGCGGGGCGTAGTGCTAGGGTCAGCGGGGCGGGACCGGCGCGGGGCTCTGCCCCTCCTCCCGCCTCCTCCTGTCCCTCCCCGCCCTGGGGAGCCTGGTAGGCCCAGAGCCGGGTCGGCAGAGCCCCGCCAGCTGCCTCTCGAGCCCGGCCTGGGTTTACGACACGTAAATACCTGGCAGTGGGACCCGTCTTGCTTTACGGCAGCCCTAGAGAAGGCGACCCGAGGCTCGGGGAGGGCGGCGGCCTCCCCCTGTCCCCGCTCGCGAGATCTGCGCGCCCGGGACCCGCCGGGACGGTAAGTGACGTGCAAAAGGGGCCCCGGGCGATCCGGACGGGCCTTCCGTCCCGCGGCCGCCCTCCCCGCCGCAGCCCGTGGCGTGACCTTGGGCTCTATTGTCTTACGTAACAGCTGGCGGGGCCTCAGTTTCCCCCGCGTGGCGGGCTGAGCGGCGGCGTCGGCGGGAAAGCCCTCGGGAGAGGGAGGGGGGAGGGTCCGGGCCGTGCCCCCCGGCGGGGGTGGGAAACCACCGACTTAAAGGAGCGGGAGGGGACCACCCCACCTGTGGCCTTCCCCTTCCGCTCCCCCCAGGGCGCTTTGGAGGCCGGCCGGGAGAATGGCCGACGCAGCCCCGGCTCCCCAGTAGCCCAAGCCCGCCGGCCAGGTAGGATGCCCGTCCTTGACCTCAAGGGCGTCATCTGCTGGGGGAAAACCCTGTGTCTTTCCCCGGGAGATTCAAATGCCGGTCATGGGGAGGGGGGGGAGGAGGGGTCCCCGATGTCGGCGGGGGAGCGCCTGGTTCAGACAGATTGATCCCGGGGCGGGGGGGGGGGGGGGGGGGGCCGAAGGCAGCGTGTTGGCCCCCGAATTTACTTAGTTAACGTGAGCTAGCCTGTTTGCAAGGGCCTGGCTTCCACAGAGCCGACCTCGGGCTTAAGTTTTCTCTCTTGATAGCCATGGCCTGGTCACCGTCCCTCTGTGCGGCCACAGTTCCTCAAGAGGAACAATTGGAGGCCAGAGCTCACCTGACCCCCGAGATGATGATGCCAAAAGCCCAGATCCCAAGGCCGGGGCAAAGAACCTTTTCTGAACTCCCAACACCCCCTCTGGCTCATTGACCTTTCTAACAATGCTATAGACTCCACCAAGGAAGTGGAACTGGTCAGTCTCCTCTAAATTTCAGTGCCCTTGGTCAAACTGGGCACCTCACCCTAGTTAAGCCCTGTTGGGCTAGGACCATTGCATGATGGGACTCGTCTAAAGCCAAGCTTGGGGAATTGGTTCCCTGTTCTTTCTCACTCTCCAATGACAGAACCCCGGCCAGGCAGCTGAAACCAACCCTACTTTGGACATGGGAAGATGCCCCTCCATGTGAAATGGCCTTTCCCCTCAGTGCCTCCTCTGTCATGGACTCTGGCCAGCAGCGTGGTCATGGGGCTCGTGGGTACCTACAGCTGCTTCTGGACCAGTGAGTGTGCTTGGAGCAAGGCTGGGGCCGGGAGCACTTTCTGAGGGGGTAGAATAGGGAGCAGGGATGAAGGAAACCTTGGAAGGGGACTCTGGGATTGGCAAGCCTTTGTTTTTCTCCCAAGTGGCTGCCTCCCTGGGTGGGGGTTGGCTTAATCATTAGCTCCAGATCTGAAAAAGAAGCTAGGGAAAGCACATCTTGCTTAGAGGTTGGAGGCGGCTGGTTGAGCTTTCCCTAGAGATGTGCAGTTTTAAGGAGGAACCAGTGATCTGAATGAAGAGGAAAGATTGTGTGTGTGAGAGAGGGACAGTGTGTGCGTGTGAGAGTGTGTGTGTGTGTGTACATAGACATACATAGAGAGAAAAAGTTAGCAGGAGCATTGTGGCTGAGGGCTCGAATATGGTACCAGCTAGGTGGCCCCCTGTGGGCCTTTGTCCTCTCTCCAAATAGAGTACATGAACAGTCTTAATGTGCACAACAAGGAGGTGCTGTATGAACTGATCGAGAATCGAGACCCTGGCACGCCGCTGATTACTGTCTCCAATCACCAGTCCTGTATGGATGACCCACACCTCTGGGGTACACACCTTGGGAAACTGGGCCTCTAGTGGTCGGGGAAGGGGATCGCTCTCCGGCCATTCCGCAGTTAGGCAGGAGCCTCTGCGGGAACAAAAAGGGCCTTAGGCCTCGTCTCTCCCCGGACTCATCTGTCCTAGTCATAGGACTTGGGTTGCTTTGTGACCTTTTTCTGTGCGAGCTTTCTTATCTCCTCCACTACTCTCTAAGCTCCCAGCCTAACTCCCAGCCTAGCTCCCGGCCTAGCTGAGCCCATCGCCTCCCACAGAATAGATATTCAGGACGGGTTTTTAAATGAAAGGAAGGTTATCGGAGGAAGGAAGGAAGGAAAGCAGCCACACTGGGGGTGGAGAGCATCAGGAACCCCTTCCACCTGCTGCTAATGACTTCCTTCTCCTTTCATATTTTGGGGTAGGGACAACTTATTCAGGGTAGTTTCTGGGCAATCCCTAGCTTTTGATTCCTTCTCATCTGAACTTTATCACCTGCTCAGAGTATGATTGCACCAGTAATTTTAGTTCACAGAGCTCCAGCTTTCAGTGAATCAATCTTGTCACCTGCATATGACTAGTATAGAGAAGGACTGTCTCCGCTTAGTGCCAGAGCTTTTCAAGAACTTAATTTAGCCAGTGTCCCATCCCCCGTTTCCCTCACCTCCAAGAAGACTCAGAGAAGCTCAAGGGCTTTCCTTTCCAACAGCCTTTCCAGACCCTCCCGTTTGGTCCTGGATTCATCAGAGAAAGAGGCCGTTCCCTTCGGTCTGCTTTTTGGCATTCTCTCGGTTACATTTTGATTCATCTTTGCCAATACCCTCTTTAACCAGAATGTTGGCTGAAGCACAGAGCATTCTGGGCCCTCTCCCTGATTTGGGGCCAAACCAACAGGCTTTATGTTATCATCATAAAGCTTTATGATGATAAAGCTCGTCTCCAGCACCTTGTCCTTTTTGGGCCCAATAAACTTTGTGTGAGCCATTTTGGTCCACGGCAGCCATTGAGGTTGCCCAGCCCAGGAAGCTGACGCGGCAGAGAGACGGTAAGTGGCCCAGTCCTTGAGAGGAATGAGAGAGGTGGACGGGCCCCCACCGGCAGCGGAGAGGAGTATCTTATTGAGTCCACCCCCAGCCCGTGGCCAGGCCTCCGCTGAGGGCTGCTCGGTTCTGCCCAGGGGAATTTGCACTCGGGCTTTAGTGTAGGTCCACATTCAGCTCTCATCCTAAATTCAGAGAGGTGCAAGGAACTTCAGACAGCGCCAGATCTGATCTGTATCTTGACTGAAGACTGTGGATGTCCATCCAGGCCTCCAGTGAAGAAGAACTCTTTGTTCGTCATTGGCCACAGATTATGCTCATTGCTCCTGGCACTGCCCTCGATCCTTTTTCTGTGCTGGAAATCAGCTCGGGTGCCCCCCAAGGCTTCTTTCTCCAGGCCAAACACCCCCCAGTACCTTCAAGTAAGCCTCTTGTGGCAGGATCTGTGGGTCACCTTAAAAAGTGGCTGCCAGAGCTGAGCCCAGAACCCTTCCAATCAGGAGGTTCAGTTGCTTCTCCCCCAGCTGTTTTCCACTTGGAGGAGGGGGCTTCTTTTCTTGAGTATATCCTCTTGATATAGAACTCCAATCCACCCCGCCCCCTTTTATTTCATCAGTTTTAGATGAAACAAGTCATCCTGCACAGTTTGGGGCACCTCTGAGATTGAATTTATTGCCTTGCGTTAAGCTCTTATTTTGTTCACTTCTGGGAGTGTGTGAGGCTGACTTTCAGTAACATCCTTGGACATTGCCTCTGAAGCCTTCCCACTGTTACTTTTCCTATAGCGCAAACCTGTAGTATTCTGAGAGTAACATATTCTCTGTGGGATCTGACTTGACAGATGTATAGGGGAAGTTTTCCTCTGTCCCCATTTTCTCTTCAAAGTCCTCTCGATTGCATCTGCAGATCCCCAGGCAAATGGAGTAGAGTGATCTGCATTAGGTGCACATCCTGCCCATTAAGCCCTGGTCCAGAAATCCCCAATCTCCTTCACAGATACCGTCTTCTCAGCCAGAGAGACATTGTCATTGAGGTGCTCAGAGAAGACTTCTTGAAGGAGGTGGAACTTTAGACTTGTTGGCTGAGTAGGACTTACATAAGTGTAGGAAGAAAGAATTCTGGGCCAGGATATAGGTGAACAAAGGCAGCAGCAGGAGTGGGTCTGGTAGAGAGCAGAGAGCTGGAATTGAGGGTCTGTATGGGGCAGACCAAGGAGACAAAGCGCTAAGAGTAGGTGAGAGATTCTGGAGAACTTTAAATATCCGGCTGAGGCCCTAGCTTTTGTCTGGGATGGCCTGGGGAGCCACCGAGGGGTTCTGAGCAATCACTGTCCTGTTTTACAACATAGAGAAGATGGGGAGGTTCCTGGACTGGATGATTGGAGAAGAGGGGACCCTTGTTCAAGAGCTGTCTTGGAGGGCGTAGAGCATAGAGATAGAAATGGGGTCAGAGATGATTGGGTCTGGAGGGAAGATGAGTCGGGTTTGGGATATAACAAGTTGGCCAGCGTAACTTTGAACTGGTGAATCTTGGAGGACTGGAGCTGCTGGGAGAACTTGGTGGGCCCCCAGGGAGGGTAAGCAAGGGGCTCAGTAGGGGTGAGAACCTGGTGAAGAAGGCCACCTTTTCTGTCTTCTCCCAGGGATCCTGAAACTCCGCCACATCTGGAACCTGAGGCTGATGAGGTGGTAAGTGGGGCTTCCTAATAGAAGGAACGGGTCCCTAAACTAGCAGTAAGCCTCGGTTCCCATCTCCCACCAGGCAGACCTTGGAGGCATCCATTTTTCTTAGAGGTGTGGGAGACGGAGGTTTGCCTTCCCCTCCAGAATTTCCACCGGCAGCATTGTTGGGATTGGGGGCAGCAGCGTGAAGGGGGGGGGGGAGGGGAAGGGAGGTAGTCAGCGTCTTCGGGCTTGCTCAAAAAGCAGTGCTGGCCCTGCTGCCCCACAGGACCCCAGCAGCTGCAGATATCTGTTTCACCAAGGAGCTGCATTCTCATTTCTTCAGTTTGGGAAAGTGCGTCCCCGTGTGCCGAGGTGAGCCCTCTCCCCCACCCCGCTCCCGACCTGCGGCTCCCCTTGATATCTCCCCACACTAATAGGCCAGTGCCCCCTCACAGGTAAGAGCGGAACGGATGGCCTTTGGTCCTGAGCCTCCCAGTGTGGGGTAGACCTCGCGTCCCACCCCGCCCCCAAGCAGAGTTGAAGTCCCACCTCTTCCAGACCTGCCCAGAGCCAGGCTGGGGGCTCTTCCCTTCACATCCCGTCTCTTTCCCTTACCCCAAATCTAAGCCGATGGTAAATGGTTCGGGGACGGCTTTTGTCTGCTAGGGGATGGCGTCTACCAGAGAGGGATGGACTTCATCCTGGAGAAACTCAACAACGGGGACTGGGTCCACATCTTCCCTGAAGGTTGGTGGGAGTGGATGCTGTGGAGCAGCCAGCAGGAGGAAGACTTGGCGGGGCCCTTCCCTTTGGGAGAAAGGGGAAGACTTGGTTTATTTCTCTTTAATGCACATTTTATGAATTATGTCAGGAGCGAAAAATCAGAGCAAATGGGGAAAACCGTGGGAGAGATTTTTAAAAACACCAGAAAAAAGAAGTGAACATAGTATGTGATTTCTATTCAGTCTCTTTAGTTCTTTCTTGGTGGCAGATGGGGGGGCGGGGCCTGACATCCCTGTCCTGTCCCATCCTCCCCTCCCCCCAGTGCCTCATTGGGCCGTGGATGAGGGAGAAGCCTCTTTGAGCTGCTCATCTCCTTCTCTCGCTTTAGGAAAAGTGAACATGAGCCAGGAGTTTCTTCGCTTTAAGTGGGGTGAGTTGGGGGTGACGTAGCCTCAGCAGTTCCCTCTCCCCACGTTCCCCGTTCTGACTTCCCCAGACCTTCCAGACCATGGGGTGATAGGAGTGGCTTTGCGGTGGGCTCCTTCTGCGGGGCTTCTCAGGGGCGGGGCCTATTCCCACCACTCCCTTCTGTCTCGGCAGGAATAGGGCGCCTGGTTGCCGAGTGTCACCTCAACCCCATCATCCTTCCGCTCTGGCACATTGGTGAGCTTTCGGGGGTGGGGTGAGGGGAGGGCTTGACGAGTTAGTTGCCATTATGCTGTTCAGAAGGAGGCGGGGAGAAGGGGGTCACAGAACTGGGGGGCGGTGGGGGCGAGGGCTAGGACCCCTCCCTTCCTCCTCTTTGACATCTGCCTCATTCTCCGTTGGCCTCCATGCCGGTTGTGTAGGAATGAGTGATGTGCTTCCCAACGCTCCGCCCTATTTCCCCCGATTTGGCCAGGTGAGTGGGAGCCGGCTGGTCTCTGGTTGCCCCCCCCCACACCTCCCCTTTCCCCAGGCTTGGCCAGCACAGGCCATTTCCATTCGTGGCCCCTCTGGATGGAGAGAGAGGGGCCAGGAGGGGGTTGCTGGTGGTGTCTTGGATGACCCCAGCCCCACTTGGTTTTTACTCTGTCACATGAGGTTAGACTGACTGATTCTTCCACCCTGGACCTTTAAGGTGACTCCTTCCACCAGTAGGATGGAAGGCAGCTTCTCTGTACCTGAAGTCACTGAGGTGACCAGGATCACACACCTACCTCATGGCTGAGCTCTTCCTGACTAAGGCCGCTGTGCCCAGCAGATGGCTGTCTGGGGGATCTGTGTACAGACAGCACCGGGGCAGAGAACTGGAAAGGGCCCCTCGAGGCTGAACGGAGCCATTCTCAGGATAGGGGCCGGGGGGCTCGCACAGAGTTCGGGGTCTGAATTCAAATCTAGCCCTAAATGCTCACTAGCTGTGTGACCCTGGACAGGCTACTTCCTGGCTGGGTGCCTCAGTTTGCTCATCTGTAAAATGGAGATGCACAGCCCTCCCTCACTTCAGTCCCATTCCCGGCATGTTCTGGCATCGTCTCCCTGATGTCTCTTGGAGAATGAAGGGCCCGTCTCCCGGTGTCATTAAATAAGATAATTAGAAAGCGCTTAGTGAGGTGCCTAGCACATAGTAAGCTCTATATAAATGTTAGCTATTGTGATGATGATGATGGTCTACTGGAGCCTAGAGATTGCTCAGAATCAATGTGTCGAAATACATAAACTAAGATGCACAAGATTACAAAGAAAGCCAAAGGGGAGTGAAAGGAAAGGCAGCCTCCGAGCCGTGTGTCTGGTGGCCTGGGCGCCTTGTCGGGGGCAGGATTTCTGTGCCATTGCTCTCTTCCCGGCACCAGGCAGAACTCTTGCCCACGAGAAATTTAGGCTGCGGCATGACGTGCCCAAGGACTTCCTGGCGAGGGCCATGTTGGGGGCCCAGCCTTCAATCTCACTTGTCTAAACATGGGTGATTGGCAGAGGTGGCCCCTTAGGGACAAGGATTGGGAATGGTGAGACATTTGTAACACAATGTTAGTGCTAGAAAGAGTCCCTAGTCTCACCCCCTCACTTTATAGATGAGTAAACTGAGGCCTAATTTGGGGCAAAAGTACAAAGGCAGGACACAACCCAAGCTCCTGCTGGCTTCTCCCCAGCCTTGGCCTCCAGGCCTTTGGAGTTGTCCTGTTTGCTTACACCGCCCCCCCCCCCGCTTTCTTTCCCCCCCCCCCCCCCCCCCCCCAGGTTGGGAGAAGGGAGGGGTGTCCCTCTGGCAGGATTCAGACTGGTTCTGTGGCCCTGTTCACATCCCTGTGACACCCTCTCCCTCCCAGAAAATCACCGTGCTCATTGGGAAGCCATTCAGCGCCATGCCTGTTCTTGAACGTCTCCGGTCTGAGAATAAGTCAGCAGTGAGTTGGCTGGATGGTGAAAGTGGGTGGGAGAGACTTGGAGATCTCCAGGGGGGCCTGGGCGATCCCTTGAGAAGGAACAGGATCTGAGGAGTGAGCAAGTCTTTTTAGTCTCGTGTGGGATCTGGGCCTCCTGCCGGCCGAAGGCCCTTTCCCGGCCGGGATCCCTGACGGCCCAGAGCTGAGGCGTACCTACCCCATCGAGCGAGATCATGTTTGTGAGAAGCTCTTTGTGTTGCCTATCCCTTCCCTTCTCCCTCTTCCTTCTCCCGGTCCTCAGTGCCACTTCTCCCACCTCCATCTTCCCCTAGAAAAATTAACACTGGGTAAGGAAAGGCCTCGGGACACCTCGGCCTCCCATCTTTGCCCAGCTCCCCGTCGCCATCTTTTTTCTCAGGTGGAAATGCGCAAAGCCCTGACGGATTTTATCCAGGATGAGTTTCAGAGCCTCAAAGCACAGGCAGAATCACTGCACAGCCACTTCCAGCCCGCGAGTTAGCTCAGAGGCTCTCCCGGCTGGAGCCGGTTCCCAGGGAGGCTCCCACTCCGCCAAGGCTCTCCCGCGCCACTCCAGCCTGCCCGCCTGTCTCGCTGGGTCGCTCATCGTCTTCCTTCCATGGTCTTCCAGGGGAAGGTTCCGTGCTCCTGCCTCAAGGGAGCACACCCTTCCTCCCCCTAGTCCCACTCTCTCAGTGGCAGCTCAGGGCAGCTAGCACCTTGGGTCAAGAGGTGAACCAAGCACAGGGAGCCAAGAATAGGTCGCTTCCCTTCCAGACGCCATGTCTCACCCTGGCCAGTGCATGGGGCATACATGTCAAGCTGGGAAGCTCAGAAGTCAGGTAAAGGCTTCGGTTTTATCTTTTTTAGACCACAAGTTTCACCTTGGATCTTCCTTCTCAGGGCTCCCCGGTGGGACGCCCATCCCTTCTGTTTTCCCTGATAGAGCAGCAGTCCCTCTTAGCATGTGCCAAAACTTTTTCCGGTCTCTGGTGCAAATCAATGAAATGATGGCCTGGAAGGAGTGGGGCGGTTATGAGGCTCACTGTGATTGGGGGGTGGGGGGGAGCAGTGTGTCCCCGTCGAGGGGCTTGTCTGCTTCGCTTTTGCTCTGTTGAGCAGCATTTAGCTGCCTGTGGGGGTGCATTCTAGGTGCCTCCCCACCCCCTTGAGAAAAGCCCACTCAAAGTTCCCATTTTCAGTGGAACATTCTCATGTGCTTATGGGACAGTTAACACCTAGAACCCTCTTCAGAGTTCTCGTAGCCCAGATGATTTGAGGCTGGGGCAATTGTTCTCTTTTTACTTTTTTATCTGAGAGAGTCTGCTTTGCATTCTGCTCTGCTAGCCGATAGTGGAGACTGAGGAGTGCTAGGATAGATAGTCAAGGGGTCACAGGACCGAAAGAGATGCTAGATTTGTGAGGATCCTTAACGGTCATAATGACTCTTCCCGGGATTGTGATTTGGGTTGGTGGGAATATCTTTGCCCGTACAGAAAATCATGGAACAAACTTGACATATCAAAGTATCTATTCTCATATATATAAGGGAGAGGCAGGCTGGCTCTAGATGCTCCCAGAAAACTTTCTCTCTTTTCTTCTTTCCTTGTGGGCACAACTTAGTTGAGGCAGAGCCTTCAAGCCTGCACAAGCTGGGGCTGAACAGAATCGCACTCCTTTGCATCCCAGGGGGCTCTCAGTGTAATCTAGTTCCTCCTCTGCCTGCCCACCCCAAGGCTGGGGCGGCCTCCTCTCTTTTCTCTCCCCACGGGCTTCTCTTTCACACCTCCAAAGTTTTAAATGGATTTTTAACAATAAAGTCTGTGTCTGTGCTGTGGCTCCACCTACTTCTGCCACTCCAGTCTCTGTTCTGGGAACATGGTGGGAGAGACAGAGTTGGGGATGGGGCTGTAGGCTGGGAATCCTCTGTGGAGATGAATCTCACAACCTGGCAATACTAATAATAATCCTCAGATTGGGCGATAGAGAAGCGATAAGCTCGTGGAGCCCCTCGTCCGTGATGAATTCAAGTCACCGAGTGGATTGAAACAATCGATAGGTGTGATCGCTGCCGCCGTCTGACCATTTGAAAGGTGTGGTCAGCCGCAATTACAACGAGGAAAGAAAGAGCAATTTAAAAACTAGCGGCCGATGAGGTTGACTAGGATTCTTGGGAAATTCTAACTACGCTGAGCCCCCCCACAGTATGTACCAAGCCAATTTACATGCTAACCATTGGGATGAAAACAGCAGTTAACCAAACTTTACCAATCAATACGTTCAAACTTCAGACCCCTCTTAGAGGTCCTAATAAAGCATCTTATACTGGGGCCTGAGAAAAGGTCCAACTCTAGGCCATCTCTTGAGTCGCTGATCTGGCCACACCCTGTAGCCAACATGGCTGCTTGGGTCTCCATTGCCGGCCAGCCAGAAATAATTTAATGGCCAACACCTCCGGTGGCTTTTATACAGCTATGGGCGCTCCTCATTTGGTCACCACGTAACACCAGCCTCTGCTTAAAGTATAACTAGTGATAAAATTTGCAGTATTTTGCCCGTGGTTGAAGAGTCCACCTATGTCTTTCAGTTCTAAGATTATACACGTTTTGTACTTGACATCATACCACACAAGTGCCTATCTTATTGAAAAACAACTGATCACAAAATAAAGTCAGTTAGGCTGAGCTGATGAGTATTCCTATTGTGAAGGTAGTAAAATTTATTCTCATATTCCTCTGTAACAATCTGTCTCATCTTTCTGGCTGACTCCCAGTTCTTTTTAGATAGAAAGACATTCTTCAGAAATTAATGTAGAATCTATGCCCTGATGATGGTATACACGCTAGCGCAAGTGTGGCGAGGATTTTCCAGGTCCTTGCTAGTCACTGCGTGAACCCAGGCAGACCTGTACATTGCGATTTATCCATTCAGGAGCTTGACACCCATCAGGAAGTTGTGGACTTGTGTGTCTCACTATTTCTATCGAGACCCAGAGAGTCATCTGGAATGCATGGGCAGGCTTCCAAAGCAGTTGAGGATAAGATGAATAGAGCACAATACTACAAGTCAGATATGTGTACAGACCCTAAGAAATTTGACACAAAAAGCTTGAACAAAACTTGTTGGCAGTTTGGATAGCCGTCATAATCTCCAAAGCTCAAGTAGAGCTCTGATTGACTTATTTAAACACAAGTAATTAGCAAATTTATCCACACTCAGAAGTGGGAATCCAAACCTCAAAGAGTAGGATCTCATTGAGACCCAAGATGCTCCCAGACACAGATTAAGATATAATTAATAATTTGACAAGGAGCTAACAGAGGACCTGAATTTAAACTTGTATTAAGTCTGACACTTAGATACTTTTCTGCAAGGGCCAGAGTACTGTGACAAATAATGGACAACAAATATAACTAATAAGAAAGACAAAAAGGATATGCGACAGGGATGCATCTTAATGTCCATTTAAACAACAGGCTTCTTGTTCCATTGTTGAGGTTAGCTACCTCCTTTTTCATGAAGTCATCTACTTCCCTTGGAAATTTTGTGTTGTAGAGATCTGTTCTGGACCACCACCCGTACATTGTCCAGTTTGGTCCACTCAAACTCAAGAGATGTACATCCCTGAATCAACATGGTGTTGATGATGGTGTGTCAGTTGTTAACGGTACCTGGTACAGGTATACACCTGGTATAGCATGTATACCATCATCAGGGCATAGATTCTACATTAATTTCTGATGAATGTCTTTCTATCTAAAAAGATAGAAATAAGGCCCTTTTGCCTTATTTCTACAGTCTTGCAGTTATTTGTTCCAGTAAATCAACTTTTCAGGTTTCAGGCCAATTGTGAAGGTTTCCTTGGTAAGTCTACTTAAACCTGCTAGTAATAAATAAGAAGGAAATTTGGTGGGCTTTATAGGCCTCAACTAACCAGGCTAATTTGGAAGGAGAAATAAACGTTTGCATTTTTACCAGCTGGCTGCGATTTGGGGGTAAATTATTTATTTCAACTGAGACTAAGACGGCCTCCAGGAAAACCCCAACAGGTATGCTCTGGCTAGCCAAAGTTAATCTTGTTACCTTGAGAACTCTCATTGTCTGTGACACCTTGCCAGCCTCGTTATTTTTGACCCTGGTAAGATCTAGTCTATGGAGAAAAAAGGGAGGGAGGGGAAAGGAGGAACTATTTGGAAAGGGTTTGAGAGTCTCCTGTGAATTCTGCCCTTGGAATTACCTTGTTAAGGTCCTAAACCCTTCCGCAATAAACTCACATCCAAAGTGGGATGATTTAAGTTATAGCACAGCAGTGATTTATAGGATAAATTGTCTGTACTGATTATGAAAACTATGAAATTATATCTGAAGTACTATGCCTTGAAGTTGCATCTTTTAACGAACAGTTTCAACAGACGCCAATTTAAAAGAATTTTCTTCCTATTTTAGGGTTAATATTGATCACTTGGGGTTTTTTCCTCATTAGGTATTTGCTTTATGTATAAAACTCCAGAATGTGAATATTTTCTTAATTTCTTAATTGAATTTTAGATCAGGATGTGTTTAAACTAGAAGAGTTTAGTACTAGAGTTGGCTTTATTTTATTCTTTAGAATCTGCAAAAGGTCTCAGTTTAGTGGCCACTATTGGCCTTTTATATTATCAGAACCCAACAAGTCCAGACTTAAAGTAGTCCTTCCTAGAATTTTTTCCCCCATTTTGCCAACAAACTCCCTAATGACCACTGACCACTCCACTCATGTCACTATTATGTCATTATTTGACAAGGGAATGCAAAGGATCCCATGATGAAGACTAACTGCTCAAGTCAGAATTGAGGCTCATGAGTTTTATATCATCAGTGATGAGGGCCATCCTAATGGTCCTGATCTAGATCTTGCTACTGAACCAAATGACTCTGGAAGAAAAAGTGAGGCTGGTGACTTTGCACAGCCCAACCCTGCTGCAATCCAACTCACATGCGTGTCACAGCATTACCTCCCTGGTGTCACGGTCCTCATCGAGAACAAAGGGCAAGGAATAACACAACATTCGTTAGTCATAGCAATCTTGCTAACTACTCAGGTTAGCTTAGAAATTGTAAAGTTAGTCAGGAAGTATGGTCAGGACAATATAGTCATATGGTGCTGATACCCAAATCAGAAAGAGCCACAACAGAACAAAAGCTATAGACAAATTTTCCTGATGAACATTGGTGCAAACAATTTAAAATAAAACACTAGCAAGTAGATTACAGCAGTTTACCTCAAAGATCATGTACTAACGAGCAGGTGAGGTTTATACCAGGAAAGCAGGACTGTTCAATATGAGAAAAACTATCGGCGTAATTAAGCATATATTGATATGTTTTAAAAAGCCAACAGAAATCATATCATTATCTTAATAAATGCGGAAAAAATGACAAAATACAACACCCATTCGTATTAAAAACAAGAGAGCATAGACGTAGCTTTCCTTAAAATGGTAAGTTGTCTCTCTCAAAAAACAACAGCAAGCATCATCTGTAATAAGTATAAGCTGGAACTCTTCCCAGTAAGATCAGAGATGAAGCAAGGATGTCCATTATCATCACTGTTAGTCAATATTGTGCTAGAAATCTTAGCTATAGCAGTAAGAGAAGAAAAAGAATTTGAAGGAGTTCGAATAGACAATGAGGAAACAAAACCTCCACTCTTTGCAAATGATGGTATACTTACAGAATACTAGAGAATCAACTGAAAAACTAGTTGAGATCATTAGCAACATTAGCAAATTTTCAGGATAGAAAGAAAATAAACCCACGTAAATCATCAGCATTTCTATACATTACCAACAAAGCCCAGTAACAAGACATAGAAAGAGAAATTCCATTTAAAATAACTATAGACAATATTAAAATACTTGAGAATC
Organism: Sarcophilus harrisii; assembly: GCF_902635505.1. Taxonomy (NCBI): domain Eukaryota; kingdom Metazoa; phylum Chordata; class Mammalia; order Dasyuromorphia; family Dasyuridae; genus Sarcophilus; species Sarcophilus harrisii. Next base: position 5,289,345 of record NC_045432.1, read on the forward strand.
TACCTGCCGAGACAAACCCAAGAACACATGGATACAATTACAAAACTCTTCACACAAATCAAGTCACATCTAAACAATTGGAAAAATATCTATTACTCATGGTGAGGTCAAACCAATATAATAAAAATGACAATTCTACATAAATTTATTAATTTATTCAATGCCATACCAATCAAACAACCAAAAACTTCTTTTATAGAGCTAGAAAAGAATAACATTCATCTGGAAGAATAAAAGGTCAATCATATTAAGGGAAATAATGAAAAAAAAAATTGAAGGAAGGTGGCCTAGCCATACCAGATCTCAAACTGTATTATAAAGTGATAATAATCAGATTATTTTATCAGATTGTTTTAATCTGGTAAGAAATAGAGCGATGAGTTAGGTACAACATACACAATAGTAGATGACCATAATAAGCTAATGTTTGATAAAGCCAAAGACCCAAGCTTTGAGGACAAGAACTCACTATTTGACAAAAACTGCTGGGAAAACTAAAAAACAATAGGGCACAAACTAGATATAGACCAACATTTCACACTGCATACCAAGAGAAGGTCAAAATGGACACATAATTTAGACGTAAAAGATGATACCATAAGCAAATGAGGAGAGCATGGAATGGTTGGACTGTCAGATTTATGGATAAGGGAAGAATTTAGGACCAAACAAGATAGAGAGCCATGAAATATAAAACTAATAATTCTGATTATATTAAACTTAAAAGTGTTTGCACAAACAAAACTAACAACACTTCTACCTGCTACTTTGTTCTCCTCTTCCTTCATCTATCCACCTCTTTAAGAGTTCCTTCCTTATGCCATTGCCCTTCCTAATTCCTAATCTATATACTCTTCTAAAAGTCTCTCCCTTATCCTATCCCCTAACCCTTCTTATTTCTTTCTAAGTTTAGAAAGCTTTTTGTACCCTTTGAGGTGTATATGTTAATCCCTCTTTAAACTATTTCTGATGAGAATAAGGGTCCAGCACTACCAAACCTCCACCTCCACTTGCTTCTTCTGTATCAGTTCTTCCTTTCATGCCTCATTTGTATAAGTACTCCTTTTTATCTCTCACTATACAGTTTTATTTTTTTAAGAATCATCCCAAGACAACTCTGAGATACCACTACACACCTGTCAGATTGGCTAAGATGACAGGAAAAAATAATGATGATTGTTGGAGGGGATGCGGGAAAACTAGGGCACTGATGCATTGTCGGTGGAATCGTGAATACATCCAACCATTCTGGAGAGCAATTTGGAACTATGCTCAAAAAATTATCAAACTGTGCATACCCTTTGATCCAGCAGTGCTACTACTGGGCTTATATCCCAAAGAGATCTTAAAGAAAGGAAAGGGACCTGTATGTGCAAGAATGTTTGTGGCGGCCTCTTTGTAGTGGCCAGAAATTGGAAACTGAGTGGACGCCCATCAATTGGAGAATGGCTGAATAAGCTATGGTATATGAATGTTATGGAATATTATTGTTCTGTAAGAAGTGACCAGCGGGATGATTTCAGAAAGGCCTTGGAGAGACTTACAGGAACTGATGCTGAGTGAAATGAGCAGGACCAGGAGATCATTATATACTTCAACAACAATACCATATGATGATCAATTCTGATGGACATGGCCATCATCTTCAACAATGAGATGAACCAAATCAATTCCAATAGAGCAGTAATGAACTGAACCAGCTACACCCAGCAAAAGAATTCTGGGAGAGGACTATGAACCACTACATAGAATTCCCAATTCCTCTATTTTTGTCCGCCTGCATTTTTGATTTCCTTCACAGGCTAATAGTACAATATTTCAGAGTCCGATTCTTTTTGTACAGCAAAATAACTGTATGGATATGTATACATATATTGTATTTAACATATACTGTAACATATATAACATGTATTGGTCAACCTGCCATCTGGGGGCGGGAGGGGGGTGAGGAGGGGAAAAGTTGGAACAAAAGGTTTTGCAATTGTCAATGCTGAAAAAATACCCATGCATATATCTTGTAAATAAAAAGCTATAATAAATTTTTTTTTGGAAACAAATGATTTATTCTGTCACACAGCTAGTAAGTGTCCAAGGAAGAATTTAAGTACAGGTCTCAGTGCCTCCTGGTCCAGTGCTTTCTCCCAAAAATCTTGGAGTTTATTGGCTAGATTTTTTTCTTAAGAACCAGGCCTTAAACCAAAACCAGTTCGATTCTTTTTTTTAAACTATAATAATAATAATAATAATAAACTAACCAAAAAAAAAAGAATCATCCCATCTTACACAGCTCAAAGCTTTTGTTTCAAACTACCCAAATAATGATGTATTTTTGCATATAAGAAGTAAACAGTTTGGCCTTAATGAGTCTCTGATAATTGGTCTTTAAGGTTTATCTTATATTTCTCCTGGATTTATATGTCAAATTTCCCATTAAGTTCTGCTCTTTTTCTTATAAATACTTGAAAGTTTTTCAATTTGTGAAACATTCATTTTTTTAAAAATTCGGGATTATACTTAACTTTGCTTGGTAAGTTATCCCTTTGCTTGGTCATAACCCCAGCTCTTTTGCTCTATGAAATATAATGTTCCAAGATCTGCTGTCCTTCAATGTAAAACTGCTATGTCAGTCCTGATTCTAGCTCCACAATATTTAAATTGTTTTTTTTTCTTGTTAACTTGCAATATCTTTTCTTTAGCCTGAAAGGTTTGAAACTTGGCTATGATATTTTCTTAAATTTTCTTCTTGGGATCTCATTCAGGTTATGATCAGCATTTTTTTTTCTATTTTTGCTTTACCTTCTTGTTCTAGAACTTCAGGGTAATTTTCCTTAATAATTTCTTGTAATATTTTTCAAGATTTTTTTAAAAATCATAACCCTCAGGCAGTCCAACTGTTATTATATTGCTTCTTCTTGATCTGTTCTCCAAATCAGTTGATTTTTCTGATGAGATATTTCACATTCTATTTCTATCTTTTCCATCCTTTTCTTTGTGTTTTATTATTTCTTGGCGTCTTATAATATTGATGAGGTTCTACTGGCAGTCAAAGACTTGTGGCAATCCCCTTTTGATCAGAGGCACAGGTCCTTCATGAAAGAATTCATGAACCTGAAATATTAAGTGGCAAAAATGGAAGATTATTGTTGAATGAGAAAGTCAGCTTTGCTAGGAGACTGACTTCCTAGTAGTGGCAGAGTCCTATTAGGAAAATGGAGGCTGATACTGAGAAGAGAATGTCTTCACAGCGGGCAGGGTCTTGGCAGCTATGCCAAAGAGGCAAAGCATGCTACTTGGACATTTCTGCAAACAAATGAGTTTAAAGTTGCTTTTTAATAGGAAATCTAAGGCTGATGTTTCAAATTGAAAAGAAAGAGAAAGTCCCCAGGCCCAGATCTCCAATTGAATGGAAATCACTTCTAAGGCTTCCTGAATGAGGATCTGGCTATCAATGAGAAAAGGCCAGCCAGAAGGATATACTCTCTCTCATAGACTCTCTGGAATCTGGGAGACCAGGAATCTCCCTTCTTTTACAGATCAAAAGGGGACACAATTTCAGAATGATAAATTTTCAGATTAAAGGGAAAATAGTTTCATTCCCCCATCAATATCATTAGCTTCTCCGTCACCAATTCTAATTTTCAAGGAATTATTTTCTTAAGTTTAGATTCTCTTTTTCCATTTGGGTTGACTTTCTTTTCATAATTTTCTTGGATTGCTCTTCTTTTTTCTCCTAATTTTTCCTCAATCTCTTCTGATTAATTTTTAAAGTCCTTTTTAAGTTCTTCCAAGTACTCTTTTTGGACTTGTGACCAATTGACATTTTTCATTAAAAAAAGAGTGGCTTCTTTTTTTTAGCTCCACTATCTCCCTCTGAATATAAACCAGAATGCAGATCAAAGCATACTTTTTTCACTTTATTTTTCTCATAGTGTTTATTTGTTTTGTCTGTGTTTTATCTCACGACATAACTGATACGGAAATATGTTTTGCATGACTGCTCACGTATTAATCTGTGTGAAATTTTTACCATCTCAGGGATGAGGAAGGGAAAGGAGAGAGGGAGAGAATTTGGACTTCAAATTCTTAAAAAATGCTAAAACTGTTTTTATGTGTAATGGGGGAAAATAAATTCCAAAAAATAAGATCAAAAAGACAATACAGAAGTCACAAACAACAGACTGCAATGAAAGACAAATCTCTTGCTTATATGTCCGTGGAAAATAAGGTGAAGGGGCACCAGGTTCAGAAAAATCCTAATCCTACCCCAATAGTCTCCTAGAAAGAGATCTTCTTGCTGAAACAGACAAAAAATGTGGAACCACAAAGCACTAACCCATCTCTGTAGTTTTCACAATTTAGGGCACAAAAGTTCTGGACTGCAACTTTACCTGATCTCTGGGTTCCATTTCTCTAGAAGTTTCCTAATTGATGAAGTCACCTTTTCATGCGCATCGTTGGGAACTTCTTGAGAATGAGAATCTGAGAGGCAGAACCAGCAGCAATTCTCAGAGTCACCAGAAATGAGAGACATTTCAAGGTCTTTGCTAGCCACCACATGAATAAAGCAGCAGGGAATGCAGACTGCTGTGCCTGTATTACAGGTTACTGAGCAAGAGTGTGACCCACCCTGCCAGTACATGGTGGAGATATGTGTCTCACAATTCTACCAATTCTTTTTCTGAGTCTGTGTCTATCTGTCTGTCTCTCTCTGTCTCTCTGTCTCTCTGTGTGTGTCTGTGTCTCTCTCGTCTGTCTGTCTCTGTCTCTCTCTGTGTGTCTGTCTCTGTCTCTGTTTCTGTGTCTGTCTGTCTCTCTCTTCTGTCTGTCTCTGTGTGTGTGTGTGTCTCTGTCTCTGTCTGTTTCTGTGTCTGTCTTTCTGTCTGTCTCTCTCTTCTGTCTGTCTCTGTCTCTCTGTGTGTGTCTCTCTTTCTCTCTCTGTCTCTGTCTCTCTTCTTGAGGTGGATGCCACAGAGTTTGGGTAAAATCAGATAAGCCATATAGGCAGGTTTACAAAGCAATTTGGAAGTATGATCAGAGAAGACCTGGAGGCAGGAAAACTAATGGGAAAATGGTTTTTTTTTTTTTTTTGAAAGGGAGTGCTTCAATTACTTCAAAGGAAAGAATGTCTCCTTCACTCTAATTATTTGTCCTGGACCTAAGGAACAGTATCTTCTTTATCAATCAGTCTGTTAATTAGCTCTTTGCACCTGCCTTATTAGACAGGAGGGTAAAGAGAAGGGGGTAAATTCCTGGATCTCTTCAGGGTCTTGTGAGTTTTTCCACATGTGCCCTTTGCCCCAGCAATATTACTACTGGGCCTGTATTATCCCAAAGAGAGCTAAAGGGGGAACACCCATGAGGTGGTCAAAACTTTCCAGCAGCTCTTTTGGTGGTGGCAAAGAATTGGGGATCGAAGGGATGCCCAGCGACTGGGGAATGGCTGACCGAGCCGTGCTTGTGTCGGAATACTGTGCTATAAGAAATGATCACGGGGACGCTCTCCAAAAACCCGATGCGAAGTGAAGCAAATAGAACCAGGAGAACATCGTACGTAGGAACAGCATTGTCATAAAACGTTCGGCTGTCAGTGACTTGGTTCTTCTCAGCAATACAAGGATCCAAGGCAGTTCCAAAGGACTTATGCTGGAAAATGCCTCCACCCCAAGAGAACGGCGATGAAGTCTGAATGTGAGACTATGGGATGTCCGCGTGCAATTGCTCTCTTTTCCTGGAGCTTTTTTGTCTGTTTTCTTTCACATGACAAATATGGAAACATGTCTTTCAGGACTACACGTGTATAACCCATAGCAAAATACTTGCCTTCTCAAGGTGGGGAGGAAGCGAGATCGGGAGAGGGTTTGGAGCTTAAATTTTTTGGATGAATGTTAAAAATCGCCTTTCATGTCATTGGGGAAAATATTAAATTTTAAAAAAGAAGGGCTTGGGGGGAAGCCCTAGGAATATTCTGTTGTCATTGTAAAGTGACTGGGAGAAGGAGATACTGAGGAGACGTTCAGCACGTGCAGTGTCACACAGAAAAAGAAAGAGATCTGCTAACAGTTAACAGTACAAAATGGCGTTAAATTGCTTCTCCCCAAATTTACTTTCGACTCAACATACAATCTCTTTGCTCTGAAGCACGTTTCCCCGCAGAGGAGCGGTTACTAGGGAAAAGCCAGCTCCAGTCAAGCAAAAGCTCATTTCTGGGGAACCTGTAACCCCAGCATTGACTAAGCTGGCTTTCGGCTGCCTGGCAGCGGGGAGTGGTGAATCTGCTGATAAAAACCTTCAAGCACTCTCCGAGGACTTGACTCTAGCAGAAAGGTAAATGGGCTCATCCTCGGCGTATGGCTATTAGAACGCGCGCTAACGCGTTCAGCGTTACTGGGCCACTTGGATACAGCGAGGATATTTTAGTCATTTGGATACAATCTGTCTCACCAAAGACCCAGCCTGTAGCTCCTTTCTCTGAATACCCGGCGTTCTGGATTCGGAACACGACACTCTGCAAAACATTTGATTCTTACAAGAAGTAGTGTTATCATTCCCACTTTACAGGTGAATTGACTATAGCTACTGAGTGTCCATGGCAGAATTTTAATTCAAATCTATCTCGATTCCAAATCTGATGCTCTTGCCACTGTGCCTCCCAGCTGTTTCCTCGCCTCAGTCTGGTTCTTCAATATGATATGCCGGGCCAGTGAGACAGGCAAAACAATAGTTCGAAGGACGACATTATTAAATGGAAAAGGAATTTTCAGCCAGTCTTTTTTAAAACAAAATTGTGTGCTCCAGCAATTACCAAATTAACATCAACCCTCCATTTTGCTCAGTTGCAAGTGATTTAGGAGAGAACATCAATGTGATTCCATTTTTTAGTCCACCTTTGCTGCTATTACATTTCTTTCCCTCTCTCGTTGAGGCATCATCTTGGGGCCTTCCCTCACCTCTGTTTGTTTTAGAGCTCTAAGATTACAAAAGAAAACACAAATGATTTGAAAGAGATCCAGGAGCTCAGCCCCTCCTTTTTATCCCATTTGATAATATAAGAAGCAGGGATTTAACAAATAACAATTAACTAACCCATAAAGAAGAAACCATTTCATTTATCACAGTGTAAATTGCTCCGCTAAAAAAATCTCTTGTTTCTGTACTGTAACAATAAATACCCCAATAAATACCTTTTCCTGCTGACGGACCCTACCTGATCTTAGCCCAAACTGCTTTGGGCCTGCTCTACTGCTCTGTCCAAGGAATGTAGCTCAGAAGGAGAGAATACATGTGTGTTTATGTACATGTGGGCATATGCATGTGTGTGTGTGTGTGTTTCACAAATGTTTATCATCTGCCGACTTGTGAGACACATAGTGATGAGGTCTTGGGTCATTGGGTGGGAATGGCAGAAAAAGTCAGAAATATTGATAAGATTGCTGGCTGAGGCAAGCAGAGAAGGGCACGGATGGGGATCAGTTCCGTCTTATTGTCCCAGCCCCTCAGAGGTCTTGGGGAATCCTACTTTCCTGTATACAATTAGAAAGCCACGCTATGATGCCAAACCCCCAAGATTAAATTTCCCCTATAAATCTCTTCATGGTCTATCCCATCTTTGCTGAATCTCTTTTGAATTAGCCCAGCAGGGTATTCTTCCTCATGATATCTTCCCTCTCACCCTGTCCTCCATGCCTTAGAGCAGTGGTTCTCAAACTTTTGTTTTCAGTATCTTTATCCTATTAAAAATGATTGAGGCTCTCTCCAAAGCGTTTTGTTTATCTGGGAATTTAGGGAACATTTTTAAATAAACATTTTGGGTTTTAAAAATAAATTTAAATTATTCCATTTGGGCACTGGGAGAATTTTTTCTTTTATAAATTTTTAATGTTAAACCCAAAAGAAAAAATGAATTTCCCTTCTTTTTCCCCCCAGTTTAGGTCCCATTTTGTATTAAAAAATAAAAAAAAAATTAAAATTTTAAATTTTTTCCCTATCCATTTTTTCAATCCAAATTAACAAGGTATTTTTATATATTTTTATTTATTTAACATGTTCAAATTTTTTTTAATAAAATTTTATCTTTTAAAATGTGTCCTCAAATTTTGGGATCTAGTTATATTTATAAATTTACAATATTGAATTAAAAATGAAATTTCCCTCTAAGGTCATTGCAGGAATTTAGACCATTTTTTGGGAATAAAAATGTTTTTTATACAAATTTTATTATTTTTATTTAATTACAAATTTTTTTTCTCTTATATTTCTCTCAAATTTTAGGCCTTTATTGTTATTTAATTAACATAAATTTAAAATAAATTTCCCTACAATATGCTCTAAAACTCTATTTATTTAATTTTTATATAATAACATGTATCATATTTGTATATATAATATAAATTGTCTCTATCATATATGTGTATCTTAAAATTTGAGACCTGTGATATAATTATATAATTTTATATATAATAAAATTATCTTCATATTGTCACTCAGAATTGAACTTTATTTATATATATAATGTAACAATATATTATATTAATAAATTTCCCATCATATTGTCATTGCAGAATTGTGAGGTATTGTGTTATATATATATATATATTATATAAATTATATATATAAGATTGTCCCATTATACATTAATTATGTTTATATAATATAATTATATATATTTCATTAAATTAAAACATTATACAAATATATTATATAAATATAAATTTTCTTCATATATTCATCGCAGAATTGTGAGGCCATTGTTATATATATAATTATATATATTTAATATATAATATAATTTTTTTCTATTATTGTATCTGCAGGTTGAGACCATGTTATAAAATATAATATATATAAATATAAATTATCTCTTCTTATATGTTCATCTGCAGAATTGTAGGGCTCATATTTTATATATATAATGTATAATATATATGTTTTAAAAATATAATTTCTCTTATATATTGTCATCTGAGAATTGGGAAACTTAATGTTTATATATAATTATAATATATATATATATAATTTATAAAATTTATTTATTAAATATAAATTTCTTTTTAAAATTGTAAAATATTGAAATTTATTAATATTATATATAAATTATTATAATTATCAAAAATATAAATTATCTCCCTCATATATGTGTCATCTGCAGAATTGTGATTTTTATATTTTTATAAATATATATATAAATTATTTTATATACATTGCAAATTTATATTTATATATAATTATAAATATGAATTTGTTTCCCATCATATTGTTCTCTGCAGAATTTGGAGGCTTTGTGTATATATATATATATATATATATATATATATATATATAAAACATTATAAATTATATTAATATGAATTTCCTATCATATATGTTCATCTGCAGAATTGTGGACCATGTTTATATATATATTTTATATGTATATATAAATTATACAAAAAATATATATAAAATATAAATTATTCTTCATATATGTTATTAAATTTGAGTCAATGTTATATATATAAATTTTATACATATATATTTATATAATATGAATTTCCCTATCATATATTGTTACCCAGAATTTAGGACACATGTGTATATATATATATATATATATAAAATATATATTTTGTTAAAATATTAAAAAATTAAATTTCTCTCCATATATGTCATCTGGTTGTGAGCTATATTTATTATATACATGTATACATATATGTGCATATATAATATAAATTGTCTCTATCATATATGTGTCACCCAGAATTTAAGGCTCATTGTTATATATATATAATTATAATATATATTTTTTTTTGTATATATAATAGAATTTTTTGTTTTATCATATATTGTCATCTCAGAATTGTGAGCCATTTTTTTTTATATATAAAATATATATAATATATTTATATATACATTTTTACATATATATTTTAAATTAAAAAATTTTTAAATTTCATAATTTATTAAATTGGGGCTCTATTTATATATATTATTAAAATTATAATATATATTTAATTAAAATATAAATTTAAAATTTCCCCTTCATATTTGTGTCATCTGCGAATTTTGGGCCATGTGGTTTATATTAAATTATAAATATTTATATAATTAATTTCCCTATCATATTTACTGAAATTTATTTAATATGTTTATATATTATTAATTAAACATGTATACAAATATAATATATAAATATAAATTTCCTCATATATTTTCTGCAGGGTTGTAGGCCAATGTTATATATATAATATATATATAATTTATATATAATATAATTTCTTATATATTTATCTAAATTTAAAAATTTATTATATATATATTAAAATTTATATATTAATATAATATAATATCATATAAAATATTATTTTATTTTAATTATTTTAAATTATTCTTATATATTGGCATCTTGCCGATTGGGGAGGTATATTTATATATATAATTATAATTATAATTATATATTTAATTAATGAATTGTCCTATCTATTTGTTTATCTGCGAATTGTGGAGGTTTTTATTTATATTTTTATATATATAATATAATATATATATATATTTATATTAATGTATTTTAAACATTATTATATAAAATTTATTTAAATTTTTTTTTTTTCCTTCATATTGTCATTGGAATTTTTGGGCTCATTGTTATATATAAAGTATCAATTATGTATATATAATATGAATTGTCCCTATCATATATGTGTCATCCGGTTGTGGGCTTTGTGTATTATATTAATATTAATATATAATTATTATATATTTTTTTCCTTTTTGTTATTAAATGAATTTTGTTATATATTGTTCTCTTAAAAAATTTGTCCATTTTGTTAATTAAAATTTAATTTTTTTATTCATTATCAATATTTATTTAATTTTCTTCATATATGTGTATTGGAATTTGGTATTGTTATTAAATTGTTCATTTATGTATATATATTTTTCCTATATATTTGTGTATTGCGGGGGTTGAGGTTTTTGTGTTATATTATATTATTATTATTAATTTTTATAAATTTGTAATTATATTAGTTGTCCCTATATATGTTCTCTGGTTGGAGCTGTATATAATATTAATTATTATTATAAAATATTTTATTAAATTTTTTTATTTTTATTTGTTTTGGTTATTTTGCAGGGTTGGGGGTATTGTTTTTATTTTATTTATATATTAAATATTTTTATAAATTTTTCTATATGGTCTTGCAAATTGTGAGGCCCATTATGTTTTGTATATATATAATTATAATATATATTATATATAATATTTTATCAAAATATTTATTTTAAATTTTTCCTCATTGTTTTAAATTTTATATTTATATATATACATGTATACATATATATTATATATAAATAATTTTTCATATTATGTTACTCAAATTGTGAAAATTTTATATATATATATATATATATATATATATATATATATAAAAAACATTATAAAATATATTATATTTAATATAAATTATTCCCTATATATTGTCATCCAGTTGGGAGGTTTTATATTTATATATATAAAATTTATACATATATATGTATATAAATGAATTTCCCTATCATATTTGTTCATCGCAGAATTGTGAGCCATGTGTTTTTATATATATATATATATATATATATATACATTAAATATATTATATATAAATTTCCCTTCATATTTGTTCACTGCGAATTTAGACCATTTATATATAAAACATGTATACAATATATTATATTATAAATTTCCTATATATATTGCATGGAATTTGGAGCCTATGTTATATATATATAATTATAATATATTTATTAAAATTTCCCTTATATATATTGTCATCTGCAGAATTTGAGACAATGGGTATAATATATTATTAATAAAATTTTTGTTAAAATATTTTTAAAATTTTCTCCCAGGGATTCGTGAGCTATTGTTAATATATACATGTATTATATATTATATATAATAAATTTCCCTATCATATTGTTCTCAGTTGTGAGACCATGTGTATATATATATATATATATATATTATAAAATATATTATATTTAAAATATAAATTTTACCTTTATAAAACCCATTATAAAATATAAATTATTTTTAATATAATGTGTCCCAATTTTGCAAAAGGGAATTGTGGGTTTTATATTTATATATATAATTTATAACATATTAAAATATAATTAATAATTTTCCCTTCATATATTGTCATCCGAATTGGACTCCTATGATATATATCTGTATCATATATTGTATATAAATAGAATTTCCTATCATATTTGTTCATCCAGAATTGTGAGACCATGTTTTATATATATATATATATATAATTATAAAATATATTATAATATAAAAATATAAATTAATTTTCTTAATATTTATCTGCAGAATTTAGCTCATTGAATATATACATGTAAATATATGTATATTAATAGAATTGTCCTTATATATGTTCACCCTTTGGCCAGGAATTTTTTAAAAATTATTTTTTTTTTTGTATAAAATATATATATAAAATATAAAATTTTTATATATATTACGTATGGCAAACATATATGTATATTATAGAATTGTCTTATATATTGTCATCTGCAGTTGGCTATGTTATATATATATATATATATATAATTATAAATATATTATATAAAAATAATTTCCTCATATTGTCATCCAAGTTGTGAGGCCTTTTTTTTATCTTTCTATATTTATAAAATATAATTTCCCTTCATATGTGTCATCTGCAGAATTGTGAGGCTCATATGTCTATATATATATACATGTATACATATATATGTATATATAATATGAATTGTCCCTATCATATATGTGTCATCTGCAGAATTGTGAGACACATGTGTGTATATATATATATATATATATATATACAAATATATTATATATAATATAAATTATCTCTCTCATATATTTAGGAATTGTGAGGCTCATTGTTATATATATAATTATAATATATATGTATATATAATATAATTTCCTTCATATTGGTTCATCTGCAGAATTTGAGAACGTTTTTGTTATATATATATATATATATATATATATATATATATATATATACATGTATACATATATATATAAAAGAAATTTTTATTTTTTGTCATCTGCAGAATTGTGAGACCATGTGTTATATATAATTATAAAAAAACAAATATTATATATAATATAAATTATCTCTCTCATATATGTGTCATCTGCAGAATTGTGAGGCTCTTTATTTATATAATTATAATATATATTATATATAATATATTTATTTATATTTTATAAAATGTTTTTAATATATATTATATATAATATAATTTTATTATATATTTGTTATCTAAGAATTTTAAGAATTGTTTATATAATTATAATTAAATTATTTTTTTCATGTATACAATATATTGTTAATTAAAAAAATTTTTCCCATTTCATTTGGGGTGTGTTTGAAATTTAATTTTAATTATTATATATTTATATAATATATATATAAAAAATTTTATCCCATTAATGTGTATCTAAAAAAAAATTTATATATAATTAATATATATTATATTATAAAATTTTTAAATTATATATTGGGATTAGAAATTGTTTTCCCTTCATATTGTGTATTATTAAATTTTATATATATATAATGTATCATATATTGTATATGTAATAAATTGTCTATCATATATTGTCTTGGGTTGAGACATTGAATATATACATGATATTATATTAAAGAATTTCTTATCATATATTTATCTCGGTTGGATATATGTGTTTATATATATAATATATATGTATATATATATTGTTAATTAATAAAATTTCTTCCTCATATGTGTATCTAGGTGAGACTCATGTGTAATTATACTATCATATATATAATATGAATTTCCTATCATATTGTGTATTGCAAATTGAGGGCTCATTGTATATATATATAATTAATTATATATATATATAATGTTTTAAACCCCAATATTTATTAAATAATATGAATTATCTCCTATATATTATTTTGTGTTTATCTTTGCAGAAATTTGAGACCATGTTTATATATATATATATATATATTATATAATGTTTTTATATATAATATGAATTATCTCTATCATATATGTGTCCGAGAATTGTGAGTTTGATATTTATATATATAAAAACATGTATAAAATATATTATATAAATATAATTTCCATCATATTTTATCTGCAGTAGGGGAGATTATTACTGTATATATATATATTTTTTTAAAAATTTATATATATATATATATATAATTTTATAAACAAATATTTATATAAAAAAATTATCTCTCTATATATTGATCCAGTTGGAGTATTTCTATATAATTATACAATATATGTATATATAATATGAATTGTCTCTATCATATATGTGTCATCTGCAGAATTGTGAGACACATGTGTGTATATATATATATATATATACATGTATACAAATATATTATATAATAAAATTTCTCATCATATTTGTCTCAAATTTGGCTATTTTTTATATATATATTATTAAAAAAGTTCCATCTATATGTTCTAAGAATTGTGGATATGTATATATATATATATATATATATATATATATAACACATGTTACAAATATATATAATTAATTATCTCATCATATTATTTCATCCTGGAATTTTATTATGTATTATAACGTATCATATATTGTATATATAATAATTTCCTATCATATTGTTCATTAAATTGTGAGACAATGTGTTATATATATATATATATATACATGTATACAAATATATTATATAAAATATAAATTATCTCTCTCATATGTGTCTCCAGTTTGAGGTCATTGTTATATATATAATGTATACATATATTGTAATATAATATAATTTTCTATCATATATTGTCATCCAAATTGGAGGACTCATGTTATATATATATATAATTATAACATGTATAAAATATATATAATAAATTATCTCTCTCTATTATGTGTCATCTGAGAATTTTTGGGGCTCTATTTATATATATAATGTTCATATATATGTATATATAATGATTTCCCTATCATATTGTTCATCCAAAGGGGTCATTTTATATATATATATATATTAAATGTATCATATATTGTATTATAATTGATTGTCCCTATATATTGTTCATCCAAATTTGAGACATGTGTGTTATATTATATATATATATATATAATACATGTTAAAAAATATTATATATTATAAATTATCTTCCTATATGTTCATCTGGTTATAATGTCTATATATATATACATGTATACATATATTTATATTAAATAATTTCCCTATCATATATGTGTCATCTGCAGAATTGTGAGACTGTGTATATATATATATATATATATATATATACATGTATACAAATATATTATATATAATATAAATTATCTCTCTCATATATGTGTCATCTGCAGAATTGTGAGGCTCATATGTGTATATATATACATGTATACATATATATGTATATATAATATGAATTGTCCCTATCATATATGTGTCATCTGCAGAATTGTGAGGCTCATATGTATATATATATATATACATGTATACATATATATGTATATATAATATGAATTGTCCCTATATATGTGTCATCTGCAGAATTGTGAGACACATGTGTGTGTATATATATATATATATATATATATATATATACATGTATACAAATATATTATATTTAATATAAATTATCTCCCATATTGTGCCATCTGCAGAATTTGGGGTCTATGTCATATATTTATGAACATTAAATATATATTTAAAGAATTTCCCTATATATGTGTCATCTTAAGAATTGTGAGACACATGTGTATATATATACATGTATACACATATATGGATTTAGAAATTTCTCACATATATGTGTCATCTAGAATTTGGAGCCACATCTGATGGGGTGAACCCAAACATCAAATAGCCTGAGTTGACCTTATTCACATGGTCTAAAGGAGCCTGAAAATTCTGGCAACAGCTCAAGTGCTTTGTGCAGAGCCCTGGGACCTCAAAGTGATAACCAACTCAAAAGAAGTACATGAATTGTAAGAGAACAGGACTAAAGCTGAGAAAGAAAACCAAGTCATGCCTGTTCTGCCAGATGGATAAAAGGGGCTACAGATCTTGGTCAAGGAGCCTCTTATAGAAATTCTCTCGGGGTCCTGACTAGACAGCCATTGCCAATTAATCAGTACAAGAGACTCAGAGAGAAGTGCAGTTTATTTATTCAGAGTGTTAATACTACCAGCAGATGGCACTTGTGTGTGTGTGTGCGTGTGTCTGTGTGTGTGCCTGTGTGTGTGTGTGTGTGTGTGTGTGTGGCAGCTCCACTAATGACATTAATACTAGTTTATCATTCACTCACATGTGAGAGGAGACTTCAGGCAAAAGAGACAAGTGCTTCTTCCAGGGCAGGTTGGTCTAAAGTTGGCCTCCTAGATAAAAAAACATTTGTTACCATAAAAGAGAACGCCTATCACTGTTTTAAAGAAGGAATGTGTGCTTGTTAGTGCGCCCATTCCCACTAGATCAAAAGGGAAGAATACCTCCTTTGTCACATAAAATGTAGAGGAGCCAACTTTTCTGGAACGGTCACAATGCATGGAGTCCCCTTTAGTATAAAATGGGAGGGTTTGGGTTCCAAAGGGCTGTTGCTTGGACAGCATCAGCCAAAAAGCAAAGCGAAGAAAAAAGAACCAAATAAAAGGACAAAATGGTATTTGTCATGTCGATTCTAACCAGGTCTCTCTCGGCTCCTTCTACAGGCCAGCCCGGCTCTCTTTTTTTCTGGGGCATCTGGGAATTGCACATGAAGCAGCCTACAGAACACAGGGGCAGGGAGGGATGATTACATTTTTAAAAATTCAATTTTGTTTTATTTTCAGTTACAAATTCTTTCCTTCCCTCTTCTATCTCTCCTACCCATTTGGGAAGGTAAGAAAAAACTCATTGCAAATACATGGAGGAATTTGTGCAACACTGATTAACCCAGAATACATTTCTCTTTACGATATTGATTCATTTTCTTTCTGATACATTTAATTTCTAAATCTGATTCTTCTTTGCTTTCAAATCATTTTCCAAATTTTTCAGATCTAATTTTTCTTTGACTCTACTGAATCTCTTTTACGAATGAGCTCTTTTTTTTTTTTTGCATCTCAAATTCATTGTAAAACTTTACTTTTCGCCTATCAGAGTTAAAACTTTCAAGTTTCCAGTTTCTCTTTTTGCCATGTAAAATATTTCAAATTAAGTTTATTATTTAAGAGCACAAATGCAAAAGGTCTATACTATTTCCTCCTAGGTGATGTGGCTTCTTGTTCACTCAGGCAATTAAATTTGGCAAAGCATCCAGAAGCTGGCTCCCAGCAGTCGGGCAAACCAACCTCCTAAAATGAAATGTGGCCCTTTATAGCACATATTTAACCTATGTCAGAATGCTTGCTGTCTTGGAGAAAAGCGAAGGAAAGAAGGGAAGGAGAAAAGTTTAGAACACAGTTTTATAAAAATGAATGTTGGAAACCATTTTTGCATGTATTTAGAAAAATAAAATACTATTTAAAAAAAAAGAAAGAAAGAAATTTGGCCCTTTGTTCCAATCCCTCTACTCCTCCCTTATAATAAAATTTATAAACCATAAATAATAATAAATATGTAAATATTATAAATAAATATGTAAATAATTTTAAAATATCGATAATAAATGAATGAACAAATAACAAAACTATGACCTGCTAGGAGATTCTTGAGCACTTGGTAAGGCTCCAAATTGAAACTCAATTTTTTCTGACTCATTGGAGGAAAACCCTTTAAATGGCATTGAGCTCAGTTCACAGACTAAGCAACTGTTTCACCCAAGAGATATTCACACACACTCACAGAAAAGACAAGAGCTAACATTTCTGTCACTACCAACATTTGTTCATCCATCCAACTAAAAAACTCATCAACACGTTCTTAATTTAGGTGAAACAAGGATCTTTAAATGAAAAAAAACAAAAAACCTTTGGCCAAATCATATTGCATAAAAAAATAAAGATGTCATTTATCTTTCTTCAGACCTGAAGTTGTTGTTTTTAAATCATTTCAATGGTGCCTAACTCTTCGTGACCCCATTTGGGCCTTGACGAGGACTCTGGAGTTATTTGCCATTTCCTTCTCCATAAATGAGAAAACTGAGGCACACGGGGTGAAATGACTTGCCCAAGGTTATCCAGCTAGTAAGTGTCTGAGGCCAGTTTCTAATTCCTAAAGCTGAGGCTTCCTGGTTATAAACCCTGTGCTCCATCCACCATACCACCTACTTAACTCCCGTCCCTAGAATCGGGAGGACCTTGAGTTCAAATTCGGCTTCAGTCAATTCCTAGCTTTGCGACCCTGGATAAATCACTTAACTTGCTTGCCTCACTTTTCTGAGCTGTAAAATGAGGATCACAATAGCTCCCATATCATAGGATAGTAGTGTTATCAGAGAAATAACTCCTCTTTTCTATTTCATGTGGTGGGTAACCGCTATTAAATACATATTTACCAAAACACAGAAAATATGGAGATGAAAACATAGGTTTTATTATTATGCTCAAGCATAGATTCAGGACTCACAGAAACCCTGCCCACAATTATGAGGAAGATTAAAATAACAAATCTATAATGTTAAAAGAAGAGCAGGATTATAGCTATAGCTTTAACTCTGATGACCTAAGAGGTAAATTAAGTCAGTTTACAGATTAAAGCACATTTAGAGGATTTACAAATAGGCCAATTGAGGAGGGGAAAGGATACAAAGATTGTAAACTTTCGCCTTCTACGATCTGCCTACGGACCAGGGGGAGAAGCGGCACCCTCATTAGCTTCTCTTGTTGAATGTGGAGAGATTCCCCCAAAAGGTCCATGAGCTCACACACCAGGTAAGGCCTGGGCAAAATGAGTGACCTCGTAAATGATTCATTCCATCTTCCTGGCTCTGTTGACCAACCTGTTCTCCTGAGCCCTCTGCAATTAGGGAACTTGGGACAAGACTGCTTTTGAGACTCTGATCCTCTTTATCTCATGTATGGTAGCAATTAGGATAACTACTTGTACCGTAGGACTTTCCAGGACACTGGACAGGTCATTAAGTTGGTATTGGTTCGGTTTAAGACCCTTCTCTTTCCTTCCCCATACACCACTGCCTCTGGAAGGCCTACTAACTGAAGAAGACTGCCCCTAACAAATTTTGTCAGTGCCCTAGTCATGGGAAATCTCAAAAACCACTGGGTGGATTATTATAAGATTGGGTCTTGTGGTCTTGTGACTATCATGACGGTTTCCCCTTAAGGGAGTATAGTATGTAAACCTATAGAACATATTCATGATAAAATACTGACAATAACATTTTTGAAGCTTAGTATTACTTGAGACACTAATGCATTGTTGGTGGAGTTGTGAAGTGATCCGACCATTCTGCTGCAGAGCAATCTGTGACGAAGTCCAAAGGACCATAAAACTGTGCATACCCTTTGACCCAGAAGTGCCATTACGGGGTCTGTATTCCAAGGAAACCACAGAGGAGGGAAAAGGACCTACATGTGCAAAAGTCTTTGTAGCGGCTCTTTTTGTGGTAGCAAAGAATTGGAAAAAGAGTGAATGCCCATCAGTTGGGGAATGGCTGAACAAGCTGTGCTACATGAAGGTCATGGGATGTTGTTATTCTATAAAAAGTGATGAGCAAGCTGATTTTAGAAAGACCCGGAAAGGTTCACATGAACTGATGCTGAACGAAACAAACAGAACCAGGAATACAGTGTACACGATAACAGCAAGAATGTGTGACGATCAACTGTGAAAGGTTTGACTCTTCTCCACAGTTCAGTGATCCCAGGCAACCCCAATAGACTTTGGACAGAAAATGCCGTCTGCAACCAGAGAAAGAACTAAGGAGACTGAATGTCAATCAACACATGCTCTGTTCACTTCTTTTTTCTGTTTGTTTTTTCTCTCTCCCATGGTTTTCCCCACTTGCTCTGATTTTTCTCTTCCAACATAATTTATAAAACAGTGTGTATTAAAAATAAATAAACTCAAAAAAGGTTAGTACTGCTTTGTCCCCAATAATATTTTGCCTTCCACCAGTTTATTTTCCTCCCTAGTACAACTCCTACAAATAATATTTTGCCCAGCTACACAATTCTGCCAACTCCAGGGAAGTCATCCAAAATCAGAGTATAAAAACATCAATCTCAGAAGAGTAATTTGGAGCCCTTGGGGCTTGGGAGGGGGGGAAATCACAAAGATTCAGACATGACTTAGACTCTTAGAACAAGGCTTTTTCCTGAGCACAGAGACCTCTCTCACCTATCTCCCATTGCTGAGGATCCACTGCTCTTGAGGTCAGCCACTGGGACTGATGATCAATTTTGGTCAAGCAGAACAAAATGACCAGAAGGATCTCTAGAGCAAGAGGTCTAACACTTTCAGGAGAGGAAATCTTTGTGATCACAGGGTCACATGAAGAGAATCGATGAATTTCAAGACTGGCCATTCCCTTCAGTCTTTATACCTCTAAACCCAGAACAGACTAGAGACCCCTAAACAGTAAAAAGTAGCAAACTTAATCCTTTTCATCAATCGGAAGCCTTCAAACAGAGAGCGACAGGGTTCCCAGAACTGCTGGGGACAATTAAGGACCTGTCCATAGATTGAGCCACTGTTCCCAGAGGATTTGCTGCCCAGTTCTGCTGTTCACTGCCAAGAAAGGGCTAAAGAGACATTGTCAAACTCTCTGGGTTAGGCTGGCTTGGTCCCAGAGCAGTAGGGGATTAAAAGCTGCTTGAGGAAGGCTTTGTGTTAGTGTACCAGAAGATTTACCATGTATAAGGTATGGTAGGGTGATCACCAATGAGGACGTGAACTTGCCATTCGGCCATGGGCAACCCTTCATGACCCCATGGGCCACAGCATACAAGGCCCTTCTTTCTAGCCTTCATTGTCTCTCAGTCTGTCCGAGTTTGTGTTCACTGTTTCCATGCCACTATCCATCTCGTCCTCTGCCATCCTCTTTTCCTACTGCCTTCAAACTTTCCCAACATCAGGATTTTTCCCATTGAGTCCCATCTTCTCATTAGGTGGCCAAAGCATTTAAGCTTCAGCCTCGGTATGGCCTTTCAGTAAATCTCTTGAGTTAATTTCATTAAATGTTGGTTGATTTGATCTACTTGCTATCTAAGGGGCTCTCAAAAGTCTCCTCCAGCACCACAACCTGAAAGTGCCCATTCTTTGCTGCTCAGCTTTACTTGCAACCTGTCAAAAGATTTTGGAGAGACCCTATTTTCCAAAACTGAGGCCCAGCAAGCAGATTGTGCCCTGAGTTCGGCATGGCAATAATTCTTTGCACCCTAGAATGATCCCACTCTCCAGCAAAGTGTGTTGCTTAGACCAGCACCAGGTGTTCACTAAGCAATTTAGCTCCCCATCCACCACGTATTCACAATCCCTGTTCCTTGTTACTGACGGGCATCGCACTCCTCTTTCCAACACAGAACTCTAGTTCTGTGCCCTGCAGGGTGGCCATTTCCCCCAAGACGTGAAAAAATGGCTGTTCCCATGGGACGCAAGAATACCTGTATTGTCCCAAGAAATGCTAACAATGAGAACTATCTCGACATCTAAGAATGAATGTGCTGTGAGTCAATCCCTTTCATGCATCCAAGTGGCCCCAGCATCCGGAAGAGAGGAAGGAAGGTCCTGCCCGCGATCATCATTTTCCTCACTTTGAAATACAATTTCTGTTTGGGTTCTGACTCCCCTGTTTCTAACATGCTGTTTTGGTTCTGTCCTGACTCCCCTGTTTCTAACATGCTGTTTTGGTTCTGTCCTGATTCCCCTGTTTCTAACATCCTCGGTTTGGGTCCTGACTCCCCTGTTTCTAACATGCTCTGTTTGGGTTCCAGCCACCCCCAGGTTAGAGGATGTAAACTGATCTTTTCCAATCCAGCGACCACTGTTGTATTTTCCAAATTTCCTGGCATATTGAGTGCAGTGCTTTAACAGCATCATCTTTTAGAGTTTTAAATAGCTCAGCTGGAATTTTATCACCTCTGCTAATCTTATTAACAGTGCTTCCTAAGGCCCAGTTGACATCATTCTCCAGGATATCTGACTCTAGATCAGTAGCCACACCATTCTGATTATTGGTCACAATGTTAAGATCTTTATTGTATAATCCATTTGTTGTTCCATTCTAGCTTCGAAGTCTCTACCACTTTTGTCTTTTATCATGCCCATTTTTGCATGAAACTTATCCATTATAACTCTAATTTTCTCAAAGAGATCATTTATCTTTCCCATTCTATTGTCTTCTACTTCATTACATTGCTCATTTAAGAAAACCTTTTCTCTCCTTGCTATCATCTGGAATTCTGCATTCAGTTGGGGATATCTTTCCCTTTCTCCTTTCTCTTTCCTTCTTTCCTCAGCTATTTGTAAAGTCCCATCAGACAGACATTTCTTGCTTTTCTTTTCTCTGAAATGTTTTTGTTGTTGCTGCTGCTGCCTCCTGGACTATATTGTAAAACATCGGTCCTCAGGCACTCTACCAGATATAATCCCTTAAATCTACTCATCCACCTTCACTTAATATTCATAGACGATGTTATTTAAGGCAGATCCATATGGTCTTATGGTTTCCCTACTGTCTTCAATTTTCGTTTGAATTTTGCAATGAGGAACTCGTAGTCTGAGCCACAGTCAGCTCCAGATCTTGTTTTAACTAACTCCACCTTTTGCTGAAAACTAGATAATCAATCTGATTTCTACACTGACTTTCTGGTGATTGTCCACGTGTACAGTCATCTTTAGGGCTGTTAAAAAAGAGTGTCTGTTATGACCAGTGAACTATCTTGACTATTAGTTTCTGCCCGGCTTCATCTTGTACTCCAAGGCCAAATTTGCCGGTTATCCCAATTATCTTTTTATTTCCTACGTTAGCCTTCCAGTCCCTATGATTAATGTGAATAGACAGGTACAATATTCCTTACTGTATCACATTCAGTCTTCCTCTCAAATGATCAAGTTCCATGGGCCCAATCCGAAGTCAGCAAGACTGGGCAACTCTCCACCAAAAAACTTCCTGGGGGGAAGGGGGAGGTCAAAAGTCCCTCCCCTTCATAATTGGTTGGCCAAGGAATTCTTTCAAAAAGAAGCATTCCTGTGCCTAATGCTGCCTTTCTTTTAGGCACCATTAAACGGTCAAAGAAAAAAAATCAATATTAATATCAGTTTCTGTGATTTAGGCTCAAGTCTGACAGAAAGAATTTTATTGAATTTAATATTAATGCTCTAACCAAGCTCTGAGAAAGAAACATTCAAACTGACATAATCCCCATGGCCCTCAGACATGACTCTCTGTCCCAAGAAGATTTATGAGAATCTCATATGGAAAAATCATATGTTAAAATGTCATTTGGCAGGAAAACATGTTTCACAACAGCAAGACCTTGTAGTGATCGACTAGAGGAAGAACTATGGAGATTGAATGTAAATCGACACGTGCTATGTATACTTTTTTCCTTCTGTTTTTTCTCGTGGTTTTCCCCAATTTGTTCTGATTTTTCTCTCCCAACATGATGATTCATGTGGAAATATGTAAAAAATTAATGTACATGTATAACCACCCAAAAACGTTGTTTTACATGTAACTGGGGAGAATAAAAAAATAAACAAAAACAGGAAAAAAAATTTAAAAATCAAATGTTGTTTAGGTTAACTTTCCAAAATATTCAGTGCTCAGTTTCTCTGTGATCCAGATCTTTACCTTGAATTTCAAAAAGAAGATGTTGGCCCTAGATTGCTCATGGCACCAATCATCCCAGGTGAGTGGGAAGGCAATAATTCTACCTGGACCAGAATAAAGTTTGCTTATCACCCTTTTGTTGTTCTTATTCAATTGTAACCAACTCTTCATGACCCATTTGGAATTTTCTTGGCACAGATATTGGAGTGCTTTGCCATTTTCTTCTCCAACTCATTTGATGGATGAGGAAACTGGGGCAAATAGGATGAAGTGACTTGCCTAGGAAGATGAGTCTTCCTCACTCCAGCTCAGGCCCCCTATCCACTGCACTAGTGCACCACTTAGCTGCCCAGTTATCACCCTTATTTCATTTCAAAGGAAGACCTTCAGTGAGTGGGAAAAGGGATGGAAGGAGAGAGAGAAATTGGAATTTAAAATTAAATTACATTTTTTTAAAGGCACTAGCTATTGTTCTCACTTTCCTAAAAGAAAAGTCCAGAAAGCATTTTAGGCTGGAGAAAGAAAAAAAAATGTATAAAGAAATGAAAGGAGACAGGTAGACAGCTCAGTGTATAAAGCACTGGGCCTGAAGTCAGGAAAACCTGAGTTCAAATTCAGCCTCAGACTCTTATTAGTTGTGAAACCCTGGACTAGTCACTCAGCCTCTGTTTGCCTTAATCCCTTGGAGAAGGAAATGATGAGCCACTCCATTATTTCGTCAAGAAAACCCCATGGACACTATGGTCCAAGGGATCACAAAGAGTCAGAAATGACTGAGCAACAATAATAACAAAATAAATGAAATGAAAAAGAAGCTTTTAAAAATATATATGATGTAGATATACTTATTATTTAGTGATAGAAATGCTGGCTAAATAAATGAAACAAGAAAAACAGAATAAGAATGAGCAAAGATGAAATAAAATGATTACTTCTGGCAAATGATAATTGGTTTGCTTAATAATGAAGATGGAATCATAATTATAGCACCTATCTCCCAAGGTTGTTGTGGAGATCAAATGAAACAATATTTAAGCATTTTGCAAAACTCAGAATACTCTAAAAATGCTAAGTATTATTGTTGTTATTATTATTAAGACATATATTGGATTACTTGCCATCTAGGGAAGGAGGGTGGAGGGAAGGGAGGGAAAAAATTTGAAGCACAAAGTTTTTTAAGGGTGAATGTTGAAAATTATCTATGCATATATTTTGAAAATTAAAAAGCTTTTTTTATTAAAGCTTTTTATTTTCAAAACATGTGTACGAATAATTTTTCAATGTTGATCCTTGCATAGCTTTGTATTCCAAATTTTCCCCTCCTTCCCCCCACTGCCTCCCCAGATGGCAAGTAATGCAATATATGTTATACATGTTAAATATATATGTTAAATCCAATATGTATAAACATATTTGTACAATTATCTTGCTGCACAAGAAAGATCAGATCAAAAAGGAAAAAAAATGAATAAGAAAACAAAAATGCAAACGAACAACAACAACAAAAAAAGAGTGAGAATGCTATGTGATGATCCGCACTCAGTTCCCATAGTTCTCTCTCTGGGTGTAGATAGCTCTCTTCATCAGGAGATCATTGAAACTGGCCTCAATCACCTCATTGTTGGAAAGAGTCACGTCCATCAGAATTGATCATTGTGTAATGTTGTTGTTACCATGTACAATGATCTTCTGCTCACTTCACTTAGCATCAATTCATATAGGTCTCTCCAGGCCTCTCTAAAATCATCCTGCTGATCTTTTCTTATAGAACAATAATATTCCATAAAATTCATATACCAAAATAAAAAGCTTTAAGAGAGAGAGAGAGAGAGAGAATGGAAAAGCTACAAACAATACTCTTACCAAAAAAAGAGAGACAATTGAGAAAACATGAGAAAATATTGACTCAGATGCTTGTCTTTTCTCACTTTCATTGTTAGCAAATATTGACCCATATGCTTGCTTTCTCATATCTATTAAATCTTTATAAGATGGGTCTGTGTGTGCATCAAGGGCATTCTTGATGAAAATATGAAAAAGAAAACAGATGGGCTTTCATGGGCAATTTTCCATGGCGGACCACATCATTAGAGTTTTACAGCCAATTAGGAGGTCAGCTGTAAGATCCAGTAATTCTGGATTCTGTAAAATATATAGAATCAATCTGTAAAATACAGAATTCAGGATGATATTGATATAAATAAATTTTGAGAAATTCCTTGACAAAGAAAAAAATTATTTCTGTTAAGAGGACCCTAAAGAAACAACTCAAAAACAGACTGGACAGAGGGCATACATTTAAAGCAAATTCTCCTACTGGCTTTGCTGCTGCACCATCACACTTTCCACCTTACCCCCATCACCAAGGCCATGCCTGGAAATCTGCTGCTCACAGGAGTAGCCCCCAACTTTGAGATGGAAACCACATCTGATTCCATGAATTTTCAAAAGATTCATGAGGCATTCTCTTTTCCACCCTTGGGTCTTGACCCCAATTGGCACAACAGATCAGGATTGAGTTGCAAAACTGGTACCAGAATTTGGCAAGCAAAATATTGAGATGGTTGCCTTTTCCACTGACCCTATCCAAGATCATCCTGCCCAGAGTAAGGATACCAATGCATTCAATCGAGCAAATCCATAGAAAAACTGCCTTTCCCCATCACCGGTGATCACAAACGGAACTAGTCAAGACGCACATGGTTATAGCCAGATTAGCAGGGTGGTGAGAATGCCTGTGACGGCTCATATGATATTTATTTGGGGCCCAGATAAGAAGCTGAAACTATCTCTCCTTTACCCAGTGGGATCAAATTCAAATGGAAAGGAGGTCCCACTCATCCATACCTGACAATCCTAGCCAGCCACAGAGTAACTTGCTTTTAAAATGTAATGTTAGTTGTGTTTCATTGTATTTTTATCGACTTTGGTTCATTCTTTCCCAAGGACATTTTAATCTGGTTCTAGAGCATTCAGCGTGTTAGGGGCTACGCATTTGACACTTCTGCTCTACCCAACAAATACTAGCAGCAACTTTGATGAGATCCTCAAAGTGGTTGATTTCCCTCACTTGATAGAAGAAGGCTCCTATTCCTGTGAACTGGAAAGCTGGTGCCAATGTCATGGTGCTTCCAATTATCCCTAAAAGTGTGTTTCCTAAAGGAATATTCACCCTTCAGCTTAAAAAGCAACTATGTAGCCTCGGGCTACTGGATCAAGTCAGCACTAGAAGATGGCTCCTTTTTGATCTTGAGCAGAAGGAATATCATGCTTGTCAATCATGTCTTCCTACAGCAATCGATACAAATGTGTTAGTGGGATTCAAGTCAGAAGTCTCTGGGCTACTCCACCAGTGGCTTGTTAAATAAAAATGGTCCAAATGTCACCCATGTTTGCTTTCATTTCTTTCTTTACCAGCATTCTATTTGTGTCATTGAACTTTACCTTGACCCCTCTGATAGCTGTCTTTAAAACATCGAAGCTGTTTAGATCTTTGCTAGATCCGTTGCCATTTCCATCATCAGCCAAGAGGCTGCTTAAGATCATTGTAGGAGCATGACTTCCTTAACTATTGTATCACATAGAACACTGAGATTTTCCTAAGACTCCTAATGATTTCAATAGAGATAAGAAATTGGATTGGGTCAAAGAATTTATGGTAGCCACTTGGCAGTTGTAAATCCAAGATTCTTCCCTTCTTAATGATTATTGATAAACTAGATCTGGTGTGATTTTTCTTCTTCAACTATCTTTAAAATGTAAATCTTTATTTTCATATGTCAGTGATTGGTTGGTTGTTGTCCTTGTTCTCAAAGAGGACTCAAATGGCATCACTATGTTTGAGTTGAGTTTCAGCTTGTCCAAGTATGGCTGAACAGACCAATACGAGCTCGGAATGCTCTGCCACAGGTCAGGCATAAATAGTCCATAGGAACATTTGGGCTAGTTTCGCTAATTTTACTCATTTCGTGTTTCCTTTGGGCTAATTCAATTCTCCTTTGCTCCTAGAGCACTGTACCTTCTCTGATGAGGGCATCCACGCTGGGTGGTCCTGTGCCCGTGAATCCCGTGTCATACAATCGATTCCAAAGTTCTTAAGAGATACTTTGAGAATGTCCTTGTATTGCTTTTTCTGACTACCTGGTGAGCACTTGCCCTGTGTGAGTTCTCCAAAAAACATTTTTTTCGCAATTGTATTGCTGCACAAGCAGCAGAGAATCGATCCACACTTTGTTGCATCTCAGCTTCAGAAGCTGCCTGGAGTGCACAATCATCTTTAAAGCTTCTTTTTGCCTCCTAAATCTCTGCATGTAGCCAAATATGACTGGCAGCAATACCTATCAATGAATCCTTGGAGAGTTCCATAACAATCTGGAGAATCTCAGAGGGAGGAACAGTGTGGGTTAAATGGATCAAAGTTGCAAATAGGAGCAAGAAGCTCAAAAATACCCTCAGTAGGTCAAAAATGATATGTGACTAGCAGCCAACTCCATTTTGGTTTTGTTGTGTTTTTTTTTCCAACTTCATTTTGGCAGAACATGGGCACATCTTGCTACCTTGATGATCTACCTTCAAATATCCTGCATCTTTTCAACTCCCTTCCTAAGCAGTTTCAGTAAAGCATATAAATAGCTTATGAACAAGCCTCTATATGCACTTATGCAGTGGTTTGCACTGCAGGGATAGATCGCCAGCCCTGGAGAAAGGAAGACCTAAATTCAAATCCATCCTCAGACACACACCAGCTGTGTTCTCTGGGCAACTCATCTCACTGCTGTTTACATCGTTCTCCTCTATAAAGATGACCTAGTGCGGAGGTTTTCCTGGGGGCAGCCTTAGTCTCAGTTGAAATAAATAATTACTCCAAAATCGCAGCCAGCTGGTAAAAATGCAAGTGTTTATTTCTCCTTCCAAATTAGCCCGGTTAGTTGAGGCCTATCTCTCTGCCTGGCTCCAAGAGATCTTGCAGCTTTGTCCTTGGCTTCTGCCTCTGCTTTCTTCAGCCTCCAGCCAGCTCCGACTCGTGGCTTCTCAATCTCCAACTGAGGCGAGTAGGCTTCTGCATCTCCCAGATTGCTCTGTCTCCAACCCCAGTTGAAGTTCCCCAGAACTCTCTTGAGTCGCTTACTGGAACTGTATTTATGCTACTTCTCTGAGAGTGGGATTGTGGGATATCTCCCAGCATGCTCTCTGAAATCTCCCAAACATGTGAACTCCATTGAGTTCTTAGATACTTATGAGCTCTCTAAAGGTGTGAACACAAGCATTGTTTCCATCAGTTCCACTTAGTACCTAGTTCAAGTTCTGGCCCAAAATAACTCTAAGATTAAATCAACTCCAATGGCTTAACATTTCGTAAAGATTCCAACAAGCTAGAGAAGGAAATGGCAAATTACGGCATTATCTTTTTTTTATTAAAGCTTTTTATTTTCAAAACATATGCGTGGATAATTTTTTAACATTGACCCTTTCAAGACCTTGTATTCCAATTTCTCCCCCTTCCCACACACCCGCCCCCTCCCCTAGATGGCAAGTAATCCAATATAAGTTAAACGTATTAAAAACACATATGTTAAATCTAATATATGTATACACATTTATACAATTATCGTGCTGCACAAGAAAAATCTGATCAAAAAAGGAAAAATGAGAAAGAAAACAAAATGCAAACAAACGACAACAAAAAGAATGAAAATACCATGTTGTGATCCACACTCAGTTCCCACAGAAAGTCCTCTCTCTGGGTGCTGACACTCCATTATCTCCATTCCATTGTTTCTATGTACAACAGACAGTGAGGGCTTAGAAAACCTGCTCCTCCAATCTCAGAAGCCCTCCAGTCTGGGGAAGCTTCTGGGGGAAAAAATCGAATGAACCCCAAGGATGGCTGTCATTTCTAGGAAATCACAGAGAGGAAATGGGTCTGTGTAGTCTGTGCGCTGTGATGTACTGTTCTGTATTGCCAGTGTGTCTCTTGCACTTAAATAATCTATTCACCAAAAGCTATTGAATTCTGGAGTACTCTCTCTGGTAGCCAACCAGATGCCCGCATGAATATGGCACTGTGATTCAGGAGGCTAAAGCAGTGGTTTGACGGAGAAACTCAAGGATCTTAACAGGAGGGATTTTGCCTTTTATCTCACTTTCCCACAGGCTAACAAGTGAGAGACTTAACTGTTTAGCCTTTATCACTGTATTATCCGGCCACTATCTATAGTCCTGCTCCAGATTTCTGGTTAAATTTTACTTGGTCCCCATGTGACTCTGCTCTGATTCTGGTTAATATGGTCTTGATCTGGCTTTAAAAAAAAAACTGCCACGAAGCTCTGCTGTGAGTAGTCTGTGGTTAACTACGAGGACTTCCTTTTTTCACTCTGGTCTAGTTAGATTATAAGAATGTATATTTGGCACAAGCCTCAATACTGTTTTAGGAGGAGGTCAGACATTCTTTTTCTTTAGAGATCTCTTACTATCTGCCTGCTTGTACTTTTTAATACAACTGAATTTTTAAAAATTATTAAGCAACAATTATGTTCCAACAATTCGCCAAGCACTGAGGATAAGAAAAAGAGGCAAATGACAGTTACATCGTGACTACCAACAGTTTTGTTTTTTTTTCTGGTCTGGTTTAGGGACTGCCATAAACATTTTCTGATCAACATTTTTTGGGAGGAATTTCTCAGGCTCTAGTGAGTCTTCCTGGTAAATTGGACTCAGAAGTCAGTGTTGTCTTATTTAAGTCCATTTCCCATGTGAATATTGGTTTCCAGAACGACAAGCCCTCCTCTCCATCCAACGTCTATTTTTCCTTTGCACCTCATCTTTCTAACATAATTACTATTTTTAGCTTTTTTGAGGTGGTTTTGATTTTTGTCTCTAAATCCTGAAGTTCAAGAAAAAGCAAAAGACAAAAGGTTTTTGTAATAAATTTCGATTGTGTACTAAAACTAGTTCTATAGTTGCCTTGAGACATGACAGTGAAATAAAGATATGAGAGATCAAGAAAGTAGAAGGAAAGGAAAATATGGTATAAAATCCATGTAGAGAGAGATACAAAGTCTATAGACTGTTATGGGCAATTTAAAACTGTTATGAGTAATTTTTATTTCCTTTTGTTAAATGTTATTATTTGGGGCTCTCCTGGATATTTGACTGACTGTCTCCTTTTAATACCAACCTCACTTGACTGAAACCTGATTCATGGAATGATTTAGTACTAAAGGGAAGTTTTTTTACATGGCTGAGATAAGAAATCAAAAGAGAGTTAAGGCTTCCGAAAGTAACTTAACATGCTTTACTTGTGGAAGGATTCCCCCTGATTCTACCCTTTGGTTATCTTTCTGATATAAAAATGTTCTCTTCCCAATTAAGGGATTATTATATTAATTTTAATATAAAAACCCATTTTAAAAATTATGAAAGCCTATTATAAAAACATTTCTAAATGTAAAAAATTATTTCTCTTGTCTCTCTGATGTAATTTTTCTTTTTTGTCAAAAACCCCAATATTGTTTACAGGTTATTTTTCTGAATCCTGAACATTGCTATGTTTAAACATAATAAAACTCAGTAGGAAATATTTTTCCTCTAAAAGGAAAAAAAAAAAAAAAAAAGAAAGTCAAAGGAAGCTGGAAAAGTATTTACATTGATACAATGTGGACATGAAACTCACTTAGAGGGTAATATGAAGTAAAAGCTTGATTTCCCCAAAGGGCAGAAAGATATGGGACAATAGCAATTTTATTTAGCAATTTAGCAATGATCAAAATGTCTGGTTTGGCCAAATGAAAAGCCTGGGTATTAGTGGAGTTTTACAGAAGGTCTGAATTTTAGATCTCAGGAAGACAAAGAAAGATTTCCACACCTGTGAGTTTCATTTGGAGCAGTGCTTGCTCTCTTGGAAGATGCTTAAAGTTAGTTTGGAGATTTCTCGTGATTCCTAAGCTTTATAATATCAATTTTGATATTCTTATTAATGTGGAAAACGAGCTGGAATTATGTCTCAGTGTTTTAAATTGAGCTTTTTAAAATGTGAACTCATGTTGAGCTTGAATTCACAGCATGGTTGCTATGTGCTCTGACTGGTAACTACTTGTGCCACTCTTGTAATCATTTGCTTTTAGCAAAAACTCTATAAAACTCTGCCTGTGTTCCTCATCTAGAAAATGGGGATATAGCACCAACTTTTCAGGGTGTTTGTTAGCAAATGAGATGAGATTTATAAAGCACTTAGCACAGAGCCTGACACACAGTAGGTACTATATAAATGCTTATTCCTTTCCCTTTCCCTACTGGTCAGTGGATGCAACTAGTATAGCATGTTCCAAATTGATATATGAATGAAATGATTTATGTGGCTTCCCTGAAGATGCATTCAATTGGATTGATATCATCTGACTGGCAATAAGAAGTCCGGTTTCCATTGCATGTTTTAAATCCCTGAGTCACTATAAAAAATTCTGTTAGTATTTATTGCATTTGTGAGGT
Source organism: Sarcophilus harrisii (assembly GCF_902635505.1). NCBI lineage: Eukaryota > Metazoa > Chordata > Mammalia > Dasyuromorphia > Dasyuridae > Sarcophilus > Sarcophilus harrisii. The sequence continues at coordinate 5,321,538 of NC_045432.1, forward strand.
TCTAGCTTTGTACAGAAATGCTGTTGAGTTGTGAGAGTATGATTTATTTACAAATGCTGACTTGGGAGCTCAGCTCCTCTTTTTGATCTGAATACTGTGATTTTAACAAGGCAAAATGCCCTTTTGGTTCAGGACTATAGTAAGTATTTAAAATGGTTGTGTTCTGGTTTGTCACAATTGACTTAGGCACTTGGAAAATCGTCATCATTGCGAAGCTGAGTGAGACTTTGCCAGACCCCCTAAGTTTCTGCACTCTTATTAAGATCATAAACCCTTACCGGCTCTGCGAAAGAAGCTCCTGGGAGGGGTCTGTAAATGAGTCTTGGAAATTCTCTCCCAGAGATTAGAGAGAATTTCGAGAGCTTTAGTTTAGCTTCCCAAGGAACTGAAACCTCCCTTACAAACTCTCACAGCTTAAGAGGCTGTTGCTTAAAGTTTACTTGTATGATAGAAAAATAATCTACATGGTTATTATGAAATCTATGGAATCTCAATGGATAAAATGCAACTCAATATATCAGCATTATGTCGGAGTCAGTTTTGGACCAGACCAAGCAGACCAAAGTTTAAAAGATTCCCTTTTGTCCCAGGAGTTCCTATGCAGTCTATTGGGAGATCCAGGCAACACGGCAACCAGTTTCTTTGGATTTTGAATGAAACCTTGAGTTTATATACAAAACTCCAAAAACATTATTTTCTTAATTTCTAATGACTGAATTTGCTTTAGGAGGTGCTAAATCAGAAAACTAAAAGCTTCTGGAAATGTTGTATTTTCTTATTCGATACTAACGCTAAAGGACTTGACTAATCGTTATTCATCGTGCGCTCACAGATATTGCCGTCACCTTGGGAAATATTTACACTCTGCAGTTTCCAAGTTATGAAAAAGGGAAAGTTGCTATGTAAGGTGAAACATTTGGGGAGTTGTTCTTAGACTTGCTCTGAGTTTGAATCCAAACATAATTACTCAAATTATTAAGCTGATTGAAGTTATCCAGCATTAAAGGGAAAATACCAAGAGCTGTTGAAAGGAAATGATGAGACACGTGGGTTTAAGTACTTGGTAAAGTGGAGAAGATAGCTTTATGAAGGTAATGGCAGGCATCCTCAGCAACGAGATCAACCAAATCATTTCCAATGGAGCAGTAATGAACTGAACCAGCTACGTCCAAAGAACTCTGGGAGATGACTAAAAACCACGACATTGAATTCCCAATCCCTCTATTTATGCCCACCTGCATTTTTGATTTCCTTCACTAGCTAATTGTACAACATTTCAGAGTCTGATTCTTTTTCTACAGCAAAACAACGTTTTGGTCGTGTAGACTTATTGTGTATCTAATTTATATTTTAATGTATTTAACATCTACTGGTCATCCTGCCATCTAGGGGAGGGGGTGGGGGGTAAGAGGTGAAAAATTGGAACAAGAGGTTTGGCAATTGTTAATGCTGTAAAGTTACCCATACATATAACCTGTAAATAAAAGGCTATTAAATAAAATAAATAAATAAATAAAATTTTAAAAAATTTAAAAAAAGAAGGTAATGGCAGGAGCCTTTTACAGTTTCCTTACTGTACTGTGGACCCCCTGTGAAAAATGTGGAATTCTCTTTCTGATCAGCTTTCCCAAAAGCATTGGTGATGATACTGAAATCAAACAGAGCTAAAGGAGTTCTCCTGGTATGCCTATAATAAGGCAGTCTATGATATTAGACTTAGGCCTGTGGGAATTTGATGATTTTACAACCATGTCTCTCCTTCCATAGCAGCTTTCTTTGTGAGAGAACTGCAAATATTTTATAATGGACCTTTGTGGCAGTCAGCAAATTATCTCTGAATCGTTAAATATAAATGATCCAGTGGCTTTGGGATTCCCCCCCTTTTTCTGGCTTTGTGACCACTACTTATATCACTTTCCTAATCTTGGTGTCTAGAAAGCATTACTTCTTGGACCTACTACCTCCTTGCTCATTGGTTTACTTGTTATATATTCCTGGATACGATTTGGATTGTAGAGTTAGCACATCATTTCCAGATGATCTGCTTATACAAACATATCTACATCTTCCAGGGAAGTAGGAGAAAGATCTAATATGACAAAGATCTAGAATTTTGAATTTTTATTTTTGATGAAGCAGTAAGCCTTTTTTCAAATTTATTTTATTTATTTAAAGAAACAGAATAAGAAAAACAGAAAAGGAATACAAAACAAAATAAAACAAGAGAACATCATCATGTGTCCAGCAGAACGGCAAGCAGGGTTCAAAATATATAACAAATCCCAGTTTAAGAAAGTATATATATTATTAGAAGAAATGATATTCATGAGTGTCCATCTTTTCTTTACTTTGTAAATTGTTCTTTTGTTCTCTGCTGTGCACATTTTTAATTTTATTCTTTTTTCCTCCCTTTCATCTTCCCCCCCACACACACACACACCATCCCAAGCAGTTTATGGTGAAGAAAGGAAATATTTATATATACATTTGTAAATATATACATATACATACACATACACACATACTCACACACATATCTTTTCTATCCCTGCTAACCCTTTGGTTTAATTTGAGCAGTAAACTTCTTTGAGGAAAGCAAAGATTAGATTGTTTCCACTTGAGAATTGGGAAATACCTGAAATAACCGATTGGCTTTAAAATGTTTCATTGGATAAAGCAATAAACTTTAAACTTCTCTTGATAATTTTAAAGATTTTTCATTTCACTAAATATTTCCCAATTATATATTAAAAATGTTTAATATCTATTTTTGAGAAATTGGAATCTTGTGATAACTTTAATCATATTAGTAACCTTGAAATGTCTGCTGGTTATCCCAGTGAAAAATAGTGAAAAAGTCCAAGTAGTAATGATGTTGCTAAATGATATATTTTAAATTCCATGTAATAAAGTCTCAAGTTGAATCGAGGCTTTTATCTAGAGAATTGTGACGAAACTTTTTTTCCCCCTTTTGGTCATTCCATCTTAAAGCACTCAGCTTTAGAAGAAAACATTTTATCTCAATTTGTTGAAGCAAGAACTTCAGCCAAGTTGCATATATAAAATAAATCAACATAAATCTAAGGTAGGACAATGAGAGATAAACTTGAATGGTTCATCTCGGGGCTCCTTGCGTTGGAGTCATCCTGGACTCTCACTCTCTCTCACCGTCCCCCCTCCCCCATCCAATATGGTGCCAGGCCTGTCTATTTCACCCGTATAGTGTCCTATGACACTGTTCCCACTCTGGTACAGGGCCTCCTGACTTTACACCTGGACTATTACAATAGTCTTGCTGGTATGTCTGCCTGCTCCAAGTCTCTCCCAATCTCAATCCATCTTCCACTCAACTGATAAGACGGTTCCATGGGAGCTGATAAAATCATTAAGTGCAATACTGCAATCCTAGGCTCAAAGGGCCACTTGGATGGCACTCTATCTTCACTAGTAGAAAATGATTACTCAATACCCAACACCTGTAGAGGAGAGAGTTAGTGAAAGAGGGAAGAGAGATCTGGGCTCTTCTGGCTTCCAAAGCAATGATATGCACAATTTCAATCTCTCTTCAAGTCTATAAAGAAAAACTAGGAAGAAGCTGACATTTGAGGAAGAAAGCAATTTGTCTAGCCCCAGCTGGCTACATGAGAGACTTCAGGGAATTTTTTCCCATAGACCACACCTTACAGGATGTTGAGCTGAACTGAGCTATTTCACTCCTAAAGGAAGGCTCATTCCCTCTGTATTGTCTGCCATTTAGTCTCCTATACTTTCTCTGATTTCTGTTTTGCTGCTAACTTGGATAAATGTATTTTATTTGTGATTTGCTGTTTGACTGCCGACCTGCATCTGAGAAGAGGACCAAGCCTTGGATATGGATCTTGAGGCCCTTCTTTGTCATTAAAGGATAGCAATCAGGAATATAGTTTGAACCTAAAAATAGTTTTCTTAAATTAGCACGGACACACATGGAGCAATCTCTAGAAAAGATAGGAGCTAAAAACATTTGGTATACTGTCTTGCTTTGGCAGTTGAAAGAGTTATTGCCCAGGTGTAAACATAAAAATCTATAATCACCCTGATGATTGGCCCATACTAACTATCGTTTTGGAAGCAGAGAGATCATTCAGTGACAAGAGAACTGGGTCTTTTAGACGACTTACTAGGCTGAGTTATGCTCATAAGAGGTAAATCTGAAGATCGTCACATACATATCCAGGTGGCAATGCTAGAGAGTGTCCATATGAAATAAGCTATGCATACAATCGCATGTTTATTATTACATGTGTGAATATTTGAGTATGCTAGTTTCTTACTCTGTTGTGAAATTCATTTGGCTATGTTTTTTGTTACGTTCATGCCGGAACAATGTTCCAGCTCGATGCTACTTTTAATTGTTCAGCTCTATGCTCCTTTTTAAAGTTTTTGCATCTAAGTCTACTATTTATATATATATATAGTTTTCTTATTGCAGCTAGTTAGAGTTATGTTGTTAGTCACCCTTGCTACTTTTGACTTCTTGCTGGGGACTATGGATATGGATGTGATTCTCCTAATGTACAGGTCATGTCCTGAATGTGGTTTAGGCGTTTTGTCACTGTCACAGCCTCCCAGATGATGTCCTACAACATGTGCATTTGTTTTATTTCAAATCCAGTGGTACCAGTGGTTGGTTATCTGGGACCAACAAAATCACCTCTGTTAGTTCAAAGCACTCATATTTGTATTTATGCAGTAATGATGAGATACTAGGTCACTAGGTGGGGTTAGCAGAGAAAGCCTGAAGTACTGATAAGGTTACTCCCTGAGGCAAGCAGGGAAGGGCCCAGATGGGAATTGGCTCAACCTTACATTCCCACCCCTGTGAAAGTCTTAGATAACCCAACATTACTGAACCAAAACAAAAGCTAAGTTATGCTTTCAAAGCCCTGAGGTTAAATCTTCCTATGCTCCTAGTAGATCAGTTGGGTGACTGTGTAAGGTGATTTTAAGGGTCTGATGGGAAAGAAGCATTGAAAGAAAACGTGGAGAAGACTTAAATGCCGATTTGAGAAATCTGTATGTTATGGTCGAGGCTAAGATGTATTTTATGTTAGCTATGTTGTGTTGTAAGTAAAGATTTTGAATTAGCTACTTTCCCTAGCTAATTTAAGTGTTTCAGTTCTCTCTTAAAAAATATTTAATCATGGTCAACGAAGATACTTAAAACACTTTTCCAAAAGTATTGTGTAATTAAGGTGAGCCAAAGTGAGGAGGTTAACGGAAATACACATTCACAGATCTGTGTGTGCTAAATTGGATTGTATTAATTTTTCTGATGAAAACGATAAATAAATAAATAAATAACCATTTTTTGAGTTTGCTGTGAATAAAAAAAATCCCCAAACAAATCTGCCTATGGCATCTTAGCCGGATCCCTTTTGTGTTAGCCTACCGAGGCGTTCTGCTTCATGGTCTCTTTCCTCTCACTCCCCCTCCCCCATGCCTTTTGGAGTCTTTCTCATTCTAATTCATTCTTTTAGGCTGCTAAACGCCCCTCTGGACTTAGCCTTCCAGTTAAGGACACGCTTCCGCTTCACGGCGGATTCTCTTTCTCTTGGTAAAGTGTGAGTTCCACTAGGGAACTTGTTCTTTCCACGGTTGATGTAAAAACCCCTTTCTTTGCTGATTGCAGGCCCTCCCAAATCCGTTTCATAGTTGCCACTGCTGGCGTCTCCTCATTTTGTCCGTGACTCTTCTCGTAAATAAAAATGCCTTTTTGCAAAGAGAAAGATTAACGTGAATGGTCACACACGAAGAGAGGCAAGAGAGAAGTGATTCCCAAGTTCCTAAAAGGGGAAAGACTGGGGAGAAGCCTATGGGGAGAAGCCTATGGGGAGAAGCCTATGGGGAGGAGCTGGGGTTCTCAGTCGTGTCCCCGTGTCTAGCTCGCTGCAGTAGAATCTTTGGGGGAAACTCCTCCGGGGCGAGATCTGGGAGCCTCACAGTGACAGTGTGTATTGGCAGCGATGTCTGTCTTTCTCGCTTATTTGTCTGCTATCTGTCTGCATTCGCTGGAAGTGCATCTGGGGCCCGCCTTCGCCGTCAGGGGATGGTGAGTGGGAGTGAAGTTTGTCTAGAACCCACAGGGATTTCCTCTAGAACAACGATATTTACGGGAGCAGAGGCTGGAACGCTACAGGAAGAGTTTGTCTCTCGGTCTCTCTCCCTTCCCTTCTGAGACCCCCCTTCTGACATAGCCCAGGTAAGAAAATTCAGGCCAGCCAAGGTGTCTGCAGTTTGGCAATCCTTTATTGTTTCTTTAGCGCCGGGCCGGCCGGACTCTCAGTAGAGATCCGCCTCGAACCCAAATACAGACAGGCTTTATAAGCCATTCTTGCTCTGCCTTGCACACACAGACACAGCGGATGGACAAAAGGAGGGCTCGGGCCTGGGCTCTCCGAGCCAGCCGCAGTTCGTCGGCATAACCCGGAAGAGGATCGAGCAAAGGACACTGGGAAAGTGCAGCGGGAGCACGTGACTCTGACCCGAGCGCCGCCTTCACTTCCCTTTTCCCTTTGGCCGACTTCTGCTTTAGAGCTTCCCCTGCCGGCCTAGACCGGATAACAGTCGTTGGTCACGGGGCTTCCGGGAGAGTCTGCGGTAGCCAGAGAGAGCCCCGGCCGCGGGGGCGGGGTCGCGGAACGGGACTGAGCCAATAGAAGCGGCCCGAAGACGAGCGATGGGCAGACCCTGAAAAGCCTGCGTCCGTGGGAGGGGAGAAGGAGCCGACCAATGGGGCGGCACGGTGGGGGCGGGGTCAGCCCGGACTGACAGGCCGTGAAAGTCACCTGAGCGGCCGGGCCCTGCCAAGGTGCTGTGCTATCATGGCGACGGGACCCCGAGCTTCTGCGTCCAGACGGACGGCCGGCGCCTCGGCCATGGCCCGCTCGCCTCTGCTGCTGCTGCCCTTGTCGCTGTTCGCGGCGCTGGCCGCCTCCCCGCCGGCGGCCGCGGAGCAGCAGGTGCCGCTGGTGCTCTGGTCGAGCTCTCGGTGAGCGGGGCGGGGGAGCCGAGGGTGGGGAGGACTGGGGGCCCGGGGGACCAAAGGGAGCGGAAGGGAGCCGGGAACCGGCGCCCGGGGCTGAGTCCCCCCGCCCCTCCCCCGGGCGTTCCCGGGCCGATCCCACGGCCCGACTGCCCCCGGGGCCCGGGCGGGCTCTGGCTTCCAGGTTCTTGTTCCTTGTCCTGATCTTCCTAAGGCAGGAGCAGACTCTCGGGGAGAGGGCTCCCGTCCTGTTAAAACGGGGTCTCGCGGGCGAGCGAGAGGCTCGTGCCCTGTTCCCCCGCCCTAACCCTCGATGCTGCCTTGTCCCTCTTCCTTGTGACAGGGATTTGTGGGCTCCGCTTGAAAATGCCCATGAAGGTCATATCACTACGGACATCCAGCTTTCCTCCTACCTAGACCCCGCCCTGGAGAAAGGACCACGAAACGTGCTGCTCTTCCTGCAGGAAAAGGTAAGCGAGATCCCGTCCCGGCAGCCCACTCCCAGTGGGAAAGGGCACCGAATGGGCGGATTGCAGCAGCTTTCGGGAGGCAGAACCTTTGGATTTCAGGCCTTTGCTGTTTAAGTACTGCCCTGCCTCTTCTAGAGCAAGCTGCTGCTGTGGCAGAGGTGCGGGAGCCCAGGGGTTTCCTGCCCGGAACCCAGGACAAATTGCAAAAGTACTGTGTGAGACGGGCATAGGAGGCATGGAGAGGTAGCCGGAGAGGACTGTCATTAGTGTTCTCGGCTAATTTAGGGGAAGGGAGAAGCTGGGTGGCCTTGTGTACCAAACACTAGCTAAGTGAGGTGGTAACTCAGCTCTGGGCACTGGGGGATTAATGTTCTCAAGCAAATTAGGGGAAGGGAGAAGCTGGGTGGGTTTGTATACCAAACACTAGCTAAGTGAGGTGGTAAGTCAGCTCCGGGACTTACCTGAAAAACAAACTGGAGCAGGCCAGACTGGATGGGTTTGGTGCCTGCAGACTCTGCCTTCTCCAGACCAAACCCCACCCCACTGCCAGATTAAAAGGGTGTTCATAAAGCAGAGATCTGATCATACCTTATTGTTTCTAAATTAATCTAAAAACCCCTTGGCATTTAAAGCCATTCCCTGCCTGGATCCAGCCTATCTTTGCAGATCCGTCCCAGGTTAGTCCCCTCCATTTCAATCCATCTGTGATATCCCATCAGCTGATAGCACTACGTTCCTTTGTCCAAGGTGTTTGTCAGGCCAGGAATCTTGCCTTTGCCTGTTGGAAGCACCTAGCTCCCTTCCAGTAATCAGGGGTAGGGTAGGATGAAGTTTGATGGGAAGAATCTGATTAACCTGGAAGAGTACGCTGAAGGGAGGTGTGGGGAGCTTGGAGGTGGGTCTCGCAGACACATCTAGAGGCAATTGCAACCAACATCCACTCCCCTGTATTTGCTTCTGTGGAGCAAGTTCCCTTTCCCTTGGAAAGAGAATGCGAGCTACTTGAGGATGAGAATCGCCTGCCTTAGTTTGTCCTGCCAGTACGGCGCCTGGCACTAGGTGAATGACACTGACTCCTCACCTGTTAGAACTTTCTCCTAGGAGGGCACTCCCCATACTCTCAAAAGAAGCCCTTCTTTACCTTCTGCATTTGTCTCCAAGTGCTGAGTAGCCTGAATAGGCCCTAGCATGTTCCGAGCTCCAAAGAAGAGCTCCCTGGGGGCACAACTAGATGTACTTCAGATGATCCTTTCATTCCAAGCTCGGAACCCAAAGTTCAGTGACAGCACTGGGGAATTCCAGTCACCTCTGGCTTCTTCCTCTTTGGTGTTCTTCCTCTCTCTCCTCCTCCATCTTCCCCTTGGCTAGTCACATGCTTTACTGAATGACACTTGATGGTTGCCACAGCTCTTTTTGCTCTTAATTTCTTCCTGGTCTGCTGACTGGATCACTGCCTGATCTTCCCCCGATCTTTGGCTTGATCCTGTCTTGAAGGAAGCCAAAGGAATGACTATGCCCAAGAACACCACATGGTGCTGTCATCTCTCCCCCTGTGTGAAGATGGCAGACTCCATCAGTTCTCCCCTCAGGTCCTCCACCCCATTGCCCTTTGGGAAAATGTCGCCCTACCCACAAGTCTGAAGAGGCTTCTTTCTCTGCCTCTCTTTTAGCTAAGTATTGAGGATTTCACTGCATATGGTGGCGTGTTTGGCAATAAGCAAGATAGTGCTTTCTCTAACCTGGAGGTAAGTCACCATCCCTTCCCCCTGCTTAGGTTCCTTTGTTCACTTGATATCAAGGGCTTATTCCTTATCTTCCAGCCCCCAAGGACACGCCCCGAAGCTGGTGTTAATGGCTACTTGGTTGACTGGGATTTGGGGGAAAGGGAAGACTCTAGAACAGGGGTCCTCAAACTACAGCCCACAGGCCAGATGCGGCAGCTGAGGACAATTATCCCCCTCCCCCAGGGCTAGGAAGTTTCTCTATTTAAAGGCCCACAAAACAAAGCTTCTGTTTTTACTACAGTCCTACATTTTCCTATTCCTCCGACAGTCTGAGGGACAGTGAAGTGGCCCCCTATTTAAGAAGTTTGAGGTCCCCTGCTCTAGGATTTGGGCCTGTTGTGTCTGGCCTATGGGGTGGCTTTTGACCTGGACTACAGTGCTCTAGGAGCTGGGCTGGAAATGCTCCAAGTAAGAACATCTAGTGAGACAAATAGAGCGCTCTGAAATTCACAAAGAACTGTTGGATGATGTAAATGGAGACAGTAGGAGAAAAGATGAAGAGCTTGGGTTTTAAAGGGGAACTAGACGAGTGACCTAGGGAAGAGGAGTTGTCCCTCTCTTGCCTGACTTTTCAATCCTCAGAATGCTCTGGAATTGGCTCCGTCTTCCTTGATCCTGCCGTCAGTGGACTGGTATGCAGCCAGTACTTTGACCTCTTACCTGAAGGACAAGTTGGGAGCTAGTCCCCTACATGTAGACCAAGTCACCCTGAGGGAGCTGAAGCTCAACGACACCCTGCCTGCTCTGCTCCTGCTGAGACTGCCATATACCACCAGGTACTTGCCAGCCCGGCCTTTCTGGGACACAGGGAGCTCTCTGCAGGGCCTCAGCCTGGGTTTGTGATTGAGATCTTTGCTGAAAACTGCTGAGAGGACAGTGGAGGCCAAGTTCCCACTCTCCAGGGTCTGTGCCGAGGGTCAGGTGGGCTGTTTGGAGCCCATTAAGTGCATGTGCTACAAACAGACCTCACCGAAGAGCGGAGCTTTGTCTTGAATGGGTCTCCAGCAAAGTTCTCCAACTTGTATCCATCTCTTTTATTAGCTCTACCTTCTTTTATGAATATGTCTCCCTTTGCTTTCTCCACCCAGTCATCCCTCCAATATAAGGTATGTTTCCACAGACGGTGGGTTTTAGGGCTCCTAGAATACTTTTCTCAAAGAAACCTTGAGGAAGTGGGGATTTGTAGGGGAAGAACGGGAGGCAGAGATAGGATTTTACCTGGTGTGAAACCAGTGAAGCCCTTGCTAGTGTTGGAGTATGGGAAATGAAGCTGGAACAGGGAAACCGAGCCAGCCGGTGGGAAAGAAGGCCTTGAATTACAAGCTGGTGGTTTGTAAGGAAACCTGAAGCACCATTTCCCAGGATGTCTGGGGATTTGTCTCTGGCCACTGACATAAAGGCACTCACCCAGGGAACCCAGGCCCTCTGACTCTCTGCAAAGTCCTTTCAGTTCAGATTCTTGCTCTGGGCAGGGACTGGAAAGTAAGGGAGGTCTCTTTCTTTGTTCCCGACAGTTCTGGCTTGATGGCGCCCAAAGAAGTACTCACAGGCAATGGTGAGTTGGGGTACAAGAAACCCTCCACATAGCGTACCAGGAACTCTTCTGGCTTCTCCGGGCAGTCTTCCTGCAGCCTGCCTGCCAATGGCAGAGTGCTGGCATCTGGAAATGGGCTGGGCTGGTAGTCTTGGCGACCTGGGTTTGAAACCCTGTTCTGCTTGCCTTTGTGGTGTTAGGCAAATGACTCCTTATCTGGGCCTGAATTTGCTCTGCAGAATGAGGGAACTGGATTCAGTGTTCTCTGAAGTCCCTTCAATTCAAAATCTAGGGGCCGGTGAGATGCCCCTCCACGTGCCCCAACATAATTCCAATGGCTTGGGTTATGGGGCCACTCTCCCAGCAGTCTAAGGGACTGTCTGTCATGGGTATCGGGTCAGTGTGGGAGAAGGCTCTGGCAAGCAACCTACTCCCATAAGCAGCGGGTCCCTCTGAACCCCTACCTCAAATTTCTGGGAAGTCTGGGGGCGGAGAGTTGCTGGTGTGCTCTAATTAGCCCTTTCTTTATCTCTCTTACCCTTCTCTCCCCGCCCCCCTTCCCCCCCAAAAGATGAGATTATCGGGCAGGTGATGAGCACACTTAAGGCCGAAGGTGTACCCTACACAGCCATACTGACGGCAGTTAGGCCTTCCCGGGTAAGCCACAGGGTCTACTTTGGTAGAGATGGGGAAAGGGCTTAGACCCCTGGGCCACGAGCCTAAGTAAGCTGGCCGCCCAGCATGTGGAGAAATGGAGGCATTTAGGAGGGGTCAGGCATCAGAGTCCCGGGATTTCATTTTGTCAGGAGCATGTAAGATTAAGTCCGGTTTGGTTGGAACTTCAAGGATAAGGACAAGAGCAGTGGGAAATCGGGCAAGTTGGGGCTGGATTGTAGAGGGCCTTTATCCTCTAAGCAGTGGGCAGCCATGGAAGGTTTTGAGGGCCTAGGGGTGACAGGATCAGAATATTGTTCTTGGGAAGGTGAGTTTGGTAGCTTAGAGAAGGGTGAGACTGAAACTGGGGAGAGCAGTGAGGAAGCCGAGTTGAAAGCATTGTAGAGGGCCTGGGCCACGTCTCGAGGTGTAGAAAGGTGGGGACAGATGATGGGAGATGGCTTCAGGAAGGTTGGGAGCCAGAAAGAGGCATCAGAGCAGAACATGGGTCAGAAGGGGGCCTCGGTGGGGGCATTGCGCTGACGGATCTGGTGAGCTTCTGGGCTGCAATAAGTGGATCATCGTGCCTGCTATTGGCTCTCTCAAACAAGACGTGTCGTTTGCAGGTGGTTCGGGACGCGTCACTGGTGTCCGGGGGTCTGGGGCGGCACCTCCTTGGGGAAGATGAGGGTTTAAAGCCTCTGTCGCCCTCAGCGCCTCTCCTGCCACCAGTGAGCTACAACGATACGGAGCCCCGTATCCTCTTCTGGGCCAGGAACTTCACTGTGACCTATGACAGTGAGTCACATGACCTGACTCACCTCACCTTTGGAACCTCGATGCTCAACCTGACGGGCTCCAGCTGGAACAGCTCCTTTGCCCAGTAAGGGGGCTAGGATGAAGAGCTCTGGGAGGGGTAGCATCACAGGCACAGGCCTCGAACAGTGACGGCAGCAGCAGAAGGGAAGGGAAAGAAGGTCGAGTTAGTTGGAAGTTAAGAGTCCCAGGCCTGGCTCTGGAATTAACTCCCCCGCCCCTTGTAGGGGGGAAGGGGACGAGTCGGTGGGGCCCAGGGGAGGGGGAGGCAGGGAGAAGAGACCGTTTCTGTGTCCCTAGCTAGCGAGCTTTGGGACACGTGAGGACAGAGCCTGTCGGGCAGAACCCCTCTCTCGGGGAGCCACCCGATTGTAAGGTGGGGGAATCTATTTCCCAAACAAGATAATGAAAAGTAAATGAATCCCAGGACCTGAGAGTTGGAGGAAGGACTCCTCACTGTGATGTGCCCTATTAGGCCCTCGAAGATCCCCGAGTACATGAAGGCCTTTCCACTTTGCAATAACTGTTGGCTAGTTTTTCCTGAAATAGAGCCTGCATTGGTCTCTTAGAAAAAGTCTTTCCTTCTCCTCTCTCCCCCATCCCCAAAGGCCAAGTCCTTCCTTCACACAACTGGAATACTGTTTCTGTGTGTCCCCTCCCTAAGTCCTCTCTTTTCCAGGCTTAACATGTTCTGACCCTTCAAGCCCTCCTCAGATGTCATCAGCCCAAGGGACCTCCTGGTGGCCCTCCCGGCCCCTCTCTAGCCAATCAGAATTAAGAACCTTGGGCAACTTCTAGCTCAGCCCCCACCCTGAGGGATTCTCTCTTCCCCTTTTCTGATAGCCCGGCCTCAATTGCAGCCATCCAAGGATCTCGCATGCTTTTGGGGGCTACCACGGCGTGTGCTACTGGCTCGACGCGTATGGCCTTGCTGGCTGCCAAAGTCTCCGGGCTTCTTCAGAAAAACTGCTTCCTCTGGGTTTCTTCCTTCTTTTGTTTGGTGTTTGTCCGTGATACCTTTTTCTGCAAAGCTAGCAACTTTAATTCATCATGGGCAACTAAATGCTCTCTTCCCTTGGGTGCCAGCTTCTGAACCATTTTTGTTGTTTACTCCCCCAGAGTCAAGTTCTCCTTTCCAGAAAAAAAGAATTCAGTGCCCCATCCCCCAGACCAAAGATCCTCTCCTTTCTTTTTTCTCTTGATGTTACTAAAACAAGTCCCTCTGTCGTCATGAGTTTTCATCACCAGCTTCCATTCGTCCTGACGCTCTTTTCACAGGACCGTGACGCACCCTTATATTCGTCTCCTTTGACCTGAAGATTTCAGTTCTAACTTAACCCAACTAACTTGGGTTCTCTGTTCATCCGCATTGGTTTCTTCAGGGAAATCCCATTCTTCATCTTCATTGGGAATTACTTGCCTCTTTTTCATCTTCAAAATTTCAGAAGGGAGCCTCCTGTCACTGCTGGGCTGACCCTTTTCTTTCCTCTAAACCCATTGAAATACACTTTCCCAAAGCCCAGGTTCCATGACAGACTGTGGGAAGTTTTCTTTTCCTTCTGTCATCAACCGCAGGCTCGAGTGGCCAGCTCCCCTCAAGGTTCTCGGTGCTTCTCCCACATCAGAGGTCGATCCCTCCTTTATCCAAGGTTGGTTTCTCTACCTTCTGAAGAATGAAATCATTGTTCGGGAAACTCCTTGACCGCTCGGCCTTTGGCCGACGACTGGCTGACTGGAGGCCCCTCTTGCTCTGTCGAGCCTCTGGGCTTAGCTTCTCATCTCTTTTCCAACCTGCTCGTCTCCCTCCCTCTCTTGATCCAGGAGTCACTACTACATTCTAACCACAAAATCACTTTCTTCCTCCTTTGACATTCTTCCTCCCCTGATTCTTGAATTTCCTTGATATTCTCCCTTCAACTCCAACCCCGCTTGTCCCTATTCTGTTTCTTTGGAATAAGGTCTTAAGAGTAATGGCCAAGACATGGGTTTCATCCCACCCAATTTCCATTCTACCCATGAGGTCAGATTTGTGCCCTTGGGGTAGGATCTATAATTCTTAGTGTTTGTTACCCCAATTTTAGATATTTGACCCCTGGGGTCATGAGCGGACTTATGTCTCCTTTCTTGGTCGACCTCTTCCCCTAGAAAGAGCTCTCCAAATGGAGATCAGGTGGCCATGTCCATTAATGGTGGCTAATCATTTTTTAAACTGGGCGAGAATCTACCTTCTCACCTACCCACTCCCCTCCAATTGAAAGCTAAAGGTTCCAAACTGAGGCCTTCCCCACATCTGGAGCCTTCTGGATTAGGCTCGGGCTTTACGCTGACCAGAGGGGCTAGTTATTTTGAAGGTATTTGTCTCTATCGTGGCATTTACTGAACTCCCTAGAGTTTGTTTTGTTGGGACCAACTTCTTTAAACTGCCCTCTGCTTCTCTCATCCGCTTTCTTCCCTTGGCCTCTTCTTACCCAATTCCGTGTGTGTCTAATGTCTGACCGGTTCGACTGAGAGATTGAGCTGTGGGCCTCCCTCTAGTGCCTGCCACATACGCCCTGACTATGTGAGATCAGTTCCCCTAACCTACCTTTCCCTTTCTCTTCAGTGTGTTCTTCCCCTTCATTCAGTCCATCAAGATCTACCAGAACCTCTCCCAGGCTTTGTCCTGTGACACCAGATGATGATGATGATGGTGATGGTTCAGAGGAGACACATGTATCATCTCCCCATCTTTGAATGTAATAATAATTGTTAAGATTTATGTATGATGATTAACATTTATGTAGATTTACTGTGTCCAGGTACTGTACTAAGTACTTTATAAAAATCCTCACAACCACCCTAGGATGTAGGCACTATTATTAGTCCCATTTTCATGGATGAGGAAACTGAGGCAGACGGATGAAGTGACTTGCTCAGAGTCACATGGCTAGTCAGTGTCTGAGGCTGTATTCAAACTCGGGTCTTCCTGACTCCAGGCCTGGTGCCCCCAGCTGCCCTCCATCGTTGTTCATGCATACGTTTATCTTTGAGTTTTCTTGTAATTCCTGAGTTTGAGCTTCAGAGTATCTTTGCAGCCCTGATCCTCTCATCAGGAATACTTAGAAGCCCTCGATTTCATTAATCCTCTAATTCATTTCCTTTTTCCTTCTGAGGCTGCTAATCATTTCACAGCACACAAATACAGAGTGTTGGTAAAGAAACCATCTTGGCTGTGAGCCATCGTAGGTCATTATTTTGTTTTGTTTTTCACTGGGAAATTGGAAGAGAGGCCTTTGTGGGGGGGGTTAACAGCTCTTGGTGGACCGCGGCAGCGAGGAAAGCTGGTGCGTGCATGATAAACTGCGTTCAGAGAAGCAGGGCAGACTCGGGCCCGGCTCTAGCGGAGCCCATCTGGAAGATGGTGGGCAGCTCCGGGCCCGTTTGGGGAAGCTGGCATGTATGCCCAAAGGAGACAGCACTGAAAGGGCTTCAGAGGCTAGGACCTGTGGCTTAGAATATGTGAAGGCTGATCGAGGAGGAGGATTTGACCTCTCCTGCTTGGTTCCAGAGGAGCAGGAGCAGGGGGGAGAAGTCAGGGAGGCAAATTTAGGTTTCCTTCAACAGTGTTTACCACCAGTTACTAACCAACCAAGAAGTGGCATGAACCACCAGAGAGGTGGCCAAGTGGTTTGTTAATAAAGTAGTGGGGGTCTGGAAGCAAAGACCTCGTGTTCGCCTCTCAGCTGTGTCATAGTGTGGCTTCTTGCTCAGGTTCAGATGGCTTGGCCCAGGCAGTCTCGGAACCCTTTTAAAGCAGGGATTCTGGGATTTCTCAGACAAACCAGTGAACTCATTGTGCCGTGAGAAAGGCTGGACTTCAGAGAAACTAGCGTATAGGACTTGCCCATAGATTAACATCGTCAAGACCAACAATCTTAGAAGCTGATCATGGCAATGGTCTCTACTGCTCCGGGCTACTAATGATGGCACGTGGTACCCAGCTTCTGAAGCTGGAGTCAGGGATGCACCAGTGGCAAAAGTGGTTTGGTGGACTGCACTTACTTGTTATAAGACTTGGGTTTTCCCTTTTTGGGGAGAGGGTGACTTAGAATAAATAGATACTTGTTCATTAAAAAAAATTTTTTTTTAAAGAAAATGACCTGTTCGTGTATTGGAGAGTGGCTCTTTTTTATGTCTTCAGAGTTGTCCAGCTTAACCCTGTGAGCCTCTGCTGATTGGTCATAAAAGTGCCCAGAACTACTAAGGGTAGTTCCTACCCCTCCAAGCTGTTTGACACAACCTTGTATGTCTCTTTGTGCATCCACTTGAAGTTTGGCTTGTGGCTTGAGGTAGTGTTGTAACCCTAATTCCTGCCAGATTGCTGGCTTGGCCAGCAGGTCTTGGCAGATCATGAGGCCTTGAAGCCTTGGGTCCATTCCAGCAGTGTGAATGTGGTTATTTGCCTCTGTGCTCCGGGTACCTGAGAGTTGAGGTTAATTTTGAGAATTGACACTTTGCAGGAGAATTTGAGCTCTGTCCATCCTCTCTCCCTTTTGCCGTTGTTTCTCTAGAGATTCACTTTCATTATTAATAATTTTAGAAGAATTTCTCTTTTTCTTCCTGCAGGATTTTATTGGTAATTGACAGAAATGCTGACGACTTTTGTGGGTTTATTTTCTGTTCAACTTTGCTGGAATTATTTTAGCCTCTTTTTAGGTGACTTTCCTTCATCTGCAAAAAGTGATCATTTAGTTTTCTCTTTGCCTTTGCTTCATCTCTCAAACTTCCTTTTCTTGTCTTGTGGTTCTAGGTAATTTTCCTGTCACTGAGTTAACAGACGCCTCTGCCTTCACTTTGGTCTCGTTGGAAAGGCCTCCAGCCTTTCTCCTTGACATAGAATTTTAGGTAGCTACCCCTGGCACAGGGGACGATGGACTGAAAGTCAAGAAGACCTGAATTCAAATCTGCCCAGATATACTAGCTGTGTGATCCAGGGCAAGTCCCTTAACTTTGATCTGACCTTCCTCCCCCCCTCCCCCCCCAATTTCCTCATCTGTAAAATGGGGATAGTGATAGCACTCAATGAGATATTTGTAAAGCACTTTGATAAATGCTCTTATTATTGTGGCCAGGACATTTTTTTCTGAGGCTCCATTGGATTTGAGAAGTTAATTCTTGTAGGTTTACCTCTTGGCAACCGTCTCAGTGTATACTTCTTCACTGTGGTCAAGATTTTCATCCACCCCAGTTTTTGGATTGGGCTTTTGTGCTTGGGTCAGACCGTGCCCCCTCCACTTCTCAGATATTGTGAACAGGCCCCACTTTGTCCTGGGAGGGGAAGGGGGGGCTGAGATGGGACCCACCTTCTGGAATTCTTGGCTTTTGTTGGTCTCTTGACGGCACGGCTTAGGTTTGGGCCTTGGTGGCTCCTCTGAACCCAGAGTAACCTTTGTTCCTTGCTGCGATCCGAAGAGGCCCAACCCAGATGACGTTTGTGCTGGTGGCAAGAGCCCTTCTTGATCCCTGGTGCTTTGCTTCCCAAACGGTGCCCTAGCTCTGTCTCCTCCTCTCGGTCCACGCTGCTTCTGTGCTTTCTTTCCGTTTACCCCACATGGAGGAAGCACATGGCTTTGCCCTTTTTTTAGTCATTGGTCCTATTTTTGGAGCTTTATTGGGGTGGTAGTAATGTCCACAGGGTTTTCTTGGAACAAGATCCCATGATGGCCGGTGGGTTTAGAGCTACGGCTTGAGAGTTTTGAAGCCCGGTCCGAGCCCCGGCTCCGTTCTCAACTTGCTTGACTGAATCCCTGCCCCGAAGTTAAGAACTGTTCAAAGCCCTTCAGTCTCAGTGGTACTGAATGCTTTGGTGCTAGAGGTACTCTTTGATGGCTAAGGCCGGTAAAGCTAAGCAGCCCTTCCTTTCCTGTTTCCCAGGCTTGTTCTGACATATGAGAACCTCTTCGGTCCATATCTGACATTCAAGTAAGTGCTGAGAGTGGGGGGGGGAGGGGGGGAGGTAGAAAGCTTTGGCCAATCTCCCCTCATCATCTGACTTTCTCTCCCAGGTTCATCCTGAGAAATCATTTCTACCCCGTTTCAGCCCGAAGCTGGTTCACCATGGATCGACTAGAGATCCACACCAACAACTCATTTGTTGTCTTCAATTCCTCACATATCACAGCACCTAGTATCTATTCCTTCCACTGCCAGTCTGTCAGCACTGACCGCTCAAAGGATGGGCTCCTGATGTCCTCTCCTTCCTCTGCCTGGCGGGTGAATTTCCAGAATTTCCAGGTAGGATGAGGGACCCAGCTGGGGCAGTCCAGTTTTAGGGCTCGGGAGGAAAAGCTAGAGGGGAAAGGATCAGGGACACAAGCAGAAGGATTGGTGAAAAGGGCCATCTTCTCATCACAAACTGAAACAAGGAGAAGGAGATTGGGGAGGGGAGAAGGGGATTTGCAGTGTGGATTAAGGAGTGGAAGGAAGCTTACAGATGGCATCAATTTTCTTCTTAAAATGATGCATGAGGTCCCGTGCTAAGGGCTGGAAGGTGGGAAGGATGGTGAAAGTGAGTCCGTTGAGGAAGACTAAAAGGATTGCTGTTCAGTAGCGAGGGCCCAGTTGAAACTAGAGAACATCAAAATAAAGTAAACCCCACATTCTTGGGATGGCGGGAGCAGATAGGGGCTGGGCTGGAAGGGTGGTGCCCAGGATTGGAATTTGGAAAGCCATATGTAGCAACAGGACAAGGAGGGCCCAGAGATTTAAGGATGTTAAGCTGAATGACTGAGGGTGGAAAGTGAGAGCAGAAGTAGATGGTGACGCAAGCAGGAGTGGAAGGACTGCAATTGAAGTGAGGTGAAGAATAGATAAAAGGAGAAGGTGGAAGGTATAAAAAGAGGACTAGAGACAGGAATTTGAGTCCTGGGTCATAGAAGTAGAGCATTCGCTATGACATCAAGGCTATGACCGTGGGTGTGTGTGGAGTAGGCTGTCACAGGAGATAACGAGCGTGTTATCACAGGAGATGAAGTTGGGTGAAGATGAACATGGTCAGAGGTTGGGGTAGCGAGAAAGACTGAACTTGGGCAAGAAGGGGGGGAGTGGAGTAGGGTGGAATATCTTTGTGGAGAACCTCCAAAGGAGAGAGATTGGTAAATGATGAGCACAGCAGCACAGAATTTGGCTGAGAGCAAGGAGGATTCACCCCCTCCTTCCGGACCACACTCTGTCTTTTACATAAGTGGGGAATGCCACAAATGTCTCCGTTAAGATACTCGGAGATAAAACCTCTCTGGTCCTTAGCGCCGTTCACCTTCTCTCCCCCCCCCCCCCCCCCCCCCATCATGTTGGCCACAAACTTCACAGTACCTACTCCAGAGAAGACCCTGAGTTCCCCCAGTTCCCTTTGGATGCTGTAGCCCTGGGCCATGGCCAGCGGTTGAGTTTCTCACCTCCATTTTCTTTCTTCCCTTCAAGATTCAGGCCTTCAACTTATCAGGCGGAAACTTCTCCTATGCCAGCGACTGCGCTGGCTTCTTCTCCCCTGGCATCTGGATGGGGCTGGTCTCCTCCATCTTCATGCTTTTCACCTTCACCTACGGGCTGCACATGATCCTCAACCTCAAAACCATGGATCGATTTGATGACCACAAGGGCAGCACTCTCTCAGTGCCCCTGATGGAGTGACCCTCCCAATCCCACGCGGGGAGGGGGACCAGAAGAGTTGGAGGTAGATTCATGTGACTTTGCCTCCTGTCTTTGGAAGGGCTGCCAAGCTACTACCACTCATTTGTGCTTCCTCGGTAGCTAGGCCTCCGTATACCCGTTTCCTCTTGCTTCCACCCCCCCATTAACCCAGAGCTTGTCGTTTCTTCCCCTACCCTGTCTGTGGTATCAAAAAGCACTGCAAGCCTCTGACAAATAGCCCCAGTGAAAGCCAGGAGGCTGGAGTTTAGCTCTGCCTCCGAGAGATAGCTCGAGGCAGCACGTTCCTGTTGGGAGGCTCATCTCTGTGGTGCAGAAGGCGGAAGGCAGCAGCCACCCCTTGTCCCCCTGGTCCAACAAGGTGTATACATTCATTCCCTATATAGAAATCGCTAATTTCAAAGGGGAAAGGAGTAGCTGGGACCACTTTCTTCCTGCTGGCTGTCTAACCTTATTTATTTTCCCTAGATCTCTGCCCTCGGGTCTAGCTACTTTATTGTGTGAAATGTATTCTGGGAATTAAATAAAATGTAGCCCTGAGATTAGAAGGTGGGGAGGGGGTTCCGACTTGAAACTTGGTCATTTGTCTTGTTTGCTTCCTGTTTTTAATTTTTCGGTGATGCTAAAGTTGGATGTGATTAAAAAATTGAAATAAAATTCTAAAGCTTCCATGATAGTACTGTCCATTTGTATTGTGTGGCTTTGCTTCGAGAGGAGAGAGATTCTTTGTTTTAGGGATTGACGGGGACTTCACCAGTATGTCATGGGTGGTGGTGATTCAGTCCTATTTGACTCATCGTGATCCCATTTGGGGTTTTCTTTCTTTTTTTAATTAAAGTTTTTGATTTTCAAAATAAATACATGGATAATTTTCAACATGCACCCTCACAAAACCTTGTGTTTTAATTTTTTCCCTCCCTTCTCCCACCCCCTCCCCCAGACGGCCAGTAATCCAATATATGTTAAACACGTGCCATTCCTTTATACATATTTCCACAATTGTCATGCTGCACAAGAAAAATTGGATCAAAAAGGGGAAAAAATGAGAAAGAAAACAAAAAGAAAGCAGATTTAAAAAAAAAAAGAATGAAAACACTCTATTGTGGTCCACACTCACTTCCCACAGTCCGTCCTTTGGGGGCAGATGGCTCTCTTCATCACAAAACCATTGGAACTGGCCTGAATCATCTGAGAAGAGCCATCCATATCCATCAGAATTGGTCATCATATAGTATTGTTGTTGAAGTATAGAATGATCGCCTGGTCCTGCTCATTTCACTCAGCATCAGTTCCTGTAAGTCTTTCCAGGTCTCTCTGTATTCATCCTGCTGGTCATTTCTTACAGAACAATCATATTCCATAATACTCATATACCACAATTTATTCAGCCATTCTCCCACTGATGGGCATCCACTCAGTTTCCAGTTTCTGGCCACTACAGAGAGGGCTGCCACAGACATCCTTGCACACGTGGGTCCCTTTCCCTCGTTTAAGATCTCTTTGGGATATAAGCCCAGTAGTAACACTGCTGGGTCAAAGGGTATGTACGGTTTGATAGCCCTTTAGGCATAGTTCCAAATTGCTCTCTAGAATGGTTGAATCAGTTCACACTCCACCAATAATGCCTCAGTGTCCCAGTTTTCCCGCATCCCCTCCAACATTCATCCTTATCTTTTCCTGTCATCTTTGCCAATCGGAGAAGTGTGTAGTGCTATCTCAGAGTTGTCTTCATTTGCATTTCTCTGGTTAATAGTGATTCAGAGCACCTTTTCATGGGACTAGAAATGGATTTAATTTCATCATCTGAAAATGGTCTGTTCATGTCCGTTGCCCATTTATCGATTGGGGAATGGCTTGAATTCTTACAAATTTGAGTCAATTCTCTATATATTTAGATGAGGCCTTTATCAGAACCCTTGACTGTAAAAATGTTTTCCCGGTTTAATTGCTTCCCATCTGGGGTTTTCCTGACACAGTTCTTGGAGTGGTTTGTCATTTCCTTCTCCAATTCGTGTCACGGATGAGGAACTGATGCAAATAAGGTTAAGTGACCTGCCCAGAGTCACAAAGCTTGTTGTCTGAGGCTGGATTTGATGTCTTCCCATTCCAAGCCCAGTATTTGGAAAGCCTACTGCATCACCTGGCTGCCCACTGAATTATGGGAGCAGGGCCAAAACCTGGGTTCTCAACCTGGGGCCACTGATAACATTTGGGGAACCCTTTAAAATGGGGTGGGATTTAAAAAAAATCATAGGCTAGAATCGGTTTCCTTTGCGATGCTTTGTGCATTTAAAAAACATGATTCTGAGAAGGGGTTCATGATACAAAGATGGAGAATCTGTGGGCTGAATCAATTATGGTCCAAACGTCATCTCTCCCAGTCTTGGGAAGAGAAGGCAAATAGTTCATTCATTGGTGGGGTGACAGATGAGGCCCGGGGGTGTTAAGGAAGCTGGCCACAGAGGAAGGAAGCCCTCCCAGGCTACCTTGGGCTGGTTGCTCTGCAGTCCCGGCCTAGACTAGATTTGTCCCTGAGAGATTTGGGGGGGACGGGATGGGAAAAGACAAAGCTGAGTCATGGAGGGTGTGGGGTGCTGAGGATAGCGGCTGTAACCTCTCCTGCAGAGAGCTGAGGATTCTGTGAACATGCCCCACCCAGGCCTTGAGCATCCTCCCTCCCCCTCTCTGGCACCTGCGCCCAGGAACCCCCCCCCCCGCGCCCCCTATTTGCTGGCGGTGGTGGGGACTGGGGCGCTTTCGTTGGCCCTACTCGACAGCCTGCTGGGGGGGGGTCTCTTCGTCCAAAGCGCCCCTCAGCCTCGCTATCCCCATAACAGTTCCTCCGTTCAGATTCCCCCTCCAGAGAACAGCCCCTCCCCACAGCATCCCTGTGGGTTGGAAGATGCGGGAAGATGCGGGAAGGGGCGCGGATGAATCCCTCTCTTGGTCTCTTCACGGGTCCCCGGACCTCTCGCCCCTCCCCTCCCCCTCCCCCGAAATGAAGACATGCCCAGAGCGGGAGCAGGTGTCTCGTAGCCCCTGGCCCGAGCATCCTGGAAGCCCGCCGGCCGAGTCTGGAGTCAGGCGTGGTCCGCGGGGCCACAGGGCGGGGTCGCGAGCGCGGAAGAGCCGGGACTCTTTGGGACGGCGGAGGGAACTGGTGGAAAGGCGGTGCTGAGCCCGCCATCTTTGGTCCATTTCAGCGGCAGCGGCGGCGGGAGCGGTAGCAGGGGCGGGAGCGACGGCGAAGCCGAAAAGCAAAGCCCAGCTGAGCCCGGCCGAGCGGAGTCATGGACGAGGAGTACGATGTGATCGTGTTGGGCACGGGCCTTACGGTGAGTCGGGGGCCGCTGAGAGGCCGGGATCGACACTGGGACGGGCGCCGCACCTCCGAGGAGACCCGATGGGAATGCAGCACCCCGCCCCCGCTCCCTCTCAAGCTCCGAGGCCCCTCCTTTCTTCCCCCCTCCCCAAAAAAGAGCCTCTCCCTACCCCCCAAAGACCAGACTCTCTTCTCCCGGATCCAAAGACTGGCCCCTCCCGAAAGAAAATTAGGCCCTTTCTCCCCCCCCCCCGCCCACGAGACGAGCCCCCTGAAAGTGGAACCTCTCCCCACCCTTCCAACCCATTCACATCATGACCTTTCTTCCGCGCTGTATGTCCCGGGATCCCCTATATGCCTTCCTCAAAGTCTCGAGTCTCTCTTTCCGTATCCCCCAAGCCAGGACGACTTTACCTCACACCCTCCCAGGGCCAACCCCTAAGGTTCACGGCTAGTCCCTTCCTCAGCCTTCCCCCCATTTTCTTGGCGTGGTGGCCCCAGCCCTACCCCCGAGAGCACAGTAGCTGGATCTCATCACCACAACTCTGAGGTATTGATGATAAGGGAATCAAACCCTCTGACAGTAGTGGTTGGAAGCTTCTAACCCGTTATCCTGCTACAGGGAAGGGGACTGAAGTGATTCCACCCACTTTCCCTTCCTCTCGATGGGGGAGGGGGAGGGGGATGAGACAGGACAGACGGGGTGTGCTCATTACCCCTGTAATGGATGCATACTGGATGTAGCTTGAGACCATCAGACATGTAATAGCCGTGTGGACCCTGGGTAGTCATTTTAATCTCTCTTTTTGATTCATTAGTTTACTCATCTGTAAAATTAGTACCTCGAAGCTCTAAATGTAATCGCCTCCAAGATGGTGGCCCGAGGGCAGGGTTGCTTTGCCTCTTCTACATCCATTAGCCTGCTCTTGTGGGAAGTACCTGAGCCTGAGAAATGGAGTTCTCCCTGTCCCTCAGGACTGGGAAGAGGCCTAGGATAGGGCCCTTGTAAAATAGCCTTTCTCTGCTTCCGATTGCACCTGTGGTAGCTGTTTGTCGACATTCTGATTACTTCCTGAAATCGGATGGCAGGGACAGGTGAAGGGCGGGGGCCGTTTCTCCGCGGCTTCTCATCCCCTAGGAGCCCAAATGGCCGGCCCCTAAAAGCTGCGCCATGAAGACCGTATGGGGATGGAAACCTACCTCTCCAACCTTTTGTGTGTCTGGTTGGGGGAAGGGGAGGGGCTTTCTACTGCTGCTCCTCCTTCTCCCTCCTCCTCCCCCCCCAAGGTAAAAGAATAGGCATGCAAAGAATTCTATGCCGGTCTTGGGAGAGAGCAAATTCACAATTCTTTTTTCCCTTTCCTTGTCGGTCTCCCCAGGAGTGTATTCTCTCTGGCATCATGTCTGTGAATGGGAAGAAGGTGTTGCACATGGATCGGAATCCTTACTATGGGGGTGAAAGCTCCTCCATCACACCCCTGGAAGAGGTGAGGTGACTTGCTCTGTTTTTCCCAGACTCCATTGCCCACCTCTTTATAGGCCGACTTCCACAGTCCGATCAGCTCTTTAAAGTTCCTATGGGACGGTCTCGGAGGTGAGGTTGACATTGAATCCTCCCTTTTTCTCTTCTCTGCTGCCTGCAGTTGTTCAAACGGTTTGACCTACCCGAAGGGCCTCCCGAAAGCTTGGGCAGAGGCCGAGACTGGAATGTTGACTTGATCCCCAAATTCCTCATGGCCAATGGTGAGTGGGAGGATGTGGCTGGTGGTAAATGATGTAGGTAGGATGGGGAGAATGAATTTGAGGAGGATCAGGGACAAATAAGTGAGTGGGGAAGGGTCATACTTATGGAGATGTCTCTTCTCCTCTTCCCATCCTACTACAGGCCAGTTGGTGAAGATGTTGCTGTACACAGAAGTGACTCGTTACCTAGACTTTAAAGTCGTAGAAGGAAGCTTTGTCTACAAGGGGGGCAAGATCTACAAGGTGCCATCTACTGAGACTGAGGCCTTGGCCTCCAGTAAGTGTCTCTACCCCTTTTCGTCTCAGCTGTCAGGGCTGAAGGGGAGAATGTCATATCCCAGAGAGCTCTAAGACCGATTGGTCTCATGATACAGATGGGGGGAAAGTGACTTGTCTGGGACACTGGGGAAAAGGCTATACCGGGGTTCACAGGTGTGTACAGGTAGGCAGAGCTTGCCCATTGACAAAACTTATGTTTCAATGTGCATGCTTTCCAAAGAGGTTAGGCAAGCCGTGTCAGTTGAATTCAACAAGCATTTATAAACTACCTATTTTGTATTAAGCATGGAAGAAAAGTTGAAAAGGCAAATGAAACCATTTCTGCCCTTATGGAGCTGAAATTCTGGCAGAGAGGAAAATGTGTACTTATATAAATGTATATAAAACAAATATGAGGGAATTTTTAGGGAGGAGGACTGGGGAGATCATTATTAATTGGGGAGATCAGGAAAGGTTTCATGCACATAATGTGTAAAGGCTCAGGTTTAGAAGATGTGGCAGTGAAGAGACCAGTTTGGAGTTCTCAGCCTTGTTAGTTAATTGATGAGGTAAGGTAGGTTGAGGCCAGGCCAGGTGGGAATTTTTTTTTCTTTTTTTTTTTCAGGTGGGAATTTAAAGCCAAACTTTTAGACAGCCATCACAGTTTTGAGTAGGGAAGTGATACGGTCAGACCCTGGTTGAGATAATTGTAGCTAAGAAACTGCTTAGGGAACCATAGTCCAGATAGTGCAAGATGAGACAATGAGAGCCTAGGTGTGAGAGATGTTTTGGAGGTAGAAACAAAGATTAGGCAAGTCACTGACCTTGTTAGGGTGATGGGGATGTAGAGTTGGGGATAACATTGATTTTGAAGACTGGAAAGATAATAGTGCCCCGAACCGAAACACAAACGGAAAAGTAATTTCAGAGAGGGGGCCGCAGGTCTAATGTGAAGGGCGATTCCAAGGGGATGAGGCTTCCGGAGGACCTGATGAGGATTAGAGTTAGAGTTGATTTGATGATCAATTCAAGATTCTGGCTCTACATCAAAGAGTCAAAGCAGGGACTCGGTAGCCTTGGGAGGCAGTTTGTCACAGAAGAACAAAGTGTGTTGAAAGTACTCAACCGTAATCTTCAGTTCTGCCTAACATTAGAGTTCCCTCCAGTGTTGAGTACACTAATTCCCATGGTAGTGGGAAAGGGTAGGATCTGTAAATTAGGAAACTGAGGCCCAGAAGTCATACAGTGACTAGAACAAGAGTAGACCTAGTCTACTGTTTTGTCTTTTTATCTTGAGTTCATTTGTAGTTTCTGCCCCCTACTCATCTCTAGGGGAAGGAAATGGGTTGGTAAAAAAAAAAAAATTCCTTTTCTCTCTTAGACTTGATGGGCATGTTTGAGAAACGCCGATTTAGAAAGTTCCTGGTGTTTGTGGCAAACTTCGATGAGAACGACCCCAAGAGCTTTGAGGGTGTTGATCCTCAGACCACAACCATGCGCGATGTGTATAAAAAATTTGATTTGGGCCAAGATGTTATTGACTTCACTGGCCACGCTCTGGCACTCTACCGAACTGACGAGTAAGACATTCCTCCATTTTCCTCCTAGCCCCTTGCTTGACCTTGAATGATAGTAGTTCAAGGGCCTTTCCTTTAAACTGGCCATGTTCTAGCACTGCCCCACAACTTTTTTGTTTATTAAACTTCCTCTTTTCCTTCTTTGCTTCCCATTTTTAGCTACTTGGACCAGCCCTGTCTTGAGACCATCAACCGCATCAAACTCTACAGCGAGTCTCTGGCTCGGTATGGGAAGAGCCCATACTTATATCCTCTCTACGGCCTGGGTGAACTACCCCAGGGATTTGCAAGGTGAGGGGGAAGGAGAATTCAAACAGAGGTTGGGGGGTGGGGGGGGGGAGGTAACGATAGACATGTGAAGGGAATTCTCCAATTTTGCTATTGTTCTTTTTATTGTTATCAGGCAATTTTCCAGCTGGAGAAACCTGAGGCTTAACAAAGTATGGCAGTATAGTGATTACCCAGCCAAGGTTATCATCCCTGAGCCTAGGATGATGTTTTATTGCTATCTTTTGGCTCTGTTCTCAATATCCAAAACCTTGCAATGAGGAAATAAAATGATCACCCGGTGCAGATGATATAATGATATACTTAGAGAATCCTAGAAAATCATCCAAAAACCTACTGGAAACAATTCACAGCTTTAGCAGAGTTGCAGGATATAAAATAAACCCACACAAATCATCAGCATTTCCATGTATTACTGACAAAGCCCATCAGCAAGAGATGGGAAGAGAAATTTCATTTAGAATTTTTGTAGACAAAATAAAATACGTGGGGGGTCTACTTGCCGAGACAAGCTCCAGAACCTATTTGAACACAATTACAAAACACTTCTCACACAAACAAAATCAGATCTAAACAATTGGAAATACATCAAATGTTTGTGGCTAGGCTGAGCTAATATAATGAAAAATGACAGTTCTGCCTAAATTGGTCTACTTGTTCAGTGCTATACCAATCAGACTGCCAAAACATTATTTTATAGAACTAGGAAAAATAACAAAATTGACCTGGAAGAACAAAAGATCAAGAATATCGAGGGAATTAATGAAAAAAAAAAATATAGGCGGGTGGCTTAGCAGTTGGAAACCTAAAACTATTGTAAAGCAGCAGTAATCAAAACCCATTTGGTACTGGCTAAGAAATAGAGTGATGGATCAGGGGACTATATTAGATACACATGTCACAATCATCAAGGCCTGTAGCAGTCTAGGATTTGAATACCCAAAGCTTTGCTTCAATGCTACTTTGAGGGTTCTTCACATTTCATGGTTTACAATTCAGAATTTTGTTCACGTGAATGGGTGTGGGAGAAGTTAACACGGCCTCATGAAAATATAGTCCTGTTAAAAAACAAAACAAAACTCAAAAGCATAACTACTCCCCAAAACCAGAATGGGCGTTATTGATTTTTTTCCGATATTAGTTGGGGAACATGAGCACTAAAGTGATGATGTGGTTAAATCTAAGTCACACCCTTAGACTGACAACTCAAGTCTTCTGGACCAGCCTAAGGGGGTGAGAATTTCTCACCATGGTAACCCCTTCCCACCTCAGATTGAGCGCCATCTATGGTGGGACATACATGCTGAACAAGCCTGTGGATGACATCATCATGGAGAATGGAAAGGTGGTAGGGGTGAAGTCAGAAGGGGAGGTAAGCTAAACTATTCTTCTAGAGATCTCTCCCATTGTAGTCAAAAGGCCAAAAGTGGTTTTGACGAGTTTGAAATGATGGGTGGTAGGTACATCCAGAGACTGAGGTTCTAGAGGTTGTGTATGGTACATTCAGCTTCACTTAGTCTTGGGTCCAAAGCTGATTTCAGTTTTTTTTCCCCTTGGGACAGCAGGTTTCTTTGGTTTTCATGACAACAGTTCTAGGTTCTGACTGATTGGGGAGAGATAAGGAAGCTACTGAACTGAGCCCGGGCCAATAAGAATAAACCAGGATATCAAGTTACCTGCCCACATGGAGTTTCTAATTCTCCTCCAACTGTTTTTGTGAAAACGTACAATTGATCATTTAGGCTAGAGAACAGATGGTATCCGTCTTCACATGTGCATTTTGATCCAAGGGTTTACCATTTCTCTTGTCAACAACTAGTTTTCTTAATCTGTTAGGGCTAGAGTTGACGATTGAGCTCAAAAGCATAGGTTTGCTGCTTCTATGGCTTAATGATGCTACTTACCCCCATATAATCTGGCTGCATCAAGTCCTTGGCCTATGAGAAAAATGTAGTTGAATATGGATCGCTTCTCAGTTTTTTGCTATGATCAAATGTAGTCGAGTATGGGAACAACTCAGTGAAGGTAGCTATCTACTGCTGGAGACCCAGTTCAACGGGTCAGGGTGCTGCTGTTCCCTCTTTCCCAGGTGGCTCGTTGTAAGCAGCTGATCTGTGATCCCAGCTACATCCCTGACCGGGTTCGAAAGGCTGGCCAGGTCATCCGAGTCATCTGTATCCTCAGCCACCCCATCAAGAACACCAATGATGCCAACTCCTGCCAAATTATCATTCCCCAGAATCAGGTCAACAGGAAATCAGGTGGGTGGTGCTGGCATGAGTGAGCATTTGTAGCTGTTTCCTTGTAGCTGGATCCCTCATACTTTCTTTGGATCTGATCCCCCCCCCCCCCCCCCCCATCGGACCAGGGATCTTTCACCTGCCTCACGGGGGAGATACTCAGCCTTACCAAACTCATGTAACAGATAGGGACAGTCAACTATTGGTTATCAATTGAATACATATGGACTGGTTGAATCCCAACAGTTGGAACTCTGGCTGCCAGGGAATATATGTTTAAATGAGGGGGGGGGGGTGTTTGGTGTTTGTTTTTTTTCCTGAGGCAATTGGGGTTAAGTGCCTTGCCCAGGGTCACACAGCTAGGAAGTGTTAAGTGTCTGAGGCCAGATTTGAACTAAGGTCCTCTGACTTCAGGGCTGGTGCTCTATTCACTGTACCACCTAGCTGCCCCCTAAATATGAGTTTTACATAATACATCTGATTACAGGCCAAAATGCCTGACACGATCACTCAAGATTGCTTTCTGGGTTATCCATGACTTAACTCCCCTTGTAGCTAATCTTCTACCTTATTGTATCCTACAGAAAGGGTTGTAAAATTCTAAGTCACTGTCAATGGAGAGTAAGAGGACTGATTCCTATTGACTCACTTTTTTTCTCTAAGACATCTATGTGTGCATGATCTCCTATGCCCATAACGTGGCCGCCCAGGGAAAGTACATTGCTATTGTCAGCACCACGGTGGAAACGGGCGAGCCCGAGAAGGAGATCGAGCCAGCGCTGGAGCTGTTGGAGCCCATCGACCAAAAGTGAGAGGCTGGGGTGACTGATGGGAGGTACCAAGGGAGCAGGTCTCTGTTTTACCAAGTCTTTTGTCTCCTTTCTTGTAACCTAGACTGTGTCAGAGTGTGAGGGACCAGGGAAATAGGATTGGGGGGGGGGGAGAATGTGAGGAGTCCTAGAAATACCTTGACTGGGGAGAAAAGGAGCCCTCAGATGAACCCTCCCTCCTCCGCTCCTTAGGTTTGTGGCCATCAGTGACTTGTATGAACCAACCGACAATGGACTGGAAAGCCAGGTAATCACCTGCCAGATTGCTTCTCCCCTTAGGGAGGTTGGGATTATCCAGTCCCAGACTGATGACAAGGTGGGGAGGGTATAATGCTGGGATGATGGGGCTTCTCTTATCCTCTGAGTATGGCTACCTCTAGGTATTCTGTTCCTGTTCTTACGATGCCACCACTCACTTTGAGACAACCTGCAATGACATCAAAGATATTTACAAGCGCATGGCTGGGACAGACTTTGACTTTGAAAACATGAAGCGCAAACAGAATGATGTCTTCGGAGAGGATGAGCAGTGATGGCAGGAAGTAATTCCCTCCCCTTAGGGCCCTCACCACCTTCTCCTGCCTCCCTCAGCACCAAGTTTCCTTTTCTCCCTTTCTATTTTTTTTTCTACTTTGGGGCTCAAGGGGAA
This sequence comes from Sarcophilus harrisii, assembly GCF_902635505.1. Lineage (NCBI taxonomy): Eukaryota > Metazoa > Chordata > Mammalia > Dasyuromorphia > Dasyuridae > Sarcophilus > Sarcophilus harrisii. Next base: position 5,352,413 of record NC_045432.1, read on the forward strand.
GGTTTGGATGGCCACCTAAGTCAGCAACATGCCCCTGCTTGCCCTCTTACTCCCTCCTCTGCACCTTCCTATTAGGACCCCTTCGAATTCATTCCATTTGTTGACCAAACCCTAGTCTAGCAGTGAAAGATTGGCGATCCGGGTACCTTTCTTCTCCCTGCCCCTACCCTGGGGAGTCTGGGAGATCTCTCCCGTTTTCTCCAGGATTTGTTGCTTCTCTCTCTCTCTCCCCCCTCTCACGTGTCATGGTTTCTGTGCTCTGCTTTATCCCTAGGGTCACTCCCCCCCTCCCCCCTCCCCAAACTCCTGGCCTCTATGGTGCTTTTTCTTTGGGGAGGAGGGGGGGGGGGGGTTAGAGAATGAAAGATGGAAGCAGACTTTTCCCTCCCGTGTCTCAGGTGTCTTTCCTTGTGCTTCTCTTCTCCCATGAACACGCCTAAACTCGCCGCCTCTAACAGCTAATCAGTGATCCTTTGTCTTGACTGTGCTGGGCTGGAATACAAGGGGGTTGGGAGGGATGGGACATCAAGTTGCTGCTGTATTTCCAGCCCTTTCTCCCTTAATTTATTTTAACTTATTAATAATTACTTTCCGTAGTGATTCCCCCTCTTCACCCCCGCCCCGCCCCGCCCCAGGGTGCAGGAGAAGGAAGAAGAAAGGTAGTTCCCCGCCCCGCCCCGTCCTGTCCGTGCTGTATTACTCTGCCCCTTGTAGGTGGGAGATGGAGCCCCTTCCCCGCCCCCGCCCCGGCCGTGATCACGTGCCGCGGGGGGGGGCCGCCAGCCAGCCAGGACTTCGGAGAGGTTTTCTGAGGGAAAGTTTACAAAAAGGTGGGGAAAGGGACCAAACTCCTGCCACGGCCTGCCCCCTCCCCCGCCCTCCCCCCCACCCCCCACAGCCAGTGGGGGGCGGGACCAAATGTCGACAAGTGACTGTGTGTGACTCCCGCTTACTGTGTATCGGACAGGAGAAATAAGTTCCCAATAAAGCCTGTTGAAAAGTTCCCGAGGTTTGCTACCGTTATTGTGGGAGGGAGGGAGGGCGGAAAGGGAGGGCCTCGCCCGAGTTTCGTCACGTCCTACGCTCCCGCCGTTCACGTGATGCGGGGCAGCCATCTTTGTGACGTCATCGCGGGCCTTTAGGCCACCGCCCACGGAAATCGAATCGGCTCTTTCCGCTGGCTGCCCAGCCCAGAAGGCCGCAGAGCGTCTGCTAGCATGGCCGACTACAAGGGTACTGCCAGTGAGGCGGCCCGCGCCATGCAGCTACTGAAGAAGCGGGAGAAGCTGCGGGAACAAATTGAGCAGATGAAAAAACGGATCGCTGAGGTGAGGGGGAGGAGGGGAGGGAAACACGGGGAAGGGAGGTGCCCAGTCCCAGCGCACGCGCGCTGGCCGCTCTGCGAAGCCTTCGGAGGCGGAAGCGCAGCGGAGCGCTGGGTTTGCGCATGCGTGACGTGAGCCACCTTCTGGAGAAGGGAGACCTGTTGACTGAGTGCGGCCATCGCTTCGCGGCTCCCTTCTCCCGTCGCGCGCCCGGGCCCGGGCTTAAGGACGCGTTATGAGTGCCGAACGTAACCCTGCTCTCTTCCGTGCTACGGCAAGTGCCGAACGCCAACCAGAGTTGGAACCGTCGCTGCTTGTGGGGCCGAACCAAGTGAAAGGGTCTTTGGGATGAGATCGTGTTGGCTCGTGGTGTTGGAAGCCTGAAGAGGGCCCGGCCCCACCCCCCACCCCCCCCCGGCCCCTCCCCCCCACCCCACCCCGGCCCTCCCCACCCCACCCCGGCCCTCCCCACCCACCCCGACCCCACCCCGGCTTCGATTGCACTTTGCCCTTTGATTGCCCTGAGCCGGCACGCGTGGCCGCCAGGTGGCAGCAGAGAGCTCTGCCGGGCTCCTCTGGAATAGCTGTAAACCTAAAGTGCCCGTCCTTTTTAGCCTCTCCCTTGGCTCATGGAGTTTTTCCCCCTGGTCCCGTGATTATTCTGCTTGGTTGTCCAAGGACTTGTCCACTGGGCTGGGATTAGGGCGCTGCATTTCTGGGGCTGTATGGGCCCTTCCTCTCCTGGTAGTCGGGAGAAGCTCCCGGATGTTCAGGCGTCCCCTCCAGGGAACGGAGTCTGGGTGTCTGGAAGTAACCCTTGGCGCTTTGGGGCGCTGGTTTTCATTCTCCCCGCTCTCCCTTTGTGTCGTGATTTGACTAATATTCTATTTCTACTGTATTTGGAGATACCCTTAATGCCAGAACTAGGAAAACATCCTTTGTAGAGCATATACCTCCCGTGCTGTATCGTATTGTTGAGGTTCAGAAGACACCCCAAAGGTGGGGGGGGGGTCACAGACCTCTGTTGACCCTGAGGTGTCTCTAAAGAATTTGAAGGTGGGGCAGTTGGGTGGCGCAGTGGCTAGAGCACCAACCCCGAATTCAGGAAACCCGAGTCCAAATCTGGCCTCAGACACTTAACACTTCCTAGTGTGTGACCCTGGGCAAGTCACTTCACTCCAAGTGCCTCAGGAAAAAGAATTTTTAAAAAAGAATTTGCAAGCCTGAACCCAAATCCAAGTCAAGGGGCAAAGTTTATTGTAATGTTAATCGAAGCAGCTGAGTACCAAAAGGAGTTGGCAAAGGAGAAAATCCGATACAGCGTGGTAGATATATGCTCTGTCATAGGAGTCCTGAGCCTCCCAGCTCTTGCTCAGATAAGAACTCAGCCTAAACATTTCAGGAAGGCAACCCTCCAAGGGTGGGTTACCAACTTCATGATCCATTAGGCAATCAAATTCAAAACTCAAAAGTATATCAGTTATAGTCCCAAGAGATTTTTATCTCTAATAGCAAATTCTGCTAATCCCAGTTTGGGGCTAGAGCCATTATTTTTAAAAGTTTACCAGGACACACACACACGTAGCAGATTTTGTTTAACATGTTTTATATGTTTAAACTTATCCTGGTACAAGGATAAATCATTAAACAAGCTTATAGATTCTGAGTAAACACATTCCTTTTTTAGGAACCATAAATCCTGAACAGGCTCATTTCTCAGAGCTGATAACCTTGCTTATCCTGATGGTTTCAAACAAACAAACAAACAAAAAAAACCCCAGCAAGCTTACAGATTAAGGGGAGTTGAGAGAGACCCCAGGGAAGAGGCTGAGCTTGCTGTTGGCCACCCCAACTGTTCTTGGTATTTTCATGGACTGTGCTGTTTGATCTCCCCCCACTCTGTGAAGGGGGGAAGGTGTTGCATACCTCATACTGATAAGGCTTTCACTTGTTCCACACGCCATAATTACTAATTTTGGCCTGAACGTGACAATAACTCCAAATAACAGTTTTTGGAATTTTAGAATTTTCCTAATAGCTAAAAAGTCTCTTAAATTAGTTTCCCTTTTGTTTTAGGGAGAAAACAAAACAATTCTTCAAACTGAGATAGAACCGATTTTAAAATGGACTTAACTTTAGTTCATGAGGTTCCCTAAATTCTAATGAAATGTTCCAGACAAACTGAACTGCCATTTGGTTATTTCCTAATTCACACAAGCCACTTCTGTTTTGTGGGCCAGGAAAAGGGTTAAGGGGCCAGTTTTTACTGACCTGGCCTTCAGAAGTCTGACTCTAGATAACTCAAAAGCAGACTCTTTGTTGCCAGTCTTTAAAGTAGGAGCAAACTGCTTTTCTGTTTTCCTAAAGTTCCCAGACTTAAATTTTCTGGTAAGGCTAGCAGTGCAAATAGATTCCAATTGACATGTCTCTTTGGTGGGTTTCCATTAGAGCTCCCTTAAAAATGATTTTACTCTCATCTCAAATAACATTTCCAAATTACTTTAAACACACATAGAAATCATTTACCTCATCCTTCACATTGTAGGTCACATCTAGAAAACCTGTAAAGTTAACAAATATGAAGCAATTCTATCCAATAAAGCAAATGAGTTTCATATAGCATGTTTTATGCTAAGCACTTTTGCAGTCATGTCATCTTCACAACAACAATCGTTATTTCTCTTTACAAATCAGAAAACTGGGCCGAGTTAAAAATAATTTGCCATAAACTACAGAGCTAATACATATCCACAACTCAAACAGAATGGGGGCTTGCCAAATATAGAGGCTGACTGGCTTTCTCACCTCACACTGCCATGCTGAAACATTAGGGATAGTTCTTTAACATTCTCTTTTCTCAATCTCAGCTGAGATGAGAGGAGTTAGCAGAGGGGTTTGGGCTATATTGATCTTGGTAGCAATGCCCCCAACTGAGACAGAATCAGGACTCTGGGGAGTGGAGTGGAGAGGGTCCCTTAATACCTTCTGGGTGCTTTTCCAAAGGAGCAGAGTCCCAAAGGGACTCTGCACAAGATAGGAGTCAAGGAAAGGTTAGCAAAAAATTGCTATTTACCTAGGTTGTTTTTTCTTTTTCTTTTTTTTCAGAATGGGGGGAAATTCTGGAATTATCCCTAATGTTTCAGGAATTTTTCTTGCAATCTTAAAATGATTAATTGCCAAACTTACTAGTCATAAAGTCTCTGGCCCCAGGATAGTCCTAGATCTGCTGGTCCGTGACAACCAAATTCCTGCAACCCCTCCTCAGTTCTACCTCTAGTTCATAAAATCAGCACATCAGTGAAACACTTCATCTTTCTGTCTTTTTCCTATAAATGTATCTTCTTGCTCCTGGCCCTTTGCTAAATCCTTTTGGAACATAACCCGCTTCACTTGGAGTTACAATTACAATAAACTTTGACACCAGCCTGCGACCCCCCAACCTTTTGGGGTCCCTTCTCAATCTCAACATTTGATGACCCGGGTCAGGGAGAGTCTGGCCTCCTCTAGTTTGATTCCTTCCTAGTCAAGGTAAGCCGCCCATTTTTTTTCCTCCCTCAACCCCATAGCTGGGACATCCCAAGCAACTGGGAGCAGGCTTGTCTGAGTCATCTTGAGCCCCAAGTTCAGCAAGTTTTCCTTGACTGGGGACGCCCAGACTTGGAAATTCTTGCAATTTTCGGCAAAGTCCCCGGAGAACCTTTGCCACCTATCCTGGGGCCAGAAGACTTTAAAAATCATTGACAGATTGTCAGAACAACAGCACTTTAGGGTCAGAGAGTCTCAGTATACCTAATATATATTCCCTAGAGTCTAAGGGAAGAAATATTATTCTATTCCTAGGCCAGAAGACTTTTGCAATCATTGACAGACAGATTGCCAGAACAATAGTACTCTAAAGTCGGGGGGACCTTGGGATCACTGATTCTAAGGCCAGAAGCCTTTAGAATCATTGACAGAGTGTTAGAACCAAAGCACCCCCAGGTCAGCGGGACCTCCCCACTGCTGCCTCCCCTAGAAGCTATGTTCCATCAGTATTGTGTATGTACATGTAATCAAGACATCCTCGGTGGGTGACCATGAGGTCCAAAAACAGTGCCCTAGGCATTCCCCCACACAATCTATTTCCCAAAAGGGTTTAAAAGTATGGGCAACATGCTGGTCTAGGAATGTAAGGACTAAGAGAAACAGTTCCTGCCCTTAAGGAATTAATTTGGGAGTAGATAGTAAAGAGTCAGATAGTCTCCACCCTCAAGAAGCTTCCTTTCTATAGCAGGGCTTCTTAATTTTTTTTCCCCCTGGTAACCCTTTTTTGCCCAAGTAGTTTTTACAGATTCTGGGTATATCGGTATATAAAATCAGTATGCAAATCAAAGATTTACTGATGATAAATCATGGAACCCCCCTATGTTTTATAAGACTGGGTTAGCAAACCAGTTCAGGAAGCTGTACGCTAAAGCACTCATTTGTTCCATGTTTGTCTCCTGAAAAGGCCCATCCTGACTTATTTGCCTTTTTGAAAAAAGCTACATCTTGACTTCTTAGAGTATTTTTTTTTTTTTTTAAATAACCATACCTTGCTATAAGATACCCTGGGTCCTTCCTTATCTCTCTTCCATTTTACAACCTTGTAGACTATTAGCCTGCAGTGAAACCCTACATTTTCAATACATAAAGCTCTCCCCAACTTTTTCTAATTGCTAGACTCTCTCAGAATTTGGTCCATCTGTTTTGTCATTAATAAAGTCTTTTGTGACTATTTTTTTTTAAAAAGAGGAAGCTAGGGCTCAAGAGAACAATGCATCCAAGCAAGGTTGTTTTGACTTGGGACTCATAAGAAGGTAATTGGAAGCCTAGGGGAGGTGATTCATATGCCCTTTCTCATAGCAATGAAAATGTTGATTTGATTCCAGTTTCCACAGGAAGAGGTAGGAAGGAGAAAGGTTCTAAGCGTACCCAGGATTGGAGGTATTATACTTGGCAAGGAAAATAGCCAGAGAGGACTGTTAAGCTGACTAGTCATGATGGATCACGGGGATTTGCACTCACTCCCTTGTCTGGTTAATGGACTCCCAGGGTGTCTTGTTAAGTACTCCCAAACCGTGGCCTTCTTTGAGGCAAAGCTGATAGCTAAGAAACTGTCGGGGGGTTAGGATGGTGAGAAAGTACTGGTTGTTGAAAGAACTGAACCTGTGTAACCTGGAAAAGACTTGAGGGGCTAGTGGTATGGAGTGCACAAAGTAAGAGGAATTCCACTTGTTCTATTGGGAGCACTTGGTGGGATTTGTAAAGAGATGCATTTAGGCTTCATGTAAGGGGTAAATTCCTACCTCAAATGGAGCTGGGGCTGTTGAACCTGACTGCAGATTGGCTTTGAAAACTACACTTTCCCAGTACACTTCTTCTCGTGTGTGATGTTTCCCAGTCCCATTTCTCTGCCTCTGACTTCAGCATTTGAGGGATCTCAAAAGTGAAGGCAGGATAACGCTTGCCTGTCATCAAATCAGTCTCGGATTAGATGGCCTTGGGCTGCTGTGGCCCACCAGTGAGATTCTGCAACAGATATTTTTCTTTTGTTCAGAACAGACTGGCGGCTACTTTGGATCGCATCTTACCTTTTAGAGGGATAAATTATTACCTATTGGTAATATTTAAAATGCTGTCGAAAAGCTATCAAAGCGAACATTATACTGTACAATGCCATTTGAAAATAGATTACAGAGAAACATTATGATGCATTGTATGCAAATTGATAACTCCATTGCTTCTCCCAATATTCTTCCCCAGAGCTCATTTTGGAGTACTGCCTAATTCCTATTCTCTATTCAGTGTTTGTGGCCCTGACCCATTTGCTCCCCTCCCATCAGGCTAGCCTACCTGGGATGACTTTTTAATTTAAATACTACAATGTCATTAATGGGATCCTAGGGCCCTCACCGGCAGGTCCCCTTCCTAAACCAGAGGCTGACAGACTCATGATGTTTCTCAGACTTGCCAGCTCTGGCTATTTGAAAGACAGAGGATCAATTTTCAAAGGATGTGATAATGATGATAGTGATGGTACCATTCTTATTGTCTAAGTCTGGTCTTAAGAGCTCTCCCGATCCTACAGCTTGTTGAATGACCCCAACCAAGTCTCAGTTTTTTCTGGCACTCCAAGAGCTTAGATGAGTCATTTGGAGTAGCATTTTGCCACCAGGTAATAACCCCCTCAGTTGAAGGCCACGGTGCTAGAGGGTGTACGGAGGAGTCCTACACCAAAAGCAAATCTCCTAACCCATTCAATGAAACACAGTTCAGTCTGGCTCTGTGAATGAATCGCCACTTTGATAATAAGATAAAAGATCCCTCCCCAAAAAGTTGGAGGCCATAGCCATTGAGGTCATAGAATACACCTGATCAGGGGATCAGGCTTGCTGATTAGATGCTATTGGAAGTAAAGTGCATATTTCAGATTGTTCTCCAAGTCAGTTAGCCATTTCTTTATTCAGTTGAGATTTTAGTTGATAATCAACAGAAATCTGGTACCAGTTGAATGTCACTAGGCCCTCTCCTGTTCAAATCCTCTTTCCATAGAGCCATTTTATATGAAATATACCAAGATAAAGTCAAAACGGGGACATGATATATATGAAAGGCCAGCTCTCCTGGTCAAGGATCAGACCCGAATCCTGTTCCTTAACCATGTCACTTAGAGAACAGTGAGACGATTGGCCCAGATCACCTAATGTCAGAAGCTTCACTCCATGACCAAGCTTACTGATGTCACTGCTACAACTAGTGATATCGGATTAATTCCCCTCCCCCCCCCATTTAATAGATGAGATACAGGGATCAATACTAACTCTTTGGGGGAGGTGTAGTTAGCTCTCGTCATTAAAAAAATTTTTTCTCTCCAAAAGTTTGAGTTCATTCTTGGGCTCCATACCATTCTTAAGATGAAATGAGACACAAGGAGCATGAAAGTAGCTATTGTTTCTACTTTCTGCCAAGAAGCCAGTTTGATTTGACCACAAGGCCCTGTTAGTAACCACCTCCTTGGCAGAATTTGCAGTGTGAAACCCCATGGAGATTCCAAGGTAAAAATAGGTATTTTTCTCAGACATTGCTGAAATCTCCTGATTTTCATTTGGGATTTTGTGGTGAGTATCCTCTTCTTCTTTTCTCCCTCCCCCCCCATCAAGCAATAAGGATATACATTTGGACCCGGTAAAATGGTGTCCACGTGGCAACCTCATTTATGTCATCCAGCATTTCAGTCAGGGAGCCAAGGGTGTCGGGCTCTATGACTGAATTGCCCCCCATGCTAGGGCCATTGCTGGTATGGATAGAGGCTGACTTACCCAATAGAATCTTTGTGTAATGCTGATCACCTCTTCCTGCATCCTGGCTCATTGTTTGGGTTGGATGGCATGAAGCTGATGCCATTGGCTAGATTGTCAGGGCACCCCAGACCCTTTCCTTTTGTGTTTGGCTTTGTCCAAGCTGACTGCAGTAAGAAGTCATGCTCAGTGCAGTAGGCATGAAAGCTTTGTGATTCCTGCTGATGTGTCCATCTCTCATATTCCGATTAAGGAATCTTTTAGACAGGCTAAAGGCTTAAACTTTACCCATGGTGTTACCCAGAGATCTAGATCTTCAGATGAAAGGCAACAAGTTCTTTGGTTTCTTTTTGATAGATCAAAATAGGCAGAGATGATGGACACACCTTTGGATCATCACTGTTTATATACCATTAAAAACAATGGTTAAAATAGGACCCTCTGTCAGGGGTGAAGCTAGGTTGACTCATTATCACCACAGCATACTACTAGAAATGCTTGCTTTAGCAGTGAAAGAAGGAAAAGAAACTGAAAGGATTAGAGTAGGCAATGAGGAAAAACAGACTATTACTCTTTGCAGATGACATGAAGATATACTTGGAGAACTCTGGAGAATCAAGTAAAACAGACTAGTTGAAAAATTAACTTAAAGTTACAAGATAGGAAATGAACCCACACAAATCATTAGCATTTCTAGATATCCCCAGCAAAGACCAGCAGCGAGAGATGGAAAGATAAATTCCATTTAAACTAAGTGGAGACAGTATAAAATACTTGCCAGGCCCAAGCTAGGAACTCTCTGAACAGAATTTCAAAACACATTTCCCACAGGTAAAGTCAACTCTAAATAATTGGGAAAACATTCATTGCTCATGGGTCGGCTGAGCCAATATAATAAAAATTCCATTTTTACCAAAATCACTTTACTTATTTAGTGCCGTACCAATGACACTATCAAAAAAATGATTTTATAAAGCTAGAAGAATGATACCAAAATTAACCTAAAACAACATAAGGTCAAGAATATCAAGGCAAGCAATGTGGGGGGAGGAAGTGAAGGAAGGTGGCCTAGTCATACCAGATCTCAAACTGATAACCATCAAAACAATCTGGTGCTGGCCAAGAGATGGGGATAGATTAGATACACAGTGGTGACTGATTATGGTCATCTAGTGTTTGATAAACCCAAAGAACCCAGCTCCTGGGACAAGAACTCTATTTGACAAAAACTGGGAAAACTAGAAAGCAGTATGATCAAAAGTAGGTTTTACATAGTATACTAAGATGAGGTCAAAACGGGTACATGATTTAGACAAAGATACCATAGGCAGATTGGGAGAGCCAAGGAATAGTTTACCTGTCAGATCTATGGTTAAGGGAAGAATTTATCATCTTATTTTTTTTAATAGCTTTTTATGTACACGTTATATGCATGGGTAATTTTACAGCATTGACAATTGCCAAACTTTTTGTTCCACTTTTTCCCCTCCTTCCTCCCCACCCCCTCCCCCAGATGGCAGATTGACCAATACATGTTAAATATGTTAAAGTATAAATTAAATACGAAATAAGTATACATGTCCAAACGGTTATTTTGCTGCACGGAAAGAATCAGACTTTGAAATAGTGTACAATCAGCCTGTGAAGGAAATCAAAAATGCAGGCGGATAAAAATAGAGGGATTGGGAATTCTCTGTAGTGGTTTGTAGTCATTTTCCAGAGTTAGCCGGTTCAGTTCATTACAGCTCTATTGGAACTGATTTGGTTCATCTCATTGCTGAAGAGGGCCGCGTCCATCAGAATACATTCTCATACAGTATTGTTGTTGAAGTATATAATGATCTCCTGGTCTTGCTCATTTCACTCAGCATCAGTTCCTGTAAGTCTCTCCAGGCCTTTCTGAAATCATCCTGCTGATCATTTCTTACCGAACAATAATATTCCATAATATTCATATACCACACTGATGGGCATAAGGGAAGAATTTATGACTCAACGAGATAAAGAGCATTATGGTACGTAAAATGAATAATTTTGGTTACATTGAATTAAAAGGTTTGTGCACAAGCTCAATCAGTGAAACCAAGATTAGAAAGAAAGCAGAAAACTGGAGGAAAACAATTTTACAGCGAGTTTCTGTTAAAAGCCTTTTTCCCTCAAATATATTGAGAACTGAGCCAAATTTATAAGAATTCAAGTCATTCCCCAATTGATAAATGGGCAAAGGTTATGAATAGGCACTTTTTAGAAGAAGCTTTAGCATATGTTAAAAATGCTCTAAATCATTCCTATTAGAAAAAAACATATGAAGACAACTCTAAAGTATCCACACCTCTCAGATTGGCCAATATACTAGAAAAGGAAAATGGCAAATGTTGGAGGGGTTGTGTAAAAATTGGGACATCAATGCAGTGTTGGTGGAACAGTGAACCGATCCATCCGTTCCGGAGAGCAATTTAAACTCTGCTCAAAGAGTTATAAAATCGCATACCTTTTGGCTCAGCAATATCACTACTAGGTCCATAGCCCAAAAAGATTTTTGTAAAATAAGAAGAAAAAGGACACCTATGTACAAAAGGCTTTTGAGATTAAGCCAAGGGCCTGAACTCGGGAGTATTGCCTGGCTGAGAGGGAAGAAGGTGGATTTGGGAGATAGAATCGACAGAACTAGGCAGCTGCCTTTGATCTCTACCACCCCTTCCCTCTTCCTGACTTGACTTTACTGGAATGCATATGTAGGAAGGAGGAAGGACACAAAAGGCTTCGAGAGGTGGCATTTGGGGCTGTCGGGCACAGGTTGGGCAGGTCAGAGGCTCCAATTGGGATTGGAGCCTCTGCAGATCCCACCCATCCCTCACAGGGAGGAAAGGGGTTCTTGTTCTGTGGGAAGTTCTGGTGGACATTTTCCCGACGCAGGAACAAGGAGAGTCAGAGGCTGGAATCGGGGGCAGGAAGAAATCGGAGGGGCCGATGCCCCGTTTTGCAAGTCAAGAAACTGAACTCCTTAGAGGGAAAAGGACTTGTCCAGAATTCCCAAGCAAGCCAGTGGCAAGGTTGAAATGAGAGCCCTTCACTGTCTTGATTCCATTAGTCCTTCTGCCAGTTTGTGAGTTTGGTCGTCTTTCTGACGGCCTCTGCTTTCCTTACAGGAGAATATCATGAAGGCAAACATTGACAAGAAGTTCTCAATCCATTATGACGCAGTAGAGGCTGAACTCAGATCCAGCACTGTGGGTGAGTAGGACATGTGCCTGGAATCCTAATGGGTTTTCTGCTGTCTTTCTAATCTTGCTTTCACTTGCTTTCACAACATAAAATTATTCATTTTATGTACCATAAGGCCATTGCCCATCGCCTCAGCTCTGTCCTTACCAGTGTCCTTCATCCGCCAGGTCTTGTAACCCTGAATGACATGAAGGCCAAGCAGGAAGAGCTGGTGAAGGAGCGGGAAAAGCAGCTGGTCAAAAAGGAACAGTCCAAAAAATTTTACCTGTGGGTATCCTGGTCTTCCTCATGTGGGCTAGGGGAGTAGGTAAGAGGGAGGCAGAGAAAGTTCCCCCAGATGCCCACTGAGGCAGGATGGGGGCAGCATTGGGCTGCCCAGGATTCTGAGGGACAGTGAGCTTTCTCTCTAAGGGAGACAGTTTTCCTTCCTTGGAAAGAATTAGAGTCGGCAATGAGGAAAAACAAACCATTATTCTTTGCAGATGACATGAAGACATACTTGGAGAACTCTGGAGAATCAAATAAAATAGATTAGTTGAAAAAGTAATTTAAACAAAGTTACAAGATAGGAAATGAACCCACACAAATCATTAGCATTTCTAGATATCCCCAGCAAAGACCAGCAGCGAGAGATGGAAAGATAAATTCCATTTAAACTAAGTGGAGACGATATAAAACACTTGCCAGGACAAAGCTAGGAACTCTTTGAACAGAATTACAAAACACATTTCCCACAGGTAAAGTCAACTCTAAATAGTTGGGAAAACATTCATTGCTCATGAGTTGGCTGAGCCAATATGATAAAAATTAGATTTTTACCTTTGGCACAAGCTTATAAAGCTGTAGTTATATACCGTAGGCCTTGAAAAATCAACTTTTTGATATTTAGTTTCTTTATATTCATAGTATACCTGTTAACCATTCTTCTCTCTTACGAGTACATTCTACCTTGAGTTGTAAACAGATCATACATTTGCAACGCTAGCTCCTTATGCCCCTCTGGCCCCCACGGCATCCCTTATTACAGTGAAATGCGAAGAGCTGCCCAGGGATTCCCTGACTCCACCCCAGATAGCTCCCTTAGGAGACGTTGCTGGCGGTACGGGTGGAACCATACAGAGGAGCTGCTAGCAGGCCTGGGAGAGGTGGGCGGAGGGCAGGACTAACACGGGGGCCACTGGCTAAAGCTTATTGGATACCCTTCTAGAAAGCTAGAGAAACTGCGAGAAAAGAAATGCAAGAAGGAAGACAAGCAGAAGATCTCTAGCCTGTCCTTCTCCTTGGATGACGACGAGGAATTTCAGAAAGAAGAGGGCGATAAGGATGGTGACCCGCTACAAGAAAGTAAGAACAGGGAAATGCCCAGAGAGGGACGGCTGAGTAAGTACTTGCTGAGAGAGGGAAGGGAAGCAGGCTCCAAAGTCGAGCAGATCAGATCGAAGCCCATTTCCGAACGTAGACCTTGCTCTCTTGGAGCCGTGAGTCTGAGCGGACATCCCTGTGAGAAATGAGCTAGCTTTGCAAAAGTTGGAATGATTAAGACAAAGCAGTGTGACGAATCACCAAACACATAGCGTGTGATTTTGCAGTTGAAGTGACATTGAACTGGATCTTAAAAGAGTGCTAGGATTTAGTTAGCCAGAAAACGTGGGGAGGGCTTTCCTGGGGCCAGGAGCAAAAACGGCAGAACCTGCTTAAGATGTGAACCGTTTGACCCACATGTATAGGAGAGCACTGGGAAGGTCAGGCTGGAAGATCATGTTGGACCTAGGTGGTGGATGGCTGTTATTGTGTGATTGTATGCCATAGGCAATGTATGTATGAACGAGAGCAGACGTGGTTCCTACCTTCCAAGAGTAACAGTCGAAATGGTAAGGAAGATCTATATAAATAGCACGGAGTCTTTGTCAACGCATATTGGTTGGTGCTTAAAGATTGTCCTGGCAGGTGGGGGAATCGGAGTGACTGGCACTAGATGTTGGTGATATACATCTATTTCCCTACAGCGATTCCTTTAAAGAAAAGAAAATTGGGGAAGAACCCAGACGTGGACACAAGCTTTCTTCCGGACCGTGACCGAGAGGTAAACCCAGCCCCTTTGTGCCCGAGTTCCTCTTGAGTTGGGAAGCCTGCCTAGCTTTAGGGTATTGGTGGTGGGAGAGCCTTGGTATATTGAGGTAGGAGGAATTGCTACTCACTAGGCCCCCCTTTTCTTCCTCTTTTTAAAGTATACTTTATTGATCACTTCCGTCTTTACATCCATTTTTACACTCACACACTTGCACACTCACTCCCTTAATTGAACCCTTCCTCGTGATGAAAATTAGCTAAAGCAAGCCATATAGCGGCCACATCTGTTAATACACTGTTCTCTTTTCCCATTTTCTCCCACAGGAAGAGGAAAACAGGCTCCGGGAGGAACTTCGGCAGGAATGGGAGGCCAAGCAGGAGAAGATCAAGAGTGAGGCGTCAGACTATCCAGACAGACATTATTCCATACATGCCCGCCTCTGTGGGACTAAGCTTCAGGGAGGGGGGGGGGGGTGGGGAGGGGGGGGGGGGGCGGTGGGGGCGAGTCGCCATCCTAGTCTTCACGGAGGGTACGACGTGGTAGTCTGGGTTCCCTGAAAGAACCTCGGGGATTCTGCCCAGATGGGAAGGCACCTTTCTCCAGTTGTGACTAGAGGGGGTGCGAAATATCTAAATGTAGATATTTCATGGTACTTCTAAGTCTGGAGCCAAGAAGAATGATTTTTGCCACTTCTAGGTGAAGAAATTGAAATCACGTTTAGTTACTGGGATGGCTCTGGGCACCGGAGAACCGTGATGGTAGGGATGGTTGCTACCTGGGAGAAACAAAGGGGGAGCTTAGATTTACTGCCCTTAGCTGTCCCGTTCCTCAGGCAAGGCCCTGGTTTGAGACTGATTGCTTAGTGTTCAGCAAGGAGCAGAGGAGAGGGTTGTAAAATGCAGCTCGAGCTAGGAAAGGCCCAAGCTGTCTATGGGTGGCTGCCCCGTGGGATGCCCAGGGGCGGGCCCGGCCCTCACCTGGGCGCTAGCTAGAGCACAGGGCAGAAGGGGGAACCGTCGCGCGCTCCTTTGCCCCCTCGCCCTCAGACAAGCTCTTCCTTCCTGCGTCCCTTTTTCCTTCCTCAATTGTTTTGACTCCGCGCTGCCTCTGGTAGATGAAGAAGGGGAATTCGATACACCAATTCCTGCAGAAAGCTCTGGTGATCCTGCGGAAAGACTTTAGTGAACTGAGGTCTGTTGGGCCCCAGACCAGGAGACAGCACCTCCGATTGTGTCTCCCTACTTGTTAAGTGATGCTAATGCGCTCACGAGAGCAGGCCAGAGCCTGGCTCCCCTTGTTCTCCTAGGAAATGTGTGCGCTTTAGCAGGGGCCCTCTGGAGCCAAGGGCCCTGCCTTGCCTCTGTTGTCCAACCGGAAGATGTGACCGACTTTTGACAGATCCGGCTGGGTCGGCTGGAAGGCTGGTGGGAGATGGAGCTGGACATGTGGTGGGGCTGCCCCCACTTTCTGGCTAGCCTGATTTCTCTACTTGGGGAGGGAGGAGGCTGGGGAAGGCTCAGCCATGCTGCTAACTTCCTTCCCCTACTTCCCCCCAGGTCAGTAGGAGTGGAGCAGCTCATGTACATCAAGGAGGATCTGATCCTTCCTCACGTTAGTGTTCCTTCTCCTGGCTCCAAGGGATCCTTGGCAAAAAATGGAAAATAGCCGGGGGGGGGGGGGGGGGGGGGGGCCGGGGGCCTGGGAGCCTCAGGCTGGGACAGTCCCAGGCAAGCTGTGGTTTGACTTAGATGGATGTCCAAATTGGTCCTGATGGCCTCTCACGTCAGTCTAGCCCTTCATGGTTGACTTTCCTCAACTTTCTCTCTATTCAATAATGTATCCCTGCATCCTCACAGTCCTTTACAAATGAGAAATAGAAAGCTTGTAGTGTGTCCAAGGCCACGTAGCTAGCTTAGCAGCGGGAGTAGGCCTGGGGGCCCGGTCTCAACCAGTAGGTAAACAGCGATCAAGCCCCTGCTGTCTGCCGGGCCCGTGCTTTGGGCTGGGGATACAGCAGAGACAAGAACGGCCCCTTCCCTGGAGGAGTTTTCCAAAGCCAATTGAGTGCCCTTGCCCTGACACCATATGGCTTCTTAGCAGCTCTTGCCTCCCTTGGGAATGTACCAGGGGATGCTGGGTAGGGAATGCTGACTGGGCATAATGGGACTGATTCATGGAAGTAATGAGGAACCAGTCACCGTTCGCATCCTGCTGGAACCTGTTTCCGGGCACCACCTCTGCCAGATGCTCCAATGACCCCTCACTGTTTTCTTGTTGACCTCCAGCATCGCAGCTTCTATGACTTCATTGTCACCAAAGCCAGAGGAAAGAGTGGTGAGTGAGCCCACAGGGGTGGTAAACTCCGGCTCCTTTGGACGCTCTGAGCCTCTAGGCTGCTGGGGGGGGGGGGGGGGGTCAGTTTTGCATCCACAGCCATGGCTCCTGCCTGTGGTAGGTACTGGCCACCTTACTGATACAGGAAAAATCTGACTTCCAGCTGCTGGTCCCCTATCAGGCCCACTCTTTAACTTTGATATGCATGATGACGTCCGGCTGCTCAATGATGGGACAGTGGAGAAGGATGAGGCGAGTGGACAGGGTTGTCTGGTAGCTGGGACTTGAGGGTGGGGTGGGAGATCTCCTTGAAAGCTATGGATGAACTGTGCAGAGGGTGGGGCTTAAGTGAGGAATCAGCTTGAGATCTCTGGCACCTTTTCCCCTCAGTCACATGCAGGAAAGGTGGTGCTGAGAAGCTGGTATGATAAGAACAGACATATTTTCCCAGCCAGCCGCTGGGAGCCCTATGACCCAGAGAAGAAATGGAACAAGTACACGGTGAGGAGCTAGAAGTTTAGGGCAAGAGGGCAGGGGTTGGGGGGAGATTTGGGCCTTGAGGGCAAGTAGGAGCTGCCAGGTGACGCCCCGTGGGCCGCTCAGCATTGAACTGAACTCAACAGACTGCTGTTGCCACCCTGAAGGGTAATATGGGGACCTGGGAGAGGTGTGTTGGGCACGGTCCACCGGGCAGCTACTAAGCACAGGACCCTTTCAACCCCACCCACAGTTACATCTAGCCTTCTGATGGCTTGTTTCCCTATGTATACTTATACATTGCTCCCAGCTCCCTGCACTCATCCTCCACAGCCTCACAAGGAAAGAAGTCACAATCTTGAGGTCTGAACCATATTAATGATACGTTTATTCTCTGTCTCTTCTGTCTCTCTTTCTCTCTCCCCCCCCCCCCCCGCCTTCTCCTTTTTCCCCTCTCTCTCTCCCCCCTATGACTCGCATCCCTCTGCTTCATTGCCCTCCACAAACCTCCCAAAGATCGTTTGAGCACCTGTAAAAGATAGTGCGTAATCTCTGTCACCTCATCTCCATCCTCATCCACTCACCCTCCTTTGTTAAGCCTGACACGGAATGTTCACAGCTGTCTCTACACAGCTTTCCTTGCCCTCTGCTCTTCCTGTCCCTCCTTTCCCTTTCATAGAACTTCCCCCTTCCCACCGGTTTGGTTTCTTTTCCCCCCCCACTGGTTTTCTAATGTCTCCAGGTCCTTTAGGTCCATCTGGGAAGCAGATCCTGGAACTGGCGCAGATTAGGGAAGCTGTGACAGAGTTGATTCCTGAATTTCTACTCTCTAAGTCTGTTACTTACTGTTTGTTACTAGTACGTTTCTTATTTCAGAGTAAATAAACTTTTGTGTGAGAACTGGAACTCTTACATTCTGATCCCTGAGTTGAACAAAGTTGAGGGAAAGAAGGAGCACAAATGCTTTTTCTAATTTAAAAAAATGTGTTTTCACTCTAGTTACTTCTGAATACAGCTCATTCTTCTGCCATCATCCCACTGGGACTGGCCATTAATTTTTTCCTTGTAACAGATTCATTCAATCCAACATTGATTAAGCCCCTACTGTGTGCCAGGCACTGGGATACAAAGATGGGTTAAAAACCAGTGGCCTCCCTTGAGGAGCCCACAGCCTAATGGCAGAGACAACGTGCAGATAAGGATTTTTTTTAGCCATAGATGGGCTACATGGGACATCGGCAAGCAGACAGAAGGCGTCAGTATTAAGGGGGAGCAGGAACAGTTTCCTGGAGGAGGTGGGATTGGAGATGGGACTTGAAGGAAGACAGGAGATGAGGATGAGGAAGCAGGAGAGATGGGCAGCCAGAGAAAAGGCCCAGAGATGGGAGGTCTTGTATGTCAAACTCCTTAATTTCTAACTATATAAGCCTTCCTCTCTTACCCAGAAAACCATTCTTTATATTCTAAAAAAGAAAAGAAAACAAAACCAACAGAAACCCATAGGTTTAGTCCAAGTGACCAGATCAGCAGCTGTGTCAGAGTGCAGTGCTCCCCACTTCTTAGCTCTTCCCTAGGAACCCAGCTGGCTCATTCTAAGAGGAATCTTTGGCTATCCAGCTTCATTTGCTCTCTGCAGTTATATTTTGTTGATTGGTTTTTCAGTTCTGTTTACAGCCTCTTTGTAAGTTTTCTTGTGTTTCTTTGAAATCATCGTCATCCTTTCTTATGGTCCAATAATAATATTCCATCACATTCATTCACTGCACTGTGTTCAACTGTTCCCCAGTCAATGGGTATCTACTCCCATTCAGTTCTTTGCTACTACAGAAAGTGCTGCTGTGGAGATTTTGGTGAATGTGGGACCTTTGTTTGTCTTCGACTTCCTTGGGGCATCTAAAGAGGCAATTAGGTCAAAGAGGACGGACCTTGTTCCAAAGTGATTGGCGTTAGCTTCTTTGTGGTGGTCTTTAATGTCATCCTGATCTCTCTCTAGCCACTGGAGCCAGATGACTCTGGAGGGGAAAGGGAGGCACTCACTTAAATCATTTACTTGCATGTCATTGATGTCATGGTCCTCTTCGAGGACAAATGATTTCATCATGTAGTTCATTATGTAGATCATTCTCCTGCTTATACTTAACTGCATCAGTTAACACAAGTCTTTTCATGATTCTCTAAATTCCTCACATTTGTCATTCCTTGCTGCATGATAATATTTCCATTCCATGTGACCTTTCTGTCTTCAACATCCTTGGGATACACACACACACACACACACACAAATGAGATGACTGGATGGAAGGAAACCACGGGGTACCTAAAACAGTCAATCAGCAAAGCTTTTTAATGTCAAACATGGTAGAAATATATGTTAAATCTAATATATGCATACATATTTATGCGTTTATTGTGTCACACAAGAAAAATCAAACTAGTTAAAAAAAACCCAAAATGCAAGCAAGCAGCAACAGAGAGAGCGAGAATGCTTTGTTGCATTCCACACTCAGTTCCCACAGTCCTCTCTCTGGGTGTGGATGGCTCTCTTCATCATTGAGCAAGTGAAAGTGTTGTTCAAGTACAGTGTTGTAAATACCATATGAAGAATAGCAAAAACACGGTCCTTGCCCTCAAAAGCTCATGTTTGAATGGAGACAGCATCAAACTCGCTGTACAAGCAAGGTAGATGATTGTGTAAGAAAGGGAACTTCGGGGAAGGCTTGAGCAGTTGGGATGGGGACTGCAGGAGGGTAGGATCTGGGCTATCTTCAAGGAGGCTGGGGAAGGCCCAAGCTACAGCTAGCGAGAGAGCAGGAAGTTGGCTGGGAGCCTGGGGACAGAGGTCAAGTGCCGAAAGACTGGAAAGGTAGCAGAGGACTAGTTTGTGTGTTTGCAAAACCGAGGTGAGGGTTTATAGTGGTCCTGGACGTGATGGGGAGCCACTGAGGGGAGGGGGAGGAGCAGGCCTGCGCTTCAGGAGGACCACTTTGGCAGCTGAATGGATGTTGGACTGGAATGGAAAGAAACAATCAACAGTTGGAGCAGTAGATTGATAGGCTGGGGATCAGATGGCAGCCTACACCAGGATAGTGGCGATGGCATAGGAGAGGAGATGTCTTCAGAGCTTTGGTGAAGGCCAAAATGACGAGTTGTCCAGTCAAGTTCAACTCTGTGACCCCATTTGGCATTTCCTTAACAAAGACGCTCGAGTGCCATTTCCATTTCACTTTACAGATGAAAAATTCCAGCAAACAGGGTTAAACGACTTGCCATGGGCCACACGGCCAGGAAGTGTTTCAGGTTGGATTGGAAGTTAGGAAGACAATCTTCCCGATTCCCAGCCCACTCCTCTGTGCGCAAAACTGCCTGACTGCCCCAGAAATGACAAGACATGGCGGCAGATTGGACATGTGGGATGAGTCCCAGCGAAGAGCTCGGGATGCCGCTGAGTTTGCAAGTCTAGGTATTACATTGAAATAAAGGAACCGTGAATCATGCAGACAGCAGTTAAGCAGTGCATGCCGACTGCTAACAAACGAACTGAGATTCTCCACGGCCAAGGACCCATGAATGGGATTGGCCAAATTAATATCCAGTTTGCAAGGAAGGAAAAACAAGATGAAGGGGTGAAGACAACTGGTTTCTTGCTGAAGTAGGAGATTAGGAGACACGGCGGAGAAAAGGAAGAGTTGTTTTCTAGCATTCTTTAAGTTGGGTGACTGGGGAGGGCGGGTAATCTTGTGGTGGATAAAGGTAAAATAGAGTCACTGATGCCATTTCAATATTACGGTGACCAGGAGGAGGATGGTGTATCCTAAATAGAGATGGGAAAGTTGGGAAACGACGCAGTTTGGGGGAAAAAGAGACCGAGCTCTGTTTTGGATATGCTGACTTGGAGATGCTAATGGGAAATGCGCTTGGAGATGCCCACGAGGTAACTGGTGATGCCAGACTGGAGCTCAGGAGACTGAGCTGGGAAATCATCTGGTGAGGATGATCGTTGACCCCATGGGATCTGATGAGAAGCAAATTCTGAAGAGGAAGATCCAGGGGGAGAACGTGGTCCAGTTTTCTGCACTGTAAAATGGGAATAACGATAGTTCCCACTTCCCATGGTTGCGAGGATCGAATAAGGGAATCTTTGTAAAAAGCGCCAAGCACAGTGCCTGGCACATAGTAAGTGCTCATTCCCTTAACTTCTTGAGAAGAGAGAATGGGCTGGGATCACTTGGGCTTGCTTGCTTTGGCGAGGAAGAGATGGGGGGGGGGACATCTGATGAGGGAGCTGGCTGCTACTAGCCTGTGTGTGTGTGTGTGTGTGTGTGTGTGTGCAGTGAGGCAAGACTCAGCCCAGAGGACTGGGGAGGTTTGAGAAGGGATGGAAAGGTTCAGAAGAGCCACCGTCACCATTGTTTCCAACAGCCCACAAATAAGTTAGGGTGGCAGGTGCTGGGAATAATCCGAGGTTAGGGTTTGGCAAGTTACGATCAGCAAGAGGATGGAGGCTGGGGCCCCCAAAGGGACGGTGTTGGGGTTGAGTTGGGGAACGAGGGCTGTGATGGAGTCGGGGCCCGTCCGATGACTTGGGAAAGAGGAGAGGAGGAGAGAGCGAAGGGAGGCAGGAGGATGAAGGATGCAGAGGGAAAGTCGAAAGGAGAAAACACAGATTCATTCCTGAATGTGAAATGGGCGTCTTGCAGGATAAGGTGAAAAATGGGAGATTCCAATGGACCTCTTCAGGGGCTGAGGGATGGACGCAGGGAGAATCTGGAAATGGCCATGGGCAGGAGGAGGAACAAGGGGGGGGGGGGATGGCGAGTGATTATCACCATGAAGGAACCTGCGTTCCTGCAGAGTCTGAGGGTAGAAGGAGTGGGAAAGGAAAGGGTGGAGGTGAGAAAAGGCTCCCCGTGGTGCTAGGTGGTTCTTTCTCACTTTCCCAAAAGTCACCTCCTCCCTGAGGCCACACCGGAACAAGGCCGGGCCCCAGCTGGCCCGGGGCGGGAGTCTGCCCGAGAGGAGCCGTGTTGCCCGGCCTTGTCGGTCCCGAGGCCCGAGTCTCCTGTGCCATTAACTCCCGAACACCCGCCCGCCTGCCCGCCTGCTGATGGGGCCACTTGGAGACTGGCCTTGCCCTTCCTTCCCTTCCATGTTTGTCACAGCCCACACACGAGCAAAGCTGCTTTCTCTCCCTCCGTTCCCACTCACCCCCTTGGAGACAGCTTGGGAAGGGGGCCTGTCACAGAAGGGCTCGGCAGCCCACTTGTTTCCGTGCCCTCTCTTTCTGTGTCCGGCTCTCAGTCTGCCTGGCTCTGTCTCTTTCTCTCTCCAGTGTATAACGTCTCTGTCCGTCTCTGGGGGCTGTCTGTACCTGTCTCTGAGTATGTGTCTGTGTCTTTCTCTGTGTTTCTCAGTGTGAGTCTCTGTCTCTCTGGAGGTTTGAGTGTCTGTCTCTGAGTGTGTGTCTATCTTCTTTCTGTCTTCATCTTTGTGTGTATGTGTGGTCTGTGTCTTTGTCTTGTTTGTGTCTCTGTGTCTCTGCCTCTCTGTCTCCTCATCACACACACACACACACATACACACACACACACACACACTCCCCCCCCCCCAATGACCAGGCTGCCCCCTTTGGGGGGCCCTCCATCACCCTTCTCAGCCAGGAAAAGGCTCCTCTGTCACCCTGGCCGGGCCCCGAGGCTGTCCCCTCTCCGCAGAGCTGGCCCCAAGGGCCCCGGGGTCCCCCATGAACAATGGGCCTTCAGAGAGCCCCCCGCCCCCGGCTGCCCCTGCCACTCCCCAGCAGGCCGGCCCAGGCTGGGTCTCCCGTCTGACCTGCCCGTCGCTTGTGAGAGTCCAGAAGTGTGTGAAATGAGGAGCCTGGGGCCAGAGCGGCCTCCTTGGGAGGGTGGGCGGAGGGGGAGAGGTGGGGCTGGGGGCGGCCCACTTCCTGCTCCCAGCCTTTCTTCTGAAGCCCCAGCTGGCTGAGAAGTCCCCTCTTCCCCTGAGGACCATAAGGCGGGCTGGGGCCAGACCTGGGCTGGGGGAGGGGAGTGG
The DNA here is from genome assembly GCF_902635505.1 of Sarcophilus harrisii. Classification (NCBI taxonomy): domain Eukaryota; kingdom Metazoa; phylum Chordata; class Mammalia; order Dasyuromorphia; family Dasyuridae; genus Sarcophilus; species Sarcophilus harrisii. The sequence goes on from NC_045432.1 coordinate 5,375,215, forward strand.
CCGCTGGCCCAAGAGTCCCATGATGTCAGTGTCCCGGGGGGCCAGGGATCCCTGCCCCAGGAGCAGCCCCTGACAGAGGCTGCCTCCGAGACCTGGTCTCTGCCACCTTATTGGCGGCGGCGTTCCTGCCTCTGCCATCCCCCCTTCGCCCCTTTGCCCTGTATTCCCCCACTCTGGGTTGGTGGGGAGAGGCAGCCCAAGCCTGGATAGAGAAGGGCAGCAGCGGGCAGGGGCTCGGGCAGGAGGGAGGAGGAGGGCCTGTGCCCACCGGCCCCCGGGGTCACCCCCTCCTCCCCCATCACCGTCCCGTGACATATGCCAAAAAGACAGAGAGCTTTTCTCTTTTCTGTGTAATGGGCTCAGCAGAAGGGGGCCTTTCGGTCTCCAGAACGCTGAAGTGGCCGCTGTTGGCACTGCTGCCCTTGCCCTCCCCTCCGGGCAGGGACCTGGCACCCCGGACCCCTTGATTCAGGCCACCCCACTTACAGCAGAGCCAGGAAATTGAGCTCAGAAAGGCCTGAGATGGGAAAAAGCTGAGACCTGCCCCCCCCCCCATATCCTGCTGATGCTTGAGCCTTTAGGGGCTGCTGCGGGAAAAGAGCCAAGTGCAGGGCAGTGTCCCCGGCAGGACCTTAGGCCCCGAGAGCCCTGAGGCTGCATGTACAGCGCCAGTCCCAAGGCTGAGGGCTTGAATGGGGCTTTTGTGTCTGTCCTCAGAGCCCCCAGGGAAGGGGGGGGTGTATACTACCCCCCCACCACTAAAATGCCATTTGAGCAATCCAAGGCCCCTCAACTGGGACAGCAGGCCGAGGCTGGCCTAGTTCCTAGGTTTGGGGGGAGGGCAGCCGGGCACCGTGAAAAGGGCCCCCCGAAATTCTCTAAAGTAGTGGCTGGAGTCGGCAAAAACCTATCAAGTGGCTGTGGGATCCATCCTTTCCAGCAGCAGCTCCTGCCCCACAACCTGGGCCCCGTAGAAACTGAGAGCCACAGGCCTCTTAGCGGCGGCAGGAAACTGGAAAAAGCCGATGGCTGGCAGCTGGGGGCCGGCCGAACAAGCCGCGTACATGCGGGTCGTGGAATAGGAGTGCTCTGTGAAAACCATGAACAAGCTTATTATGGAAAGGCCTGGAAAGATTTCCTCGAACTGATGCTGAGCGAAAGGAGCAGAACCGGGATCGCATCGTGCACGATGACAGCCAAAAGGGGCGACCGACAGCCACCAAAGGCTTGGCTCTTCTCAGCTTCGGGGATCCGAGGCCATCTCCACAGACTGGAACAGAAATGCAGCTGCAGCCAGAAAAAGAATAAGGGATTGAATGTAAATCAACACGTGCTAGGTTCACTTCTTTTTTCTGCTTTTTTTGTTTTTTTAATCTCACCCTTGGGTTTCCCCCTTTTGCTGTGATTTTTCTGTCCCCACATAATTCTTAAAGCGATGTGGACTAAAAATAAGCTTACTGCAAGAAAAAAATGACCGTGCTGATTTCAGAAAAACTGGAAAGACCAACAGGAAGTGCTGCCGGGTGAAGCGGGCGACATCAGGAAAGCCTGTTCACAAGAACAGCAAGATGGTGGGCGATCATTGCTTGAGATCTTCAATCTCAAGATGGATTCGCACCAGTGCCTACGACTTGAAACGGAGAAGGCCGTCCTCTCCGGAGAAAGAGCCGGGGAGACTGCCGGGGAGCAACGCTGACTATCTTCACTTGGGTTTTCTTCTGGTGTTTTTGTCTCGTGGTTTTTTCATTGTGTTCTGATCTTTCTCTCCCGACACGACTCATTTGGAAATATGTCAACCTGATAAATGAACAAATAAACGAACAAATAAATGAAAGAAAGAAAGGAAAAAACAAAGTTGGCCACAAAGAGCTAAGTGGTCAGCAGGCTTACCTGTGGGCCTTAAACTAGGCCCTGGGGCTGAAAGATGGGAAGCCCAGCTCCAAAAGCAGACACAGTGTGCTAAGCTGGAAGGGCAGGTGAGTGTACATAACCCCCTTCTACAGCAGTTCAAGGGCAGACCTCACCTGGGATGCTACAACCAAGGAAGGCCTCCAGGAGGTGAGTGGGCCGAGCCCGTGCCAGACGTGAAGGACGGTGCGGAAACAAGAGAGGGCGGGCCGGAGCCGGCCACTGCACTGGTGCCCAGCGGAGGAGTTGGCTAGGACAGGGCGAATAAAGGTTGTTCCTCCCGTTCAGAGGGTTGCGCCATCACTGGCAACATCTAGTCTTGAACCCGAAATAAATTTCTGTGAGACCCAAGTCATCAGCCTCTCTCTTCCAGAGTCCGGAAGCTCGGCAGCAAGAGCGGCGATGCCCAGGATGTACCGGCACCTTTGGGTTCCTCCCAGTGTGACCCAGCTCCGAGCCTTCCCCAAGCACCTGCTTCAGCCCCCTCCGAGGCTCTTAGGAACAAACTTCACCCCTGACCTTTTGAGTGGGGGGTGGGGCAGACATCCCGGGAACTCGGGTCAGCTCAGCTGCAGAGACGGGCACTGGCCAGACGTGTGCCAGCTTCTCGGACCCGCAGCTGAGAACTGGGTGCCAGGCAAGCGCCAAAGGTGCCTGGCGAGCTCTCCCATTGGACGTGCAGGCCCCGCCCCTAAATGTGAGGGAGGGAGGGAAAGCTGTAGGTGGCAGGGAAGAGGGGAGAAGGAAGGAGGAGGAGGCGGAGGGGGCAGGGAGAGAAGGAGAAAGCACAGAGGGAAGGGGGGGAGGGAGGAGGAGAAGGTGGGGGAGGGGAGGAGAAGGGGGAGGAGGAGGAGAAGGGAGAGGGGAAGGAGAGGAGGAAAAGGTGGGGGAGGGGGAGGAGCTCTCTGAGCACGGCTGGCAGTAAGATGAGTAAGATGTAGTGGAAATCCTCTAGCCAGGACACCTGGGACCTTTAGCCCAGCTCCGTCTCAGGGAGAAAGGGTGTGAGTCCCTGGCCTTCTGAGCCCCTCTTTTCCCTTGAGGTGCAACAGAACAAATGTCATTGAGATCGGGGAGAGTTGGGGAGAAAATCTGGGCAGGGGGCACCGCAGAGCTCTGGGAAGGCCCGTTCCCAGTCAGGAAGGGGCCGGAAATGGAGTTTCTAAGTGGAAACCACGTGACCCAGCAGCTCCAGTTCTAGTTTGTGTGTGTCTAGGGAGGGAGTGGAGTCCAAAGGCGAGAGGAGGGGAAGGGGCTTCAGCATGAGAACTCCCTCCTCCTTTCCTAACAGAAAGCCGGCCACAACGAGGGAGAAGCGGAGGGTGTGGAGGCCTGGGAGGGTGTGGAGGCCTGGGAGGGTGTGGAGGCCTGCGGCTGGGCTCGAAGCCTTGGCCCCAAGCCCTGCCAACAGCTGCCCAGCTGCAGCCCCCCACCCCCACCCCAGCCACCGCAGGCTGCCCCCAAATTGGAGGCTGGGACTGCTTCCCTCAGGCTATTTCCAGCTCGGCTGGCCAGCTTCCTCTGGGGCGGCTCCTGGGCCCCGGGCACGGACAGAGCTCACCCTACATGACCTTCGCCCCTTCCAGGAGAGAGCCGCCCTTGCCCTCTCCCCGCCTCGAAGCCGCTTTTCTCAGGTGCCACGAAGCTCCAGCGCGTACTTGACACCTCAAAGATGACCCAGATAAAGGATGTTGTCATCCCCATTTTGGCAGACACAGGCTGGGGAGGATAAATGACTTCTCTTGGATGACCCGGGATCTGAGGGAGGGATGGAAGGCCTCCTGCGCTGTCCCGCGCTTCCTCCACTGGTCCAGAGGGTGCTGGCTCTCCCTCTCCCTGGCCCCAGCACCCGGCCGGACAGGGCAGGGGTCCCCCCAGCAGGAATCAGTTCTGGGCAGACCCCAAATGTGGCAGGCAGCCCCTCGCCCCGGCAAGGCCGGGGAGCAGTTCCAGGCGAGGGTGGGTGCGCAGAAATGGCGGCATGGATTTTTGAGGATTTGAAAGCTCTTCCAAGTGTTTTTTCCGCCTGTCGATGGGAGGAAGGGGGACAGGGAGGAGTTACAGGATCGGAGGGCCCGAGTCTGGTGGTTTGGGGTGAGTGTGGAGGGTGGTTCCCCTCGTGTGGGTGCCGGCTTCCTGACTCTCCCTCCCTCTCCAGCCACGTTTGCTGCGCGCAGTCACCCCTCCCTGCCGTAGCCTATAATGAAAGGGCCACATATTTCAGTCACGTGGGGCTCACCGCCGAACCCTGGCCCCGGCATAGCCCCAGAAACCAAGGGCCGAGGCCCGCCGGGTCAGGCGAGCGAGCCGGGTGGAGCACGTGGAGCTGGGGGGCCCAGGGAAGGGAGAATGGGAGACCAGACAGGGCCGCGGCAGCCTTCTTCCCGTCTTGGGGATTCTGCATTGGCTCAGAGGACCTGCCCAAGCCTTCCGAGACTTCAACCGCTGGGCGGGCGGCCGCCTGAGGAGGACTCTGACAGCCATCTTGGAGGAGGAGCCCAGAAAGGAGCTGCCAGGTAGAGGCCGGGCCCCAGAAGAAATCGAGGAGCAGCTTCCCACCAAGCTCCTCCTTGCCCATGGGCTCCTTCTGGGCCCTTCTCTGCCCCCAAAGACACAGCCTGGCGGCACAGAGGGAAGAGCCTGGAGTTACCATGGAGGCAGACCTGCCCCAATGTGGCCTCAGACATCGACTAGCTGTGTGAGCCTGAGCGAGTCACTTTACCTCTGCTTGCCTCAGTTTCCTCATCTGTCAAATAGCACCCACCCCCCAGAGTTGCTGTGAGGATTTAATGAGCTAATCTTTGTTTTCTTAAAGGTGCTCAGCATAACACTTGGCACATAGTAGGCGCTTCCTTCCCTGACACAGCCCCGTCAGACGCCGAAGTCGAGATGGTTTCCCTGCCCTGGGATCCCTACAGAGGACTCAGAGTTGCTCTTACTGAAGGGACGCAGTGATGCCTTCTGTGGGCGCCAGGGCGAGTTGTGGCAGGGCACGGGCCTTCCCCGATGAAAAACTTGGCTGATCTTGTCACATGGTGGGGGACGGGAAGAAAAAACAGATGCTTATTCAAGCATTTTCATCCTCTGTGACCTGGGAAGCAGGGGCTATTAGGGTCATTTGGCAGTTGAGGAAACTGAGGCAAGAAGAAGGGAAGTGCCTTGCTAACAGCTGGGCTTTCCTGGCCGCCCTCGGGCGGGAGCATGGGCAACGCCCCCTCTTGCTTTATCCCTCCCCCTCCCTGGATTGCTAGGTCCTCCCGCTTTCTCGCTGGCACCTTCCAGGCTGCCAGCTTTACCACAGTCTGCGGCGCCCCCGCCCCAGCTCCCTCCCTCATGCCCTTGTGGCCTCGGCTGAGCCCTGCCCCTCTCTGCACACTCAGCACATGGCTGGGCTCCTCCCGGGCCGGAGCCAGGAGCGGGGCCACATCTGGAGCCCATAAAGGCCTCTCCGAGGTGTTGGGTTTCAGCTGTTTATGAAATCTGGAGGGAGCGAGGGCTAACTCGGGGCCATGGGGGTTGGGGAGAGATAAAGGTCCCTCCCTCCTTCCCGAAGTCCCAACCTCCCCCCAATGGTCTCCCTCCCTTTCCAGCTGGGCCTTCAAGGCATTCTCGGAGCTACAACTCCCTCCATAGAGTGGGGGGGCCAGCTTGGAGAAAGCCGGTCTTTGCGGCCGGGGCTGCTGGGGGGGCAGGGGCAGGCCGGGAGCAGGGGCTGCTGGGGGGGCAGGGGCAGGCCGGGAGCAGGGGCTGCTGGGGGGGCAGGGGCAGGCCGGGAGCAGGGATCTGCAGACTCTCCAGCCTTGTGGGTGCCGCTCAGCTGACTTCCAGCTTCTTCCTGGCCACCTCCGCCCCCATCCCCGGGGCCGATTTTCTCACCCTGCACCTTGGGCGCCGGTTCTCACCCAGCTCTCACACTCAAGCTTCCCGTTAAGGAAGGAGGGGAGAAAGAGGGCGCGGGCTGGGAGCTTTCTTCAGGAAGCGCTACCGGGAGGGGCTATTTCCAGAAGCTCCGGCTCTGGAGACGGGGAGGGGGGGGGGGGCTCGGCACCTCCTCCGCTCTCCCCCCAGTCGGCCTCTCCCTCCTCCCCCCCAGCCCCCCCCCCCCCCCCCCCCCCCCGGCGGCCCTCGCTGGCCGGCGGGCGCGGGACGGCC